>NC_137628.1:1392083-1734583 GCF_963383615.2 Lipophrys pholis | reverse complement strand
TTTAAATTACCACCCCACCTGCAAAAATATTTAGACGATGTAAATAAAAACAGGACACATTTTTTTGAACGTAGTTTATTCACAATGAAACAAAAAAAGCACATCAGACATTGAACCTAAAGATTTCATATTAAATTTGATGGTAGCAGCACTTTTCAAAAAAGTAGCAAGAGTTTGCAAAAGTGATTTAACAAACTGTAGATTGATCAGATGGATTTTGAGGCCCATCCACATAATCAAAGATCAAGAAGGGCAATGGTCTCTGAAGTGCAAATGTGAACCGATCGGCTAAAATCTAAGGCTGAAATTGTGAGACTGTTTCAGAAAATCTTTCCTAGAAATCAGATCAGCGAAGCCTCGGCGCACAGGACGCCGTGCTATGCTTCAACGCATCATAATGCTGTTTTCACTCCAAGAAAAAATAATTTCTGCTCTTAAAGTGTGGCTGTAAATCTCTGCTAAAAATCTGTGCGTGACAGTGTGACCCACATGCAGCTCCTTTAAATATGTGCTTATTATTTAAAAAAAAAAAAAACCTTCTCTTTCTGACTGCTCCTTCACATTCTGCACATCAGAGCAGATTCTCTCCTTGCAGGTCACATTGTTGTTCGCTCAGCAGGGATATTCTGCTTAAATCGCCGGCTGCTCCCTTGACATCTCTTTTGTGGATGTTGCCGTCGATTTAAATCTCATTTAAAATGAAGGAACTGGAAACACAATGGAGAAACTGCTTGAGCCCTCTGAATGGTTGAGGCTTCTCATTAGGACACGTTGTTTAAAGGCTGAAGACACATACGTGTCTGGATTGTGTGCAGCTTCCAGACCTGGAAAGACATCGTCACCTTTGAAAATTAGCTGGAGGCTTTAAATCGTCTCCTCCCATCCAAACGTTTCTCTCATGGAAGATGTAAATTAATTCTGCGAGTCAACATGGGACTCCAAAGTAAAAGTCAACAATGAAAATGGAAACCAGATGAATCACCTCACCGCTCCGTGAGCTAATATTGCTAATGTCTTTTTTTTTCAATATGCTGTATACGATCTTGGTTTATTAGTGTGAAAAATGAATATGTGTGTGCATTTATTCACATCTGGAATGTCTGTCAAATCTTTTTTGAATAAACACGAGACTCGAGATTTGTTTCAAACAGTCTGAACTTTATTTATGTGTGACTCAAACAATACACTGCTGGATATATATGAAATCTCTCTTCCACGAGTACAGAAGAGCGATGGTGAGCAGTCTGGCTGCTGCTCTATCATGAATTCACGAATCCTCGTGCCAGAGCTTCTGTCACAGTGACACATGTGGCTCCCACACGTTTAACTGCAGCTTGTTGCTCATCTGTTTCTCATAAAGCTTATTGGGATATGACTGAATGAAAGCCTCACATTCAGTATGTACATACTGTGCATACATCCAGTGAGATTCGTGTTTTAATATTGAGGAGTGATGTGAAGAACAAACCAGGTTGTTTCTGATCGAAGACACTGTTGTGCTTATGGACTGTTATGACTTCAGTTTCCTGTCAGGGCTGAATCTGCACTTCCTGCTGCCACTGGCTTGTCAGACTTTCAGAAACCACTTCCTGCTCCCTCACACCTGCAGGATGTCGCATCTAATGTCACATCTAAAGTCAGAGTTTGTCTGGCATCGACACGTGGACCACTAACCGGGGGACGCCCGGCTCAAACTCCTGCTGGGAGTTTCTTATTCTGAATTCTGCAGGTTCACAGGTAGAAACAAAACGGTTGTTTCTCAGATAAAACCTGCGTTCATGCTTTAGTTAGGTGACTTATAATTAGCTCAAACAGCTACAACCCTAATAAAACTCTAGAGATGCAACTCCTGACACGGTTTATGTAAACCTTATGAGCAGTGTCATCCTCTGTTTTAAAAGTTAAACATGTTTTATGGCTCCTGGCAAATTATAATTGTTAGAAAGTGGCAAAAGCAGCTCTTTTGGTTAGAAATATTGCTGATTTCTGCTCTAAACACATGGAATTCCAACTTATTATCTTTTTTATTAAAATGTAAAATCTCTTCCTGTACTGACATTCTATTGTGGAGAATATTCACCATTTGTTTGACTCCAGTCCATCTTTTTATCGATAGTCACAGATGAGCACATTTCAGTTGATTGAAGCTCTGACTTTAATCCGCATCCGATTAATTGTAAACTGTCTATTACACTTGATTTGTACTTGGTCTGGTCATGTGATGTTTGTTAATGAAAGTAATACTAACGTGTGAAACATTCACAGGACCTAAGCAACAACAGTGAACGATTTATTTTGAAATCCAGCACACATTTGTGCAGTTAAGTAAAGCCTTGTAATAATTGATTCTCACTGTAGTTTCCTCTCTCAGCCCAAACACCTTCACACTGTGGCAGATAGATGTGTTTTATTCCACTAGATGGCGACACAGCATCAACATGTGCGTTTCTGCGTCTACGTCCACCTGTGAGCAGCAACACCAACAGGGCTTTGATCATCTCTGTAGAATTCTAATGGAAGCTTCATTTCATGGTTGTTTGAGAATCTATTTAAATATTTAATATTGGTGCCTTGTCATATATGATGATGATGATGATGATAGTAATAATAATAATAACAACAACAATAATAATGATAATAGTAATAGTAATAGTAATGATATTATGACTTTTCAGGATTCTCAAGGTCACCTTACAATAAAAGAAGAATTAGATAAAAATGAGTTCTTGGCCTCATAGATTCAATAATTCTCTGAATTTCTGATTCTTATAAATGATAACTTCTCACTGTTCCTGCAGATTTGTGGTCGGAACATCCATGACGTGAATGTCCTGTTCCTCCGGATCCTGAAGGAGATCAGCTGGACTGAGGTCTGTGACTGTGGAGGTATTTGCAGTCCAGAGAACTGACATGGTTTCATCTCTATGAGCTGGAAGTCTCCAGAAGATAGTCCACTGATGATCTTGAGAATCCTCTAACCTCCACGGGTCCAGTCCTGATAGTCCTGCATCCTCGGGTTCCTGCAGGGACACCCGGTGTGGTCTTCATCAGCAGCTGGAGAAGCTCCCAGATGTTCTCTCTGATGCAGGTTGGAACCAGGTTCTTTGGGTTCCTGTTGTCTTTCAGTCGTCTCCAACCAGTTTGACCTCTGACCTCTTCTTGTTCCAGAAAACTGATGCTTCCTCTGTTTCTCTATATTTTCTGTAAACCCTTCATGTGTAAAAATCCAGTCAGTCAGCAGATTGTGGACCAACAAGGATGCCAAAGTTACTGAAATCACCTTCATTCATCATTCTCGTGCTCATTTTAACTTCAGCAGCTTTCCTTCACCACATCTATGAGTGATTGACTTTTATTCATCATTTTACATTACTTTGTTTCTCATGAATGAATTCCAGCCACATAAATTCCTCTTGGGATCCAAAAGAAGAGGCTGTCCGAAAAGAGATTAAAGAGATTATCATCTCTGGAAAAGGTGGAGGATTTTTATGAACCGGCACTGCCTGGGTTGCCAGATCTGACTGATGGTTTCCAGCCCAAACACACAAAATCTATTCAGTGAAAAGCAGACAAAACTAGAACGGGCACTGGGTAGAGCGCATACCTTCGCCATTTGCCACCATGGAAACCAATGGTTTACAAGGTTATTTGATCCACCACACCTTCCATTATTTGTCATGGTGATTTGAATTGCTTCATGTTGTTTGACACAGATGTACACACATTTTAGTATTTCTGTGTGAGCTGACGGCGTGCTGACGGCTCGCAGGTCAGGAGGGAAGCACCAGCTTTTATTGCAGAACCGTGTTGGCATCGCTGGCATGTTAGCTGTTAGCTCATATCGATGCTAACTCGCCAAGGGGTCAGCAACCTTCAACACACGACGAGCCTTTTGGACCCGTTTCCCACTGAGCAGAACACGCTGGGAGCGCTCTTTACATATGAAGATAAGGCTGCAGACCTCTATCAACATCCTCAGGATTCCACCAAACAAGCCTCTGACCTTGTGAGGACAAATTTGGACTCAACCTGATTACTACGTGTGCAAAAACTGGGGAATAACCGATCAAAAAGGAAATAAAGAATTAACAAAACTGCATCTTCAATAAATGAATACTTGGAACTGTCTGAACTCAAACGACCGTGGTCACATAGGTTAATGAAAAAAAGAAAAAGGTTCATACACGGTTTTTGTCACAGCGTCGCTCAGTTCAATCTTTTCCATAAAAGTTTTGACCCAAATAAGATTTTCCCTCTAAAAGAAACCCAACATATAAGTGAGGAGGGAGCGAGGCAGTGGCTCCTGTCCAACCCAGGAGCTTCTGACCCGCCTGGAATGGACCAGTACCCTCTCTATGTTCAGAGTCGTCTGACCGCCCCCCCGCAGCCGACCACCCCACCGCTGCGGCTACATTATTCAATCGGCACCTATACGCGTTAGTTCAGAGATTTTAGAACCATGAGTGTGAGTGCTGTGGCGTCCGTCGTCATTCAGTTGTTGCGATTATTCATTGGTCAGTGAATAATTCCCACTGACTGTGACAATGAGCGTGAAAAAGTGAAAGGACGTCGTTCCTCCACACGGAGCTGCACCAGAGGGACGAAAGAGCCGTGCTTTGCCGACCCCTGAACTAGCCTGTCAGATAGACACACAGATAAACCACTACATGGGCCATTGCGCTCACACCGGTGTTTGTGGGGGTGCTAGCAGGCCGCTCGTGGCTGCAGCCCTGATGAACCCTCCCTCCTCTCCCGGGGGAAATGACGGCTCGCCGCAGACCCTCAGTGTCTGCCTCAGGGGAAATATCTTACCTCTCCAGGAGCTGCTGCGTCTGATAACGTTTTGCTGCAGTTGATGGGAGGGTCAGAGTGTGTCACCCTTTGACCTTTGACCTGATGGATCCTAAAATCTAGTGGAGCCATACTGTCGTCTCTTGATACAGGATTCAGCTTGTATCAACATACTGTCGTCTGTTGATACAAGCTGAATCCTGTGAGCCTGTCCATCCATCCTGGTAATGATTTGATCTCATTCCACTGATGTGCACACACCTGTATGATGAAACCAGCTAGTTAATGATGGATTGAAACTGATCCTGGGTGATAAAAGACATTAGATGAGATAAGATTTGACTCTGATCTGGCTCATCTCTGCAGTTATGTTATTGCTCTTGCAATGTTAAGGTCAACTAGAAAATTCCAGTGGAAATTTATTGAGCCTTCCTCTCTCCTTCTACATGAGGGGCCTCTCATTTTTTCAGTTTTTGGGAGATTCATTTAGAATATATTTAATTGTTGGTCACACACACACACACACACACACACACACACACACACACACACACACACACACACACACACACACACACACATATAAACATGTGGACACAGACACAAAACATAACCTTCCCCCTAACGTACTTTGGCGAAGGTAACAGTCGCAACCCCGACAGACTCAAAATGAAGAAAACATCATAAGCACACAAAGAGAAGAAAATGTAACACAATCAGGATTCTTTTTTATTTATTTTTGTAAAGCAGTGCAAAATTTTGCCGAAACAAGCTGTTCCCCCATTGTGGGGATTTAATAGCATAAAGCGTACAGTTCGGACTGGTACAGGCCAAACTGGACCATTTACTGGTGAAACTGCTGTAGGTTTAGAATGCACTGAGCTCCTACATTTATATTATCGTTACATGTCAACTACATTACATTACATTACATTACACTACATTAACATTCCATTCCATTCCATTCCATTCCATTCCATTCCATTCCATTCCATTCCATTCCATTCCATTACATTACATCTCTCGCTCTCTCATGTGGAATAGTAGTTTTTTCCTCCAATGAAACGATCAATAAGACGAAAGAAACATTTTTTTTTTAATTGTTTTCTAAAAATCAATCAAAACCATCTGATTTATTCCAGCCCAGGGTGTCCTCGCGCGGAAAGTCGCCGGACCTGGCAACCCGAAGCCTCGAGCTGCAGCGGACGGTGGAAAAAGCCGAGGCCCGTGAAGGAGGCGGAGCCTCGGGAGGATGACGGAGGGAGGCGGGGAGCACAGACAGAGCGAGACAGACCGGGATCGACCGGGACAGAACGGGACGGAGTTCTCCTGCAGCCACAACTTGTCCTCAGAGCTCCCACAGGATTTATTCGGGATCTGGTCCTGAGCTGAACCGAGCCGAACCGGACTCCTCCCGGTCCCGTTGACCATTCGGCTGGTTCCCCGGCGGGTCCATGGCTCGTTAGCACGGAGCTAACCGACCGTCGTTACCCGGTGAAGGAACCAGACCCGGGAATGGACAGAGCTGACTCGGATAACCTCTCCAGAAGAAACGGACGAGATTAACTCGGACTACCGCTCATCTCCAGCCGGTGAGACTCGTTCAGAGACTCGTTCAGTCGGTTAATCCGGTCACCGGCGGGTCGTTAACTTCACTAGCTTAGCGTGGTTCTGTTAGCCAACGTTCAGATGTTATTAACAAGGTTTATTAATGTTCATCTGAATGAAAAACGTTCCTCCAAAGGCTCCAAGACACAGGCTCAGAAACATTCCAGGATACTAGACTGCCTCTTCAGAAAGAGACAAACGGTCCACTGTCTTCTAAACGGTCCACTGTCTTCTAAACGGTCCACTGTCTTCTAAACGGTCCACTGTTCTCTGTCTTCTAAACGGTCCACTGTCTTCTAAACTGTCCACTGTCTTCTAAACGGTCCACTGTCTTCTAAACTGTTCACTGTTCTCTGTCTTCTAAACTGTCCACTGTCTTCTAAACGGTCCACTGTCTTCTAAACGGTCCACTGTCTTCTAAACTGTCCACTGTTCTCTATCTTCTAAACGGTCCTCTATCTTCTAAACTGTCCACTGTCTTCTAAACTGTCCACTGTCTTCTAAACTGTCCTCTATCTTTTAAACTGTCCTCTATCTTTTAAACTGTCCACTGTCTTCTAAACTGTCCACTGTCTTCTAAACTGTTCTCTATCTTCTAAACTGTCCACTGTCTTCTAAACGGTCCTCTATCTTCTAAACTGTCCACTGTCTTCTAAACTGTTCTCTATCTTCTAAACTGTCCACTGTCTTCTAAACTGTTCTCTATCTTCTAAACTGTCCACTGTCTTCTAAACGGTCCTCTATCTTCTAAACTGTCCTCTATCTTGTAAACTGTCCACTGTCTTCTAAACAGTCCACTGTCTTCCAAACTGTCCACTGTCTTCCAAACTGTCTACTGTCTTCTAAACTGTCCTATATCTTCTAAACAGTCCACTGTCTTCTAAACTGTCCACTGTCTTCTAAACTGTCCACTGTCTTCTAAACTGTCCTCTATCTTCTAAACTGTCCACTGTCTTCTAAACTGTCCACTGTCTTCTAAACTGTCCTCTATCTTCTAAACTGTCCACTGTCTTCTAAACTGTCCACTGTCTTCTAAACTGTGTACTGTCCAAACTGTGTACTGTCCAAACTGGCCTACTGTCCATTGTCCACAGTTTGTCCACTGTCGAATGCGCTGACGTCGTGTCTTGTTTAACCATGTTTCTGAAGCTGCTGACGTTCCTCCACCATGACGGTAATTATCCGTTACGCAGTAACGCTAGAGGAGTGTCCTCCATTAGATGCAGTATTGTGTTAGAGGACGGGGACACTGGAGACACGTCTCTGCTCAGCCTTCCTGTCCCGATCCCTGCTTTAGTCCAGTTCTGGGACGCCAACTCCCCTTTTTAGATAGTCCCATAGCAGGACACACACACACACACACACACACACACACACACACACACACACACACACACACACACACACACACACACACACACACACACACACACACACACACACTTCTGTGTGCTTCATGAAAACACACCAGTTTTTTGTTTATATGTCAAAACCTTTTTTTTTTCCACAATTCAAAATTTGGACATTTTTCAAATTCGAATGTCAGTTGAACCTTTTGAAATCAGTGTGATCTCGACATAAAGTCGTTTCCAATGATCCCAGCTGGTGAAATAGAAGAAACCGTGTCCTTCTAATTCGAGATGTTTGTTCATTAATGAAGACAATGTGTGTTCTTCTGTTATATTCCGTGTTTTCATCGTCACAAATAAGGCAGACTTCCCATTTTCACGTACAGCTGTCCGTCTGACTCCTACCAGGAATGCAGTTGACGTTTGCTCCGACGCGTCGATCAGCCATAACATTATGAACACTGACAGGCGAAGCGGAAACCAGTTGTAATCTCTTCTTCATGGTTGCTGTGGTCGTCTGTGAACATTCTGTCCTTCACAAATCTTCAAACCTGCAAATCGTCTGTCTGCATCTAGAGAAATCCAAAGACGGGCAGCGAACCGGCGACGGGCTTCTCGATGGACGTAGGGGGTGAAGGCCAGCGCAGACTTTAATGCCGGACCCGATAGAAAGCTGTCGGGATTAACCAGTCGAGGACAGTTTATTTATATAGAGGCCACTTTAGCGCGAGGCAATTCTAGAATCACGTCAAAGAAAATATAGCATCACAATATTAACAATTGCCTTATAAATTTCTCAAAAGACCGACCGAACTGGATCGTCATCATGCACTGTGCTTTGTTATTTTCCAATAAGATGGGAGTCGTACTGCGCCAGATTGTGTTGACAGCGTTCATTATTTCAACATAACGGTGAACCTGGTGGCAACGGGCCACAAGTCAGAAGCTCCAAGAAGAGAAGTAACAGTGTTTGGTGGAAGAATAGATCCCAGAGCTCACAGACATCAACGTCATTTACTTCAGCGTTTGTTGATTTATCACCGTTGAAATGCTCAACGGCAACACGACGTGTTTATTGAATGTCATGCGGCCTAATTTTAAGAAGATTGAAGTTCGGTTTGAGATCCCGGCTGAGGCGGTTCTAATGTTCTGGCTGATCAGTGAACCTCCGCAGCAACTTGCACAGAGGAGCAGTTCAGTGATGAACGAGCGGGAAATGCTGCATCCATTGATCAGACAGTCTCCTTCTGCAGTACAGACACACACACACACACACACACACACACACACACACACACACACACACACACACACACACACACACACACACACACACACACACACACACACCTCTATGTGGTTGTAAGGTGGTGTTCTCTTTGTGCTCGTTGCTCAGGTTGTTGGTGTCGCTGTGATCCCCATCATGGTGCAGAAGTACCAGTCGCCCGTGCGGGTGTACAAGCATCCCTTCGAGCTGGTGATGGCGGTAAGTTTGTACCTGTGGAGGCAATCAGCTGTCTGACAACGTGAATATTACTGATGCAGAGTTATGTAATGTCGGTGGATGATTCAGAGGTCACCTTCAGAAGGGACCCATTAAATTACAGCGGGTTGGGGTTGAGCTGTGAGACGTAGGACTCGTCCTCCCACACAGAGAACCAGTTGTTCATACACAGCTGAGACGAACGCTCTGGAAAGATAAATCACAGGCTGCAAACATTTATCGCACTGCCTGGTGTCATGTTGCCGTGTGCCCCTTCATTCCCCTCAATCGCAGGTTAAAGATCGCTAAGCTCGCCAAGGTGCAGGGCCACTGTGCAGTACACGCTACGCGCTCCACACACGAGCGGTCATTTCAAACAGACGTCCCACCTGTAGAGGCGTTGGTCCGTTTGCAGCGTGAAAAATTCAGTGCTTTGCGGTGCGGGCGCTCTCATTGAGAGTGCATGGGATTTGCATGTTCACGTGTGTCTTTCCCTTTCAGCGGCTCTCCTCTTGCCGTCTGTGCTGTACTAAAGTCACCACACTTGTTATGTCCTCCTTTTCCATGTCCAGCGTGTCTCTGAACAGAGCTGCTGTGATCTGTTGAGAAGAACTGCACAGTGGCTCTTTCTGCATTATTCACACGAGTCCTGTTTTTAAACAGCCGAGTCCAGACTAGGAGATGCTCTGCAGTGTCGCTGATCATCACACAGTTTGGATGGTTTACCTGTGTAACGTGTTATTAGTGCACACCTGAACACGCCCAGATCCTATAACCATCAGCTTAGTGTACAATTACTCCCGTTAAACATTTCTCCAATAAATCTTTATTTAGATGATCTGTGATTGTAGACTGACATCAATTCAAACTGATTTTGATGAAAGGATGTATAAATAGACTCACAACCAAATAAATGCCAATAGTATTCTTTAAATGTGGAATAATGTTGATGTTAAGCTTTAATTTAAACATGGCTGAAAGTGCTGGCGTCGTTTCCTTTTGGCGGTGTGTCGTGTTTCGGTGCGTGGCAGGCGAGCGCTCTTTTCTTTAAATGGAAATGACCACGAGAAGGATGCAGGAAGACTAAATCTACTTAACGCCGGCTGGATTTGAAGAGCAGGCACAGAGAGGGCTATAAATAGAGGACTGGTACCTGCATCCACCTGGGTCTGCACATGTAGTCATCTCAGAGAGCCAACAGTGAGAGTGACGAGGCTGACCTGAAGGATCTGTAAGCTCGAGATGATCCAGGTCAAACTACAGTCACCTGCATGAATTGAAACCAGGGCAGGAGCTGGGGGGGGGCAGTGCACAGTGTGAGCCGAAGCTGCTGTTGTAAGAGTCACGAGGAGTTTTGGTGCACTTGGCTTCTTGTCTCTTCTTGTGACTTTCTCTGCAGTGAGTGTTTTTGCAGACACTGCAGAGCTCACTTCATGCTGCGTCACAACACTTTCTGGCTCTTTCTGTTGATAACCCAGTGAAACCTCTCCCCACTCACTTCCTGCACAGCAGGACTGAACTATTGCAGCATCCGAGGTGTGTGAGAAACCCCTCGCACTATGCACCGCCTCAATAAGATTCAGCTTCTTCGGGTTTAATTTCATCATTTCTCAGGTTGTGTATGTCAAGTGCATCTTATGCAACGTGCTTCCAGATGGTAGGAGCATTACTGTATTTGGCCATAGCTGAGCTCAGCCTTATTATTTCTCTCACTCATTCCACCATCACAGGCCTCTGAAATATTCACCAGTAATGGTTTCTGCCTGTCGTCTCTTGGAGGATTATATTTGACGCTTTGCTTTGAGGAATTTGGAGTTCTCTCTCCACTTGACTCCCGTGTTTGTGTACTGTCAGTTCTCTGAAATACAACGATTTGAAGCTGAAACTCCAGGCTCTACATTCCTTCGTTTAAAAGCATTCCTTTTATCTGGATGAACTTTAGCTACGACACGCCGAGACGCCACCCGGCGCTCTGACAGGCGCGATCACAGCTGCACCACCTCTGGTTAACTCTTGGAGCGAGCACCAGTCCCGCGTGGAGCCCCGGCGCCCCCGGTTGTTTTTGTCCTGGAATGCATACTGTACCTTCTCCAACCGGGTATTCTGGGTATTTCCAGTCTCGATGACTTAATGTCAGATTTTACACTCGCCTCATAAATCTGCAGGTGGAAATAAAATCCACTTTTTAATCTTCTTTGGTTAACCTGCCCTCATTTGCTTGTGCAGTCTGGGAAACACCTGTGATAATGGGATGATGCCTCTAGGTATTTATGAAAGACCTGCCCTCTTTCAGTTGGTATGCTGAAGGGAAACTCGGGGCATTTCCAACCTCAAGTGTTGTTTTTTAATTGCCTTGTGCAGTGTGACGTGTTTAAATTATGTTTTTTGTTTTTTTACATCACATACTAGTTTTTCAGTTACGAGCATATGGAGCTCTAAATCAATGTTGCCTGTGTATTTAAAGTGTCTCTGTTCTTGTGAATGAAACAAGGTATGGTGTTTTTTATTTATACTCCAATAGACAGCAGGAGACTAGTTTGACTGGAAGTGCCCATGCTGCTGACTTGCAGAATTGTGACAAACTGCAATGATACAACTTGGTTTTTTCCATGGAAGTGAGGTGATCGTCTGCGTTGAGTGACGAACCGTCAAACTTCCTTCAGACGTCCATGTTGGTGGCGTTGGTGGCAGCAGCAGCAGCAGCAGCAGCAGCAGCAGCAGCAGCAGCAGCAGCATTAGCAGTAGCAGCAGCAGCAGCAGCACCCTGGGTTTGTTTTGGTCCTTGGACCTTGGTGGCCTTATTGCAGAATCAGTTGGTCTGTTTTTCACAAGATGGGACGTGTCACTGAGTTCAGGAAATGCATCAGCAGTATATTTTTATCTGCGTGAACTTAAAAAAAAAAAAAAGTCTCCGTTATCCTCGGCTGCCCCTCGGCTCTGATGCTGCTTCTCAATAACAGGAAATGTAGGCGATGCTGTTGTTGTCATTATCGCAGTGCTGCAGTCCCGGAGCCGCTGGCCCGTCCTCGGGGAGTCGCACAGGAATGTTAAAAGCACAACACAAAGCCCTTCTGGCTGTTGTTTCAGGCCTGCAGGGACCCAAGCTTCCAGAACACATCCAGGGATACAGAAAGACTCCAGGAGCCTCCAGAAGAATTACAAATGGAGAAACAGGATGACGGGTAGATTGATGCTGTTGTAGTTCACTTTAACAGACAATGCTTTTCCATGCAGTTCTTTAACTCACACACTCACTGCAGAGGCCTCTCCTGAGCATCAACTCCATGGAAACGTACGAGCATGGAGCTAATCCACGGGACAAAGTGCTCAGGTTTTTCTTTAGTCTCAGAGGGTAAAGAACAGGATGTCCTATGTTGGTGTTAGTCCCTGGACTCGTAGACGCCGTCAACAAAACGGGACATTTCCTTCTTAGCGGCTAAACCGGCTGTATCAGCGAGAGCAACAAGAACCAATACAGTACGCCTTAGAGATTAAATATGTTCACTGTAATGGATGAGTGGGTTTCCAGAGCACCGCGCACAGAAAATCAATCAGAAACATCTTTGATTGAAGTTAGAATATAAAATTATGTATTTGAAGTAGATTTTAATTATGAGTGCACAAATATGAAAGTGTTTCACAAAACAGTGAGAATTTGGAGTTGCAAGAAGAAGAGACAAAAAGAGTGACCCGGACTGTGTGAGCTACTTGTTAGTCTCAACGTTGAGTGTAAACACAGTAGCCTCAGGGCGACAGATTCTTAGAGTTTCTCTGTTCACCCACACGGCGTGTTCAGCTCGAGCCAAGTTGAAAGGGGAAAGCGTGAAACGTGCACACTTTGTCCTCACATTCCTCTGCTGGAACCTGTTATTGGCTCCATGACAAGCGGCTTCTCGATGCTTTCTAATGAGGTTCAGTGCGTTCTGTCCTCGTCTCTTTGTGTTCGTGCAACATGGAAGAAAGAAAAGCAACACAAGTATTTAGCAGATAAACAAAAACGTCACGGTCAGGCCTGGGACGATAATCAACAAATCAGTTAATCGCACGTTTCATGAAAATGAAAGCCTCGATATATCGCCGTATTGCCACAAGGAAGACAGACACACAGGCAGCTTGCTTATTTTCCTCGTCACTCACCTCCAAACAGGCTGGATGACAAGAGGCTTCAGTCTGATCGGCCTCAGCACCGGGGCGCATTTGTTTGGGCCACGCACGCACGCACGCACGCACGCACGCACGCACGCAAGCACGCACGCACGCACGCACGCACGCACGCACGCAAGCACGCAAGCACGCACGCACGCACGCACGCACATACAAACACACCGCACGGTACTTTAGTAGAATTAAGAAGAAAAAAGATTATCACAAAGCCAAATACCACTGTTTATTGCATTTGAAAGGGTATACTTGCATTATTATGATATATTGTTGTTACATTTTTGCTCTCAACATTGTTTTGACAATAATATTGTTTATTGCTGATAATTTGTGGGAAAATATTTCAGCCTGCAAAATTTATCGTCACAGGCCTAATCACGATCCATTTTCTTCTGCAGCTCTAGCTCGGTGATGATCAGATGCTTGTTCTTAAAGTTGAACCCAACTCGGTGCTTCTGCTTTTAGTTCTGCCCCTGAACTACTGCAGACACAACATGTGACTCGAGCTGTGACTGAATAATACAGCTGCCACCATCTAAAACCATCTGCTACCTTCTGGGACCGCCTCAGCTGGTCATGTGATCGGTCTGCTGGATGGCCCCCCCGGCGTTACCTCTGCAGTGGGGACGTAACCACTGCCCACTTCCATCAGCCATAACATTATGACTGTTGATATCAGGACAAGTTGGCAGGAAACATTCTGCAGCAGCTGAAACTTTGATCATTGAAAATGAAGTGTGAGGATTACAATGAGTTTAACAAGGACAGGGTCAGCGCATCTTCTAACCTGAATGTTTTGGATGGTGTTCTTGGTCTGCAGTGGTCTAATCGGGGGGAAAAGCAGGAGCTGGATCATTGGAGGCTGTGTAGTGAAAACCTGCAGACAAGCAATGAGCTCGCGCTGCTGCAGAAGTTAAAACTGAACCTTTGTAGTCTTAATATTTTGGCTGATAGGTACACTGTAGGTGTGACCAGATGCATGTCAGCGTTGGCTTGCTTTTCAAGATAACTGCTGTAATATTTACTTGTACTGTGAGTGAAGGTGATGTTACAGTTAAAAATATTTCTTCATGGCAACGTTAAGTTTCAACCAAAAAAATGTTTGGGAGCAAAATTCCTGTTGGAGTTCTCTATTCGGACCATTTCTGCACTGTTAACTATGTTTATCTGAATCTGGGTCATCCATCAGGTTTCTTCATGTCCACTGTCATGCATTGTTCAGTGTTTCTGAACTTGGCTCATCCTGCTGCCCTGCCTGGCTCAGTGGCCTGGCCCGGGTGGTGTCCTGACCCACTTCTGACCAGTTCTGGAGCATCCTGGGCTTTACGCTATTGTTTTAATCCTTCTTTGAGCTCTGCGCTCGTCTATGAATCCTGTCACTGCATGGTCTCAACCTCCAAACGCGACAGCTTATACAAGCACAGGTCTCCCACATGTCAAACTGGGTTTATCAGAGAAACTGGGTCATTTTATTACTCCACACAACTTTTTCTTTTCTTGTTTCACATTGACATCATTTCATTGGAAAAGGAGCACGAGATAAAATATGCCATAAAATGGATCACACATAATGTATTCTTCCTAATTATTGAGACCAAGCTACTCATGGGACAATTTAAAAAAAAAAAAAAAAAAAAAAAAAAAAAAAAAAAAGACTTGCTCCCTTAAACATATTTGTTGGTTTTGTAATTAATCAAAGGTTTTGTGCCTGGATAAATGTAATTAATTGCATGTCAGTGTTTGATACAAAATGGAACTCGAGCAGCCGTGCTTGTGGCTGCATGTTTGGCATTGAGGAGCCTGAGGCCCATTTACACAGCATCTGCAAGTGAAAACCGTAACTTGCTGTATTCTAGGTCATTTACACAATAACAGCGTTGGTTGCATCAGAAAACGGCTCTTTGGAATCTTCTTCTTGAATACAATGCTGTTGAAATGTATTCTTCTCTATGTCGTGGGACGTAAACATAGGAAGTACTTGCACATTCACATGACAGGCAGTAGGATTCCTGCACCTCTTAGTTAAAGTGCTCCTTCAACCACATGTACATTCACTCCACTGCCGTCACTGGAGTGTTATTTCTTACATGCACCAGATACTGAGTGAGCTGATATGACAGAGGACAACTACTTAAACGAGTAGGTAGTAGGGCTCAACGATTGTGGAAAATAAAACTTACTAAATACTGTGTGTTATTATCATTATTGTTGACTTTAAATGAGGCTGTAATAAACTCCTCTCTACAGTAAAGTATGAAATGTACAAATGTATGCATGTATTCTCTCAAAAGGCAACTTGAGGTTAGTATCAGGACAGAAAAGGAAGAAGTACAAAGTATTTTTGTTCCATTTGGACAATGTGGGGGTCTGCGTGACGTCATCATCTCGTAATAAACTAGTTCTATCTTTAAAACCTCAGAATCACAGCAGTGTTTCCAGTTCTAACACAACACAAACGATTGGGACTATTTTCAGGGAGTTTAGTGCGGAGTAGGACGCAGCTTCACAGAGGTGTGAATCGACTGCTCCAGCGGAGGAGCTGCTGTTCATTGTTTTGATGCCGCGGTCAGTGCCGTTCTCCTCTGCGAGCTGGAGTTTTAAAACGGTGACGTCTGTTGACAAAGCGACCGCCTTGCTGTACAACTGCTTTGCTAACATCCACGTTGCTGCGTTGCTGCGTTGCTGTGTTGCTTTGTGGTGTTTTGAGTGTAAGATCCGTCCAAACAGCAACATGTTGTCATGAAAAGTTGGATAGCACAGTGCTACTTCCCTAGCCTGCTCGCTGGCTGCAAACTGTGGAATGGATTTCCTGCCTCATTCCTCCTGGTCTCATTGAGACCCGCCTCCCTTCAGGAAATCCTGTCCACAGTTTGCAGCCAGCGAGCAGAGCAGCAGCAGGGAAACACTGGGGATCATTTCAGTAACAGTGAAGCAGACGAGGCTTCATGGATCAGAAATCTCTGCAGGTTGGATTGGAAATTTCTGATCCATGAATTACGTTGATATCGGAACCCGATTCCGGATCGGATCGGCTACATCCCTAAAAACCAGGCCATTGTGCAACAGGTTCAGTTGATTTCTCTCTCTGCTGCTCTGCTCTGCTCGCTCACGACGTATATGTGGGTGCTTGACACGCGCAGGACACGCAAGTCGTCACGTGACCAGATCACGTGAGCAGTCAAATCGCAGCCCTAGCGATTAGAAAATCCTGTTTTATCATATTACGATATTATCGCAAATGCAATTAATCGTTCAGCCCTATTAGGTATTACTGTTTTCTGAATAAATGCACCCATGTTTCATTCCAAAAACACAGTACCAGCTAGTAACCTAGCATACAAACTACAGCACTTTAAATACATAATTATCATTGTGTGCATTGATTATTGTGACGTCATCGTGTGCATGCATTACTTTTCTGAAGGAAAATACAGTAACACTGCTCCCAGCAGGTCGATCTCAGGAACTGGAGTTTGTTCAGTCATATGTAAATCCTCTTTTGTGGATTTTGCACAGTCTTGTTTCTATCTGATAATTTTTCAAACTGAAACGTTGCATCGTTTGTGCCGAGAAACACAATAGTGCCTCAGCCATCGGCCACTTTCCCCACTAATGCATCTGGTGCTGACAGGAACCTTCTCGACTGCACTTAAAACGGGGTGTAAAATTAAATGATGCAGCATTCTTTCTGTAATTAATCCTCATGAACGCCTTTTTCAGCCATTAAATCCAGTGGTGCTTTACCTCATTGCACTTGTTTGCTCTGATTCATAAAACTCGATCCGCTCTCCTGAATCGGTGTGTCAGAGCTTCGCCTGCAGTGTCTAATTCACTTACTGGCCTGGATGATGTTTGCCAAAATCAATGAAGACTTACGGCCTGCATAAGGGAGAGCAGCTTATGGCCCGGCATTCAAACCGCATTATCCGAGTGCTGCACAGCGCCAGCATCAGCCACGTGACTCCGGGAGCCTATTAGAACATTCTGGAGATGATTTTATTCACTGGGTTCCAGGACGCTCATTCACCTTTTTTCCCTCTGCTGTAAGGTCGAGATGCCGCTTCCCTCTGACACACACACACACACACACACACACACACACACACACACACACACACACACACACACACACACACACACACACACACACACACACACACACACACACACACACACACACACACACACACACACAGGGAGCCTTCAGCAGGTTGTACACTGCACTCACTCAGTGTCGTGATAATGGTTCGTGACTCAGATCTATGCAGCCGCTCTGTGACGTTAAGTGAATGTGTATCAGACACTCTGACGGTCCTTCTTTGTATTTATAGGCTCGCTATTATTTTTTCTCCCTTTTATTATATACGTACTGGCCAAAGCTCTTTCGTTTCTTTTGCAACTTGGATTTAATTGTTTTAAGCGCGTGTGTTTTTCTTAATGTGCAGTTTCAGGCAAAAATGTATAAATTCTTCACATTTCTTGTATATTTAATGCGTCGATCTCCATGTTCTGGAAACAACAGCAGTGCTCATAGGTCTTCATTTGTTAACCCCATTATTTCAGAGGCTCGTCTCACATAATCAGCTGATTCCAGCAATACTGGTGTCAGAATGACCAATGATGACTTGGCCAGCTTCTCTCTCTCCCGCTACTGTAAAGCTGGATAATAATGCTGCTCCAGTTTCTTGTCAGGTTTTGCCCATGAGAATTTCTGCTTAGGCATACCATCGTGCTAAAGTTAGTTATTTAAAGCAGATTGCTGACCAAAAGAAGCCTGTACGAGCTCCAGGATGCCTACAGAGTTTACACAGTAGCTCAGACATCAAAGTTAACGTGTCCTCGAGAATGGAAGACGGCAGAAACGTAATCTACATGGTTATTGTTTAACTGTGTCGCATCTAAAGGAACTTACCAGAGTTTACCAGTAAATATACTTTGTGATACATGTTCAGTTTCTATTAAATACAAATAGAATATTGTATCCCACAAAATGTGAGTCGTAATTTTTTTCCATCAAGTGTCAGTTGTTTTTTTTGTGATTGCATATTTGAAGCTCACTGTGATAACTGAGCATTTCTTCTTGTTACTGTCGACAGATGGCTTTCCCTGTTGCTCTCTATTCCCCGGTGGACACAGTCATGCTTGCATAACTGCACTACTGTTAAGCATATTACTCAGCCCACCAAATATTTCGACCGTACATTTATATAAGGTCTGCATACTTGGCAGATTTCCCCCTCCTCCCTGCAGCTCGCTGCTTCCAGGCCTTTCTGCCATTACAATGGAAGGAGAGAAGTGGGTGGTATGGCATGTCGCGACTAAAGACGCTATTGTTCGATTGCTTCAATCATAAGCTTGTTCTTTCTCCTTCCCCTGCATTAAGTCCACACCTGTGGTCACAAGACTCTGGACCTGATGTTTGGGGAAAATTACCATCATCGTCATGCTTTTGTTTACTGAGTTGAATCACTTTGTTGGGTTTGTTCTTGGTTTCTGTCTACACAGCAACACAGCAAGAGGTCCGATGTATAGCAAATGTCATGTTTATTTATGTCAATGTTTATCACTGTCCAAGCAGGGCATTAGCACTGTTTCAACACAGGAGACCAGTGGTTCATAATTCTTGGAGTATCAAATGTTCAAAGGTGTTTAACTGGTTTGCCGAGCTTTGACGAACGACCATGGATGCATTTAATACTGCCGCATGTTTTCCCTGAGAGCTTTCACCTGTTTGGCTCCCACAGGGAGGAGTCCGAATAGAGTCGCACTGAAACTAATGTGATTCAAAAGGCTATTTGACTGAACGTCTTTGGGCCCTACTAATGAGCAAAGATCATCTGAATTAATAACATGTAAAGGTTTCATAAAAAAAAAGGTTCTCTACTGAAGGTGGTGACGGTCGCAGAGTTTTGAAACGAGTTTTTCTTTGTGGGTGTTGAAAGTAGGAGCAATTCCTTCACCTACTTGCCTACCTGATTTTCATGAGCTATGCAAAGGTAACATCCCGTGTAGATGATTTGAATACAGCATGTAAAGGTTTAGTTTATGTAGGTGCTATGCGATGAGCTGCATTCACAATTCAATCATGAATGTAAAAAAAATATTTGTGCATTTTAATTCTGATTTACTGCAACATAAATAAAGTCTAAAAGGCTAATGAATAAAAAAGACTTTAACAAATAAAATGTGTAATGTAATCCACTGAAGGAGCATGAAGGAATGATTTCCAGTATCTATCATTCTACTGAAGCACTTTAAGGATGGTGACTAACTTCTTCCATGTATTGACTTCCTAAATTGTAACTTATACTTTATGAGAGGTAACCAAGCATTTGTACTGCTGCGTTTCCACACTTCCATGTGCACTGGATTAAGTTAAAAGAAGCCCGACGTTTTCAAGTTGCCTGCTCAGTATCTTTCCTTGTGATCTTCTCCCTGACCCACTTTGAGTTTCTAGCTTTGCTTTCTGAAATAAAATCCTCTATGCACACCGTTCTTTCTACCTCATTCACCCTCATTTGAGTCCTCCGGATTCTAAATAAAGCAAAGTGTCGAGCGTCGGGACCAGTGGAGACCAATTGTCTGATTGCTTATCTTTGGTCTGATGAATGAATGAACTCTTCTTCTTCTGAATGAACGTGACGTCAAACAGCAGTGACTGTTGGGACCTAGTAATAGCCAGTGGTGAATCACTAATCTGTTGGCCTAATAGTTTTTCACACGGTGACCTGGTTGTCCAACAGACGGCGCATACTCTGCAAAATGACGCAGCAAGTCGGGGTAATTATTGGCATGACTACGTCCAACAAAATTATAGATGTCTGATGAGTACAGTGTTTGCGATGACGGCGTAGGATTGCCCGAGGTAGTGGGAGGGACTGCCTAATGATTTTTGCCACCAAACGGAGGGGAGCCGACGTCGACCTGCTGCGAGCAGACATCACTCAGACACATTTTGTTGGTGTCTGATACAAAGTGTGGCCTGTATTTATTCCACAATGTGTTTTGAGCCTTTCTGTGAGGAATCCTCCTGAGAGTAGCTGTATATTAGACACTGGAAAAACTGAGCGGATAGGAAGTAGGTTTCGGCTCGCCGGCTCGTGTCCTTCGGTGTGTTTTTAATGTGTAATTCAACCTGACTCATTTCTTTGTTCCACTAAAGATCAAGAGGTACTGCTTTCTATATATCCAGAGGAATGCGCCTTTGAATGAGACCTAGCCTTGCGTTTCCTAAACAGTATTGTCTCCTCATCACTCTGCAGCCAGGTCGCGGCCTGCATCCACCTTGTGCTGCTGGTGTGTTTTGACTACATCTCTAAGCTGTCCTCATCAAGTACCTTAATCTTAAAAGTGCCCCCGACCAAAATGTTCTCCTTTTCCCAGCCAGATGATTAAAAATAGCTGAGGTCGACCTCAGAGCGCCGTTGTCTCTATTACACAACCGTTCTCATAAGCTCCAGAGAGGTGACACTGCAACAGGAAGTTAGAAGTCTGGTTAGTATAAGTCCCACAGGCCAAAGCAGACTCACTCCGGTCTCACCTTCACATTCGGCTGGCTGAGAAAACATTAGGATCAAAACATTTCAAAACCTCCACTTGTGTGCCAGCCACGTCCATGTATTTTTTGTTCTTGGCTGCAACACTGACATTCATGCAGAGATCATGAAACCTGATAGACCAGAGTGTAGAAGAGCCAGCAGCTTTGCTCCTGTTGAAACTTGTAGTCTGAGTTGTGATTGAGGTTGGGTGTGGTGACTTAATCCATGTGGATTGTTGTGCAGTAATTAAAGTGATGCTGTCATCTGATATGCAGTATTCCCAGGTAATTGTGTTTCTTTCAAATAGAAACAAAAATCAAAACAGAAATGAACATCTGCTTCTTGTAACTTTTAGTGGCCACAGATACTAACATGCTGACGATAAGTGAAAAATGCATGAAAAAGTTTGTGATTTTTGAGATTAAATCTCTTTGTCTTTATATTGTGCCTGTTGGCTTCACAATCATAATGCATTTGGGTCTATTGTGCAACCAGGCTACTGTTAATGCAATGTATGACTTAAATTAATTATCTCCAAAGAATTAGTCTCTGGCTTAGTTTTTATACAACTGGGTCAAATTATGTCTTTCAAAATGCCACATGTCAAAGCATCAGACACTTTTTATAACCAAGACCACATTAACCTGCTGGTTGCTTTCGCGTGTCGACTCCTGTTTTCATTCTCTGTAAGGTTTTGGTGAATCAGAGATCACAGAGGGGAATTTAAAGGTCTCCAAAGAAAGAACTTTGGGAACCTCCGTCCTCCAGCTTATATGCTGATCAGACAGAACATTAAAACCGCCTGCTTGGAACGGGCTCAGCGTGGGCACTCGTCCCGCTCTGCAACCCAACAGGCTGCAATGCAGCGTGCGTTCTCACACATTTCTGTCATAGCCAGCATTTAGATTTACAGCTGAGTGTTAGAGGAGCTTTTATGTGGGACGAGACCACATTGGAAAGCTTTTATATCCCCACACATCTGTTGGCCCCGGGAGACTGCGCTCCTCGGTGAGAGTACTAATAACTGTGAGCTGGTTTGTGTTTGAGTTTGTCCTCAGAGTCGCTCACATTGTCCAGCTTCATAGTTTTTATCTCCAAAGTTATTTTTACAATTACCTGTTCTTTTGTTTCCTTTCCTCGCGATCCTTTACAGTTATTCATGCACCATCAAGCCCTATATAGCCAAAGTGTGTCGAATGTCCCCCCCCCCCCCCCCAGACAGGCCGTGGTTTCTCATCCACTGACCCTCGTCCACAGGGAAAAAACTGTATTGTTTTATATTTACTCTCATTCGCCCCTGGAAAGCACATGAAATTTGCTCCGACTTCCAGGAACCGTTACTCATGGTTATACCCGGCCGAGGCGTGTCTGTCAGTGTTCCATCGCCATGGTTACGAGAGGACGATGTCCCTCCACTTTGAACTGGAAGAAGCAGGTCTGAAGACAAACTTTCCTCACTGGTCCCAACACAAAGTGCATGTGAATGTCTTTCAGGGAAATGTTACTGCGAGGGCCGAGTGAATATTTATTGCAGTGGAGTTGTGTTACCATGTCTGTTTGGGGTGAGGTGTCGTCATGCCTGCTTCTTATTTTGCCTTGTGGCTATAGAGGAACAGCAACAATAATCCCAGAGAAGTTCCTCTGAAACCTGCGTCACATGTTTTATGGTGGTGAATATGTGTGTCGGTAGGAGCTCTGAGCTGTGGTTGAGATATACAAGCTGTTTTATTCTTCTTTGTTTGCAGATTTGAGTGGATTTTTCATTTAAGCAACTGTAGGTTTAAATTATGGATCATTGTAGTCCTATAATCCTAATCCCTAAATGCAGAATGACCTAAATATTTACACATATAGCCATGTATTTTGAAGCAGTCACTACGTGACACAAGTGTATGTTAGGTCCACTTAGAGGTGAATTGCACATTTTGTGTTTGACTTTTCCATTACTCCAAACAAAGTTAGAGGTAAAATGCATTGAAACATTACAAGATATGTTTGTAAGTTGGGCTCTTTCATCATTATTATTTACTGCTATACATTTTCTACACCACTCACAGTCAGATGGATCCTGGGGGGCTCCAGTCAATTCCTCCTGACAGTGGAGGAAGGTAAAGTGTGTACTTTACCTTCCTCGTCCAGGGTGGCCCCCCAGGAGCCACCCTGGACAGGCCACAAGTCATCACACATGGATTCACATTTACCAGCAGTTCAAAGTCACCAACTAACCCTGAATCATGTTTTTGGACTGTGTGAGGGAGCCGGCGTACCTGGAGAAACCACAGGGAGGACAGAAGCCCCCCCAGGCAGGAAATCAAATGTCAGATCTCACTGACCTTTTAACCCTAACACACATTATTGATACACATTTTGATCCTGTGAAATGTTACAGAACCTGGCTTTTTTTTTTTCAAATGACAGACTTGTCATTGGGCGGACTATTGGGAAGCAGCTTTACATTGTCACACTATCAGGAATAACCTGGTACCTCCACCGTCCCGCTTCCTGTTATTTATACTGAAACAGTCTGGCTGCTTTAGAAGGCAGTATGAAGCTGTTTGTTCCGTTTTTCCTGCAGGTTTTTGTTCCTCTCTGTGGGTTAGTCTGATGGAAAGCTCATACAGTACGTCAGCATATTGTTTGAATGAAAAGTGATGGTGTTTCTGAAGGCACATGGTATTTGTGGTTTGAGTTTGTTGACGTGTGGCTGTTTGTAATGGGCCAAACTGATGTTTACGTCCGCTCTGTTTGTGCTGACGACGGTACAATGAGCATACGCCCAGTGTTCCAGAGCATGAGGCTGAAAAACAGAGCTCAGCATTCAGTGGACGGTGGGCAGCCAGGAGGATTTGTAGTCCAGGCAGCGGTCTGCTCAGTCGCTTCTGCTGCTCTACATATTAAACAGTCTCAACCTGCTCTCATACCAGTCTCTCTGTGTGGAACATTTAATATCGCCTCTGATATGAAAATGATTCTGCCGTCACGAGGCTCAAGATAAGAATGTTGTACTTTCTTTCGAGTTCATTTCTTCAATTTTGCTGTAATTACTTTCACAGCAATGTCAAGTTCACATGGTTTTTCATGGAAGTCAAAGAACACAGTTCCTTTGTCAGAGACATTCAGCTGACGCTAAACCCACATCAGAGGTCTTGTGAGTGTCACTGGCTTTTTCTGTCCTCCGTTTCCTCCAGTTATCAACCTCGCTCAGCACCACCTTAGTTTCAAGCAGACTGTATTTCAGCTGTGCGCCCTGACTGATGAGGCGATGCATTTCAGATAGCCCTGAATTGTTTGTTATACCTGTTGGAATTAAAATACCTTCATCATTGTATGTGCAGCACACAAACTGAGGTGCAACAGCAAGTTTCTGAAACGAAGGTAGAGGGAACTGCAGGCGTGTACGAGACAGACGGATTTCATGTCGGTTTGCTCCAGACAAAGATTCATTTCACAGTTGAAAGCTTGGAGTGTCTGCTGGAATTTTAATGTGACGGTCAGCAAATGCATAAGACAATATTGGACATGTTCTCAGCAGCAGTCGTTTGGATGGAAAGTCTTAAATTATTGAGATTGATGCATTTTTGAATGCAGTGGTCTATGAATTTGCTGCTCGGCTCCTCAATGTACGACCTTATTGTGCCGTGAAGTGAGGAGAGTATCATGAGGTGATGCTAATCAATACACAAACAAAACCATTATGTAAACTTTACCCGTGAACACTTAAATGTAGGACCTTTTGTGGTGTGCCTGAGTAATTAGACCAGATTAGCAATAATGTTATGGATAAACAGTAATGATTCATTTTCAGCACCAAAAGCAGCTTTTTCTTTTTAATTAGCCGTCAGAAACACTTCTCATCCTTCCATCCAGTCTGTGCACCGTGAGCTTTGACCTCTATAACACTGACAACAACACACATAGCCCTGCAACACACACCTTCTGAAAACCTCAACATGCTGATAAACACAGTTTCTTTTTTTGAAAGGATATAAAATGAGAATATATCACAAGCAATTAAAACAAACTCATAATTAGAAAATGAACCCTTTCACCACAGACTTACCCAGACTGTCCAGGAGCCATCGGTACCCTGCCAGCCATCAACACACTTCATTTACTGTGTCATTTCCCTGGTTATTTAATAATAACCAACAATTAGCTGTGTTGTCGTTAGTCCACATTTGATATGAGATACTTACTTAATTACTGAGAGCTAAACACACACCATTCTTGACACTTGTTGCCTTTAGACCTGCGTTACCTCCTCTTCAAAGTTCTGACTTTACTCTGATTACAATCTGCACAACCATCGGCTTTCTCCATGATGCTTCCAGTGGCAGTATAAATCATACCGCAGTGTGGCATCGTGCTGCGTAACACTGAGTATAGTCCAGAAGGTGAGAGGCTGATGGAAACCAACAATGGCAACTGGTTATAATCAAGGTTTCTGGGTCTCCATCTCCAGCTGTTCCTGAAGGTTTAGTCCAACAATCGCTTACCTAAAAATAAAATCAAAAAAACCTCTCTGACAGACCAATAACTAAGATTCCAGTTTCAGAATTTCACCATTCAAAACATCCATGTTCAGGTTTTGTGGCGACTTTTCTGATGTTTGATTCTTCTGAGGTAAAGGGAGGGGATGGTCTCTTCAGAGAGGAGGTGAGGTTGTTTTTCTTTCTGTTTAAAAGTATAAAAGAACCGCGTTCTTTCGCTGTTGACCTAAAGTTACATCTCAGGATCGAGTTTCACTGCAGCCAATAAAGAAGAGGAAATCCCTTGTTGGTAGGAAACACGGCATTAGACACTCGGGCTTAGTAATCTTAAAGATCTCTGAGTCTCTTGTCGAGACTCGCCACACTATCAGAAGTGAGACAGTCGAAATGGCCGCCGCCGCTGCTCGTTGTGCCGCCGCTGCTCGTTGTGTCGCTGCTGCTCTGTTGCATAACCGCTGTCTGCGCTCTGCTGCCACTTTGTTTTGCATTCATGAGTACACATATTTTGGGCACGGCGTGTTGCTCCGGGCGCAGAGTCCGCCCCCGTCCGGTTACCCAGACTTCACTTGTAAAAGCAAATAAAAAGTGCTTAAGTGGAGTCGAGATCGTTCTGAATTGAGAAGCTCTGATCCGTTAGCTTTCGTTTGACTCTTCTGCGTTTGACTCTTCTGCGTTTGACTCTTCTGCGTCCACCTTTTTCAATTCTTCACTTCTTCTTTGCAGCCCGTCTGCTTTCCCAAAGGATGCAGGAAGTGTTGTCCAATGATTTTATGTAACTTGGCAGCACGAGAACTATTGTTGTTGAAAATGTCTTCAGCTTCCTGAGAATGTTTATGGATACAATAAGCAGCCGTCTTTCTTTTCATAAACTTATTTCCAATGGAAATCTCCATGACCTTCATGCTGTGTCTGAGGGAGGGGGCAAACAGAAATTTGACTTCTGGAGCGGTGAAATCGTTTCTTTTTAATCTGAAGACCAAGAAAATTATAAATTGTTGTCACTTTCTATTAAATAAGCATCAATAATATAGTAAAGGCTTCATATATCCTGCTCAGCAGGTATCAGGAAGACAATGCAGGGATTGAAAACTCTTCCTCCCTCACTCTTCATTCACGCCAGTGAAACTCAAACCTGTTTTGAGATTGAAAACCACTGTTTGTTCTCCTCTCCCATTGTTCTTCCAGGCTTATGAGCGCCGCTTCCCCACCTGCCACCTCATCCCCATGTTCGTGGCGAGCGACGTGGTGAACGAGGAGACCAGCGAGGACGGCGCCACCAGCAAGGTCGAGCGCCGCTGCGCCCTGGACGTGGACGCTCCGCGGCTGCTCAAGAGGGCGAGTCCTGCTCCAACTAGCTTTTGTTACAAAGCAACAGCAATCCGCATTGATGCTGACTTAGTGTCTTTATGTTACAGATTGCTGGTGTGGACTACGTCTACTTCATCCAGAGAAACACTCTGAACCGAAAGGAGAGGACCCTGCACATCGAGTCTCACAACGAGACCTTCTCCAACAGGGTCATCATCCACGAGACCTGCTGCTATTCAGTGAGTACCACTCCTCACAGACCGAGCAGTGTAGGACGTATGGAAAACACAAGACGGGTCCAACCCCTCAAAGTGAGGAATTATGAAAGAGATGCGCTGTGGTTTGTAACTGGCATTCCATATTAGTCCACTAGGGCTTGCAGCGTTGCACTGAAAGCTGTTTACTTTATTGATAGTGAAATGACATGAGGCAAGGCTAGAGTAACTAGATAGAACATTTGATAAACAAAGCAATTCAGTTAAAAAGAAACCTTAAACCAGACATTTTATGTGTAAGTTCAGAAGTTAGAACATCTGCAGACCTGGAAATAACACTTTTGAACATTTTAAAATCACTCAAATCGACATTATTACATTTGATGTCAATGTGATAAAATCAGTGTGTGACATAGTTACAGACTTATAATGCCTCAATTTTTCATGCAGGATATCTGCAAATAAGTAAACTCTCCTATTGTCATGTGAATTTTCACGTCATTCTGTGAGCCTGTTGTCGTTCTCATGTACGGTGCAGCGCTGCCAGCTTGGCCGTGTTAATGTTTGGGCCTCCTTTAATCTCCTGCTGCCTCCCCGCAGAGCGAGCTGTGTTCAGACGAGTGTCGAGCGCGTTGCAGGTTATCCCAGCTCCGCTCCGCCTCGGAGTTATTCAGGTCTCTACATTCATGCTGAACGCTCACCAACACAGATCTGAAACCAGCTTGTGCTCCCGTTTCGCTCTCCCCCGCCACGTTAATTCCTCAGCTCTGACTCCAGATCTGTCCATTCATGAGGGGATGTGCTCCCAGTTAATGAGGTCAAGCACATCGCATTAGCCTCCGACCAACTAAGGCGCTAATTTTAGGTGCAAGGCCACACAGCGGTTCTTGCTGGGTACTTCAACATGATAAGGGTAACCAGGATCGACAGCTTAACTAAAGGGAGCTAATGAACCCGGAATATTTTGGAGTCGTCCGGGGTAATGAAACTCGGTGCCTTTGTCCAGTGTTTAACCCTTCACATGAGGGAGAAATTATTGATGCTTGACTGAAAAAGATCAAAACCACATATATGAATATCGTCTCCGTCCTCCATTTGCACCACGTGGGTCAACTGACCGTGTTGTGCTGCGTCGGATATTTTGACAGCAGAACCAGCATGAACTTGTGCAGAAGCTTGAGCTACAGCTGGATCGGGCTACTTCTAACTTTATTTACAGATGTACAAGAATAAACATTTAATTGTCAGAAGAATTCCCTAGTAAAAACCTCAGGGAGCCAGAATACAGAGGAATCAGACTGAGAGTGATTTAAAAAGTTCAAGACAATTTTATTACATTATTCTTGCGAGAAGAGACAATATCACAGTGCAACCTTTGCATGATTGTCCAGGAGATTTTTTTAACTGTAAAGTTGGGGAGCGTCTTCTTAATTGTTGAATTGTTTTGAGAAAGAGCCACCTGCTTCCTGTACTGTAAACATTGAAGGTTCCGAAAAGTAGCACAGAGGTTCCAAACGTGCTGACACAGGTCATCCTCATCCTCAGACTCATCCTCATTGTCAGACTTCAGACTGTTATGAGACAAAAACAAGATTTCCCTTATAGTAATCCTGTTCATCATGTCAGTACGATATCCCAGTATCGCTTTGGTGCATCGCTGGCCTCGCAACAATCCGTGGTAGGGATCCCACTGCGATGTGAGATGAAGATCGTGAAGTTTCTCAAACCGTGAAAACAATCGTCCATGAGCCGCTCTCACTCTCATAACGTGAGAATCAGAACAGAAGAGCTGATGGTAGTAGCCACTTAGCAATGCAGCAGGAGACGCTACCTAGCAAGCTAAAGAGATAGCATTAACCCCATGAGTCCCATGAGGGTAAGAAAAGGACAGACACAGGCTTCTTGATAACGTTGGCCTGAAAGGCTGCAGGCCGACTAAATTACAGACCGTCATAAAAGATCTCGTTGACAGATTTGACAGTTTATGAACATTTTCAGAACCGTCTGGTGTTTCTTGTATTTACCAGTAGTTATGCTGCAGACACATTGAAATTACTCTGAACTGTATTTGGCCTCTTGGGAGAAAAAGAAAAACAGAGTTTATGTGCTCTGTCAAACTCTGAGGACAAAATGTTCACTGCCTGACGTCCCGCCCCCCGACCGGAGCCACCTCTCAGCGGTTATGGGGTTTTGGCTCATGACTGTAACGCCTCAGCTTTACATGACACCGCGGCACGTAAAGATAAAGATAGCGCGTGTTGCTGGTTTCTCAAAGTGTACACTGCACATTAGACACACATTTTAAAGAGAATAAATGAGACTGAAGTGAAAACATATTGATGAATAAATGAGGAAAATCAGTTGATAAAAGACAAACAAAAGGAAGCAATTTTTTCACTCTGAACAATAATGTAGAGGACAGAATGTTCTGCCTGATATTCATCACAGATGTCATGATTTACTGTGTGTGGAGGAAATGTACCTGAATTAGTCTGAGACTTGTTTTGACTCATCGTGTGAACGACCCTCAGCAAACCCGCGTCCTTAATCTTGTTTTTCTTCTATTCACTCTGTATTGTTACAGAAATTTGTTATGCTGTGTTTGCTGTTTGTCTTTTTTTTTCCAAACTGTGAACAACTCATGTGTGAAATACATGAACAGGTTGACACACACTCCCACTCAGTGTGAAAACGACTCTGCGTGCGTCACCATCCACTGAAGCTGGGTGTGAGGTTACCATGGCAACCTGCTTATCTGACTTCTGCATGAGCATACAGTAAATCATAGTGTCTGTGTGTGTGTGTTTGTGTGTGTGTGTGTCTGCAGGTCCACCCGGACAATGAGGACTGGACGTGTTTTGAGCAGACTGCCAGTCTGGATATCAAGTCATTCTTTGGCTTTGAGAGCACGGTGGAAAAGATTGCCATGAAGCAATATGCCAGCAGTATCAAAAAGGTGCGTGAGGTTCAGTCCATCAAACCATCACATGTTCTACTTTCCTCTCTGCTTTCCCAACGTGCAGACACGTTTGCTCACGACGTCATTGCTGCTGCTGCTGCTGCGGCGTGGATTATGCAGAAATTGGATTAATGTGGTTTATGAACTTTGATGTTTCTGGAGAATGAGTCAAATCGTTTCATGCTGTAATTGCATAATTGAGCTTGTATAATCTGTTAGACTGAGCGGGGGGGGTCTTTAAAATCGCAGGCCCAGTGACTCATCGCCTTCATTCACAGTGGCCTCTTTGTCTTTCCATCTTTTTCTATTGCCTGACACTTCAGATCTAAGTGACTATGAATATACGCCCTCTCTGTTTGATTGAATTACACACGGAGATTCAGTACCATGTGTGTCCCACAGGGAAAAGAGATCATCGAGTTCTACCTGAAGGAGCTGGAAGACGACGGCATCACTCATGTGCCCCGTTGGAGTCCCTCCTCCCTCCCCTCGCCCCCACCCAGGCCCAGCAGCCTCTCTAGCAGCCAGCCCGTCCTCTCCAAGCCCGCCATCACACCCGCTGTGTCCATCTCGCTGGCCGCCGATGCCAAGGACGGTGCCTCGCAGGACGCGAAGCAAGACGGCGGCGCGCTGCAAGCGGACAGCCTCACAGAAAACTTGAGTGGTACACCTGAAGGTCAGCTCACTTCAGAAAGCACCCGCATGATTAAAGATCGATGGCAGCACTTCATACTTGTTATATAATAGTGACAGTGTAAAACACAGACGCACGCACGCACGCACACACACACACAAAATAATGTGATGGGCCACAAATACAGGCAGGAAATGTTTATGGAGCAATATTCACGCAAATAGTTATTAAAATGATTGAGAAAAAGTTATGAAACCAAATGAAGTCTCTGGAGATGGATCAGCCTACACACACACACACACACACACACACACACACACACACACACACACACACACACACACACACACACGCTAATAACAACAGGATGGATCAATGTTCCAGTTTTGATTTAATGAAACTGTAACACGTGTGACTTTACATTGTGATCTTAAGGAATAGATGATCCATTAGAGAAATGATGATGATGATGATGATGCACGACAACATTGAGAATCGCTGTTCGCTAAAAGAAGCGATCATCTATAAACATGCTGCGTAGCAGTTTGCGCTCTTTCTGAGTTTGAGAGTTTTGTGTTGCAGATAAGTTGGATGCAGACTATATCAAACGTTACCTGGGCGACCTGACGCCTCTGCAGGAGAGCTGCCTGATCCGACTGCGCAAATGGCTTCAGGAGACGCACAAGGGAAAGGTAACGAATATATGCAATGAAGGTGTATCAGACAGAATAAATAAATAAATGGCTTATATGTGCTGAGCTGACTTTCCTTCGAGGGCAGCAGAGCATCTGTCCACTCGTCAAAAACTGTCCAGATACAGTAGATGAATGGAAAATAAAATAACATTCATAACATGGCCATCTCCGGACATCCACACTGTAATCCTCTCTCACAAGCAACATTTTGTTCATTACAGGTATTATACTAAATGCACAAATTTCATTAACTACACAGCAAATGACGACAACATATATTTGGCTACATCAACCAAAATACTGAATACACTAGTCATGTTAAAAACACGTTTCCAGATGTACAAAAGCACCCCTCTCTCCTGCACTACAGTCAGCCCATGGACACATAATAAACTACAGTATTGTTAAAGTTGTGCAGTGTTGTAACCTCCCATCTCTGTGCAGATCCCAAAAGACGAACACATCCTGCGCTTCTTGCGGGCGCGGGACTTCAACATGGACAAAGCGCGAGAGATTCTGTGTCAGTCTCTGACCTGGAGGAAGCAGCACCAGGTGGACTACCTGCTGGAGACCTGGAGCTCGCCTCAGGTGCTGCAGGACTTCTACACTGGCGGCTGGCACCATCACGACAGAGGTGGGTTGGCAAGATTTTCCCGTGTGCCTAAACACACAAGCACGTGTTCACTGATGTTTTATCTAGGTCGCCTTCCTGCAAAAACACCTTAACTGTTTACTGAAGGAAGGTTGACGTGTTGGGTACACACACACACATATGTGTTTGTTCAGGATTACATGTGAGGCCCATTCAGTGACTTAAAACAGTTTGTAGCCCGAAGGCAACATGTCCCAGGAGCATCTTAAAACATTCAAATAGCTTTTAAAATGCATTGTTTTGTCACTTATCTCTACAATTATATGAACAAGAAAGTGTTAAGCATTACTAAAATGTCTTGGCCAGTGATGCTTTTATTTTCTTGACATATAAGATAAATATGTCAAGAAGAAAACAAAGGCTTCAAATATCATCTTATGTGCAACAGATACGTTTGAAGTGCATAATAGGAAAATAAAGGTGTGTGGTTGGTGGACAAAATGTTTACTCGGGTACTAATTAAGTATCAATTAAACAAATGAGCTGTAAGCGGCATTATAAATAGATCACTGGTGTTTTCCAGTCCACTTGTCGGTGGTCTTAATGTTATGGCTGATTGGTGTCTTTCAGCTTGGGAGCTACTTTTGAAAAGACCAGGTATCATATGAAATTCTGACCCCATGGGTCACATGGGTCACATGGGTCACACCAGTCTGAAACTCAACGATGATGCTACTTCCACACTGCTCTATGGGTTCATTGTTAACACTTTATGAATAATTTGACTGACTTCTGATGTCTGTGTGTGACACACTTTACGAATGACACGTGATCTGGTGTGCTTTGAGTTTCTTATTTACAGTACTACAAGACAAATTTCCCCTCCCAGTGTATTTACTTTCTCCCTATTTGCTCGGTACCAACAGTGGAAAAAAGCCTCCGGAGCTTCTGCTGGGTGTCCGCAGTCACATGGCCGCTAACAATGCTAACTGCTAAATCTTGCGATGGATGTTTTGTTTTGTCCCAGACGGCCGTCCTCTGTACATCCTGAGGCTGGGGCAGATGGACACCAAGGGGCTGGTTCGCGCTCTCGGGGAGGAATCTCTGCTCAGACACGTACGTAACACCAGCTGCAGCGCCGCGTTCGGGTTTATAGGCCAGGCCGCCTTCGGCTGGATTACAGGTGAGGTGTCCAGCAGATTACCTGCAGGATGTAAACACTGCACGGCATGTTAGAGAGTCCACCTATTTTATCAGGAACCTCCCAGTGTGAAGTGAGGACGCTTAAAACTCTGCAGTCGCTGATGAAGCCAGTTATTGTGAAGAACTGCTCAGGAGGAAACCAGTGTTTCCACAGGTTACATCACTAAAACCAGGTTCTTCAGTTTAACCTGACAACATCTGGAACGAATCAATACTGTTATCGATGTCTGTCTGTAATCAATATGTGATTATTCATTTTAGGTGCTGTCCATCAATGAGGAGGGTCTGAGACGCTGTGAGGAAAACACCAAGGTGTTCGGCCGACCCATCAGGTACCTACACCCAGAAAGACATGAAACAGACGTGTGCAGGATTCATGGGATCAGAAATACTCCTTCACTAAAATGGAGTTACAGCTTTCCACGTGACTGTCGGTTAATAGTGAGATGAGGGATTTCTAAGAGTTTTCCCTCCTGAAAGCAGAATCATCCTTTATTGAGAAACTGTTTGCCAACTTCCACATTTCTTCAGTTTCTTCTAAACCAGCTTCAGAGAAAACACGAATAACTTCTCATTTCAAACATGCAGTAATGTGCTTTATATGTTTACAAACAGTGAAAATCACCACAATGCTGTTCAACTCCAAGTGAATAAACATTGAAACTGAATCTGATCAGTCACATAAAACAAACACGCCCAACATGCTGAGAAGTCTTTTATTTTGGTTTTTATGATTCTGCTATTCTACATTATAATGTGCTCCAGTTGTGCCTCGTAACGGGATCATAAAACATTTCAAAGACTTCTAGAGACGGAACATTAATGCTGGTGAGTTTTACATTTTCTTTAGTGGCATTGTTTTATTTAAAACCCTCTAAAAACCTAAAAACCTAAAAACCTTTCTCATAATATCACTTAACAAACATTTTTTTAAATTTCCTAGTGTTTCAATTAATGAACTTCAAAGAGTTATGCACACACACACACACACACACACACACACACACACACACACACACACACACACACACACACACACACACACACACACACACACACACGCGCACAGAATGGAAAGAATGCAGGAGGCTGCTCTGGATTGGCAGAGTTGGAGGGAGACAGATGGATGCATGGGGGGGTCTGACGAAGGAATTGGAGGTGTCTGATTGGGGACGGGGGGGGGGGGGGGGGTCTGTTGTCTGTCATCCAGCGGGAGGCGTTGGGGATACGAGCTGCACAGGGAAGGCATGTGAACTATGAGTGGCTGTCACGTCAGCGCTCTCAGCCAGAATAGATGGGGGGACAGGAAGGAAGTGCCGAGCGAGCGCAGGCCTTCACGTTTAGAAACACTTCACCACTTTCAGCCTCACTTCAGGGCGACAGCTGCCCACTGGTCAGAAAGACGCCGTCACGCTTGCGTTTCTGAGGGCGCGTCTCCAAATCACACACTGATCCACTGGCTTGCTCCTGCGCAGCTGCTGGACGTGTTTGGTGGATCTGGAGGGACTGAACATGCGTCACCTGTGGCGTCCTGGAGTCAAGGCGCTACTGAGGATCATCGAGGTGGTGGAGGCCAACTACCCCGAGACTCTGGGCCGGCTGCTCATCCTCAGAGCACCCAGAGTTTTCCCTGTGCTCTGGACACTGGTGAGAAGCACAAACTCAAACACTGTGGTGACAAGTGTGACATCCACAGTCTGAAAAGGGATTTGATAGAATGTCCAACCCTTTTTATTCTCAGTTCAATCATTGCTTAAAGGACCACATGAAAAAAGGACCAAGTGGAGATGTTAGGAACATTTTGGACTCAGATCTGCTTCTCTTGATATGAAGCAGCATGTTAGATTTAATAAGCTACTTTTCCCACCGTCGGCTTGATCTATTTCTTCATGTTTTGATTACGAAGCATTTGAGCCGACGCAGGTCCATTCCTGTGCTTTGTAGCACGCGAGCCTCTTTGGAAACACGACTTTGTTATTGTTGTTCTGGATATTGGCAGTAAGAAAGTCACTGTTTCCATTTCGAACTGATGCATTCTGTTATTGAAGCACTGAATACAAGTGGGTGTGTCGTTATTTTGATGATTTATCAGGAATGTAGTTCTGCAGAAATACAATAGAAGCTGTAGGTGGAGTCATCGCCGCTCCTCGTCTCAGTTAGTGGGGGGGATTTATCCCTCAAAGATGATTTTATAAGCAGAAAATGTGTGAGAATTTCAGTGAGTTTGAAAGCAACTGGGTCTCCAAACCTGCAGCTTTTGTGTGATGTTCTTGTCCTCAGTGTGTCTTTATTTATCAAGTTATCCAAGCGAGGAAAGTTCACTGTGCATGAAAACATCAACCTCCCGCTTTATTCTTCTGATTGACGTCTGGAACTGAGGTTTGCATTTGCTGCTCTCAGGTGAGCCCATTCATCGATGAAAACACTCGCAAGAAGTTCCTGATCTACGCAGGCAACGACTACCAGGGTCCCGGCGGTCTGCTGGACTACATAGACAAGGAGATCATCCCAGACTTCCTGGGGGGAGAGTGCATGGTGAGTGTTCAGGTTGGAGCTCAGCAGAGTGTAGTTTCACTGCGTGAGACACGCCGCCGCCCACAGTGCACGGAGATCTCCTCCGCTGACCCACATTCTTCTGTGTTGGTGTGTGTGTGCGTGCGGCGCAGTGCGAGGTGCCCGAGGGTGGCCTGGTTCCCAAGTCCATGTACCGCACGGCCGAGGAGCTGGAGAACGAGGAGGTCCGCCTGTGGACCGAGACCATCTACCAGAGCGCCAGCATCTTCAAGGGAGCGCCACACGAGGTAAAGCCCCCGGGCGGGGGGGGGAATCGAGGTTTCACATGAAATGTAGGTCAGCATGTCGGCAAGCTGCGAGACTGCTGCCACCTAGTGGTGTGGACTGGTTAATTCAAGTTCTGAAATCTAATCTGCCTGCTGTGACATGCTGTTAGTATCAGGTTACATAAGCTCTACAAAGGGACAGATGCACTGCTATACATAATCACTCTTCTCATGAGCCTATAATCTCACACGCAGATGTTAATAATTTCATACTTTTATGTTTGTAACTGATTTTCCTTCGATCAGCTGATCTATAATGATAAATAGCATCAGTTTTGGTTGAGCTTTAATAACCTTTGAGGCTGATGGTGACGACATCAGTTATTTCTGGGGAAAACTTGTGTATTTGGAAGGTTTTACCGGTGGAGCAGGATGACTGCTGCTCAGCGATTTAGGCTTTTTGTCGTCCTGCATTAAGCGGCGACAGACTGAAGATGCGCTCAGCCTCCGTCAGAGTGATGAAACTGACTGTGACCTGAAGAGAAATCCAGTATTTATCTTTCTGTCTCTTTAAACCTCCAACCAGCTCCTGATCCAGATCATCGACGCCTCCTCCGTCATCACCTGGGACTTTGACGTGTGCAAAGGCGACGTTGTTTTCAACATCTACCATTCGAAGCGAGCCCCCCAGCCGCCGCGCAAAGACCCGCTGGGAGCCCACGGCATCACCTCCCCGGGAGGCAACAACGTGCAGCTCATCGACAAGTCCTGGACTCTGGGTCAGGACTACAGCATGGTGGAGTCTCCACTCACCTGCAAGGAGGGCGAGAGCGTGCAGGTGAGCGTCTGCAGCAACCCAGCTGGAGCACGACTCATTGATTAGTCGTAAAGCTGGTGTTTTCTGATCAGACCGAATTGATCTGTTCTCTCCGCAGGGTTCTCATATCACGCGCTGGCCGGGCTTCTACATCCTCCAGTGGAAGTTCCACAGCATGCCGGCCTGCTCGGCCACCAACCTCCCCCGAGTGGACGACGTGCTGGCCACGCTGCAGGTCTCCTCGCACAAGTGTAAAGTCATGTACTACACCGAGGTGCTGGGCTCCGAGGACTTCAGGTCAGTGACACATGGAAGACTAAAGCACACATCTGTGTCCATAATCTGTCAGTAAATCTGCTGTAAACCTCCATTTTTTTCCATCAAGTTGAGTCAGTTTCAGTTTCCACTCTCTTCACTCCTGTCTGTTTTCCACACTTTGAAAATCTCTAGAGATTTCCAGTCGTTACCAATGAGGAAACGTCGCTCCTTCAGCACTTTGTTAATCCATCTTTTTCTGTCCACTCCTCCTCCTCTTCCTCCCTTCCTCCTCCTCTTCCTCCTGTGAAGAACGGCTTGCTGTGATGTGCAGAGTCTGTAAGTGGCTCACTGTTTGCCCCCTCCGGGTGTTTGTTTGCCCCCCCCCCCCCCACCTCTTCTCCCTTGTAGCCCCGGCTCGTCATCATGCTGCTTCTGGCTGCTTCTCCCTCCACGGAACTTAAACTCTGCCCTGCTTGCATGACTAATGGTTAACTGGATCCTCCACTAGGTGGCGCTCACTGACAAAACCCATTTAACCGTTCAAGTCGAACACAAAACCCGATTGTGTTTGTGTTTCTACTAGCAGCTTCACGGAGCAGCTCACTCTGCTTCCAGTGCACACGCTTCATTCTGACTCACTGGTTCCCAACCTGAGGTCCCCGGCCTCTGTGGTGCAGGGTCAGAGGTCACGCGTGTGTGTGTGTGTGGGGGGGGGGGTTGAAGGAAACCAGGTTGGAACCACTGATGATTAACTAATCCACCGTCTGAGGTGAAATCAGTCAAATTCAGATTAATCCGGAAAAGATGCTTCAGATTATTTTCATTCTCAGATACCTTTTTTTTTTTTTAAATATGCAGGTTGAACCTCTACAGTTTAACTTTTCAAACTCATCAGCCATAACATTAGGACCGGCACACTGCGACGCCCTTCAGGAGCTTCAGCTTGAAGCTCTGAACCATTCAGCCTCACTCAAATACTAAAGTTTACACATCCTGGGGACTTTTTAAAGGATTTGTTGACTTTAATTATTTCAAAATAATTGAAATGCTTGGTGTTACTTACAACTGCAGCTCAGCTTTAAGAAAATATATAATCATCTGTCGACATGAAAGATTTAAACAGTTTTTACACTTTACATAAATCTTTTTTCACACAGTAGAGAAACCCTGAGTCTAATGTTTGAGTCCAGGCTGCAGGCAGAACCCGAGTCTCTCAGGTCTCGTTTACACGACGTTTCAAGTCAAAACACAGCGGGTTTTTTTTTTTTTTAAAGTTTCATGTTTAGAAGGAAACGGCAGAAACACGGAGAATTATGTAGTTTTCATGTTGGGCCACTAGTTGTTCTTATTATCCATCTGCTGAGCATGTGAACAACTACTGGTTACTACTACTAAGGGACCAGAACCAGGACCAGGACCAGAGTTTCTGCCGTCTATTCAGGACAGAGCCCGAGTGTGTCCAGAAACTATCGTTTCCACGGCGACGGAGTCTGAGCGAGTTCAAACGGTTATGTTTGAAACGTCGTGTAAACAAACCCGCAAACCGGTGAAACTTCTGAGTTTTCACTTGAAGTTTTTGTCGTGTAAACGAGTTCTTATGGGAGTGACGTGGCTGCATGGTTCTACATCATGACCCCCCCCCCCCACACACACACACACACACTCCACTGAGCCACAAGTTGCCTGCTGCTCACTCATATGTTCTCTCTCTCCACCCCCACAGGGGTTCGATGACGAGTTTGGAGTCGAGTCACAGCGGTTTCTCTCAGCTCAGCGCCGCCACCACGTCCTCCAACCAGTCCCAGTCCAGCTCCATGATCTCCAGGTAGACACCCCCCTCCTCCCCCCCATCCTGGACTCTGTTCCTCCTGCAGCCGGTCTCTGGAACTGACGACAAGGAAACTGGAACTAAAACCGATTAAAGGGCTGATTTTTGCACAAAGGTTGTATATTTTTGTGCCTGGCATCTCTGCCGGGGCCGCAGTTTGAACCTGACGATTTACGCCGAATGTTTGCACCCCGTCTCGCTCCGGGCGGAGAGGTCAAAGGTCAAGAGGTGGCGAGAGGCGCCTTCACGGCTCCACCAGCTGAAACAGAAGCAATATTCTCAACCCGGAGCTGCAAGACCACGTAAAGACACTGGAGGCGCTGTTACTTACACACACACACACACACACACACACACACACACACACACACACACACACACACACACACACACACACACCCGCGCACACACACTCGCCATATTGTTCCAGGATGTTTGTGCGGTCTGTAGATGTGGGCGGAGTCAAAAACTAAACTGAGCTCACCTGCAGACAGTTTGAATCGAACAGTTCCCATTGTTCCCTCCACACCCGCCAACCCGTCTTCCACAAGGGCTTTTATCACACCTTGACGAAAAATTTACCTGGTCTGACTGATCCACAAGAAGCAATAACAACTTTGTACTGCGTGAACTCTCTGTCCATCGTGGGGGGTGGGGGGGGGGGGGGGTTAAGCTGGTAAACAGCCTAAAGTTTGTGGCACTTGAATCATTTGTTCGTCTCCAGGGAGAAACTCAGTCTTTCTCTTGGGAACGAGGTGAGGATGTTCATGTTTGGTATCAGTTTCTTTCCATTTGAAAAGGTGCCACGTCTGGAGGGAACATGCATTTTCGAGGGATGAGCAGCACAACGACCAGACGCTTTGGTTTGTCTGGTTATTTAAATGGTGTAAAGGTGAGAGCAGCCTGACGTCTGCCGCCGTCCTCGACACGGTTCACAAAGATCCACACAGACAATTCAGTGTCATCGACTCAGTAGCACCTCCACATCTGGACGACGTCTGCACGGGTTGAACATGAATCAGCAGTCAAAGTGACACAGATTGAGCTCTGCTGCTCATCCCACAAATGCATGTTGAGTACAGATGAACCTGCCTTCAAACAGGTTCGAACATTTGTTCTCCACAGCAGAAGAAAATCCATCACACACTTGATTTCCTGACTGACTGCTTTGTTTTTTCATATTTTAACCTCGTATATTTCAAACGAGCGTGTGCATGTGTTTGGTTTCTCCTGCGTCTGAACAGAGGAACTCGGGCCGGATCGCCGGCGGCTGGAGAACCAATGAAACGCCTGAGTTTGGACGGTTGTGGTGTAACTGGGCAGAACTGCCATGTTTAGTTTTCATTTCTCAGTGAGGCAGACGGAGTGCATTGTGGGTGAATGGTATCATGTGTTGGTTTGTTACTGTGGGTTAACAGGTCAGATATTTAAGATTTAGCCATTTTAAGAGCCATGTGTCAATAAATACCATTTTAGCCTTTTGTACGCATCACGTAGAAACGTACCTGCTTTTGTTTCCTGTTTTTCGAAGTCGCCACTGTCACAGGTTGTGAACTGAACATTTATATATATATATATATATATTTAAATAAGAAATACAGTTGATTTGGTTAATGAGCATCCAGGACTTCCCACCTGCACACGGGACAGAAACCATCACTATTGCCAAGAGTTGTTGGATGCTGTTGCCATGGTTACTGAGTGCAGCTGATTGCAAAAAGAATTTAAATAAAATCTATTAAAAAAAAAGGAGCAAAGGGCGAGACGCCAACCCGGCCGGTCTGGTTTTGATACATAGAACTGCTGGGGTTTTAACTCTGAAGGGTTTCTTTGTGGTATCTACACGTCGCTAACTGCAATAACATGAACTGCTTTACGGAGAAACGACCTCCTCACACTGAGGGCGACGTGTGTGAGTGTGAAAAAAAACAGGAAGCTATGCCTGTAAAATGTGCATAAAGACTCCGCCACCCTCTGGAGCATGACCCAGATCAACATCACTCCACCGCAGAGGTTTCTAACACTCCATGGAAAACATGCTCAACCTGCTGGTGCACCACTTGTTCCTCTAACACTCCTTCATGGTGAAAATCTGCTGGTGCACTCGGATGTTTCTCCAACACTCACGGCGCAGCAGGCGGATCGGTGTGCGTGATCCGCCTCTGAGGGCTATAACTGTTACGGTCATCTGTCTCTGACATATCTTTACCTCCACGTGAGAAACTGTAAAAAGTACATGTTGGAATTATTAATGAGAGTATGGCATCTTTTCTTGTTTGTTTTCTGAAAACATTAAACTTGAATTATGAGAAACCGCACGTGTTTGTGTTCTGATTGAAGTTCTCTGCTCATCACACGGAATTAAAATAAAATAAATCAGCTCCTGCATTGTTCTTTAGAGAAAGGAATCTGGTCATTGTCCTGCCCTCACTGGAGAATTAAAGATACTGATCCAGTGAAATGAATGTTCATCCATCCACCTTCTGCACACCGACAGATTGTTTTAGTGTTATTAAATTTTATTTGTGTCAGGGAACCAGAATAAGTAGAGAAATCACGAACCCAAATCTACTTTTGCATTTTGATAGAACGGATGTTGAGTCCGGAATTAAAAAGGTAAACATGAGGATCGTACAGGCTGTGATCGTCCACTAGAGGGCAGTGTGTACACGTCACCAGGTGACCCCGCCCCTCCCGGTGACGTGACTTATATACGGAAGCAGTGTGCGTCACGTGGTACCTGTCAGCGGCTCTTCAGGATTTTTAAAGTGTTTTTTACAGTTTTTTCATCCAGCAGGATCTTCTATCCTCCACCTCCTCCACCTCCTCCACCCCGTTCAGAGCGGCGGAGCCTCCGCAGACCGTGAAACATGAACGCTGCTCCCACTGGAGAGGAGCTGGTCACACGGTGGGAGAGGTCAGCACACACACACACACACACACACACACACACACACACACACACACACACACACACACACACACACACACACACACACACACACCACTGCGGGAGAAGTGTGTTTGCGTTGTCGTGCCATTAACAGCTGCCAGAATCTGCAGTACCTGCGTTGTTTATGACGTCATTCGTCTGTTTTCATGGCGTCCACACCATCAACTACTCCTTAAGTGTGACAGTAGTTTGTTCTGCTTTACGTGTAAATGACACCATTACAAGACGAAGCTTACAGAGCATTCATGTTACCATTGACACCCATAATTTTCAAAATAAAGATAACATTGTAAATCGGTCATCGTGAAAGTTTTTTTTTTTTTGATTCACAAATTACTTCGGTTTTGTGGTCAGTTAGACGGTTGTTCGAACACAAGCGTGGCTGACTTTCACTCTTTATAGAAGCTGAGCAGCAGGTGTCACCGTGCAAAAAACGGAACAGACGCGGGATTCCGTGCAGATCCTGGCACGACAGCGCTGCACTGCCCCCCTGCAGGTTGGAGGCGGGAGCCGCGTGTAGTATAAATGGCACACGCGTGCCGATTGTGCACGTTAAAAGTTCCGCACGTCACACCCTTGCGTCAACGTCAACCATAAAACGGCCTTAAAACGGCCTTTAAGGTGTATTCAGAGGCGTTTCCAGACTATATGGGGCCTCCCGGCTCCAGAATGATGATGAATGAAGTCCAGCACGAAGGATCAGTAAAGAAATACTTTAATAATTAACATGTAAAATAAATAACATTACCATCTACACTGAATGAATATAAATCTATAAATGCCAAAAAAAACTAACACAACTGAAATGTGCAACATTTTAAGTATGATAAAAGTGCAACCAAGCAAAAAAACAAGGAATTGAAGTGGAAAGTAAGAAGTGTGACACCTTGGTCTTATAGCCACACGCCACTTGTACTGCAATTGTTTTTCTTAAAACTGCTGCTCGCGGTTTGGCTTCTGCAAATGCAGCCACAATATCTTCCATATCTGAGGACCTCCGGACGTCTCTGTGGAAATCAGTGCTCGTCCTGCGAGCCTCTCCTGGCTCATGCTTGACCTCAAATACGTTCTGATGAACTTCGAAGCAGAACAGCTCCTCTTCCCAGAGGCAACAGAGACCGGAAGAGTCAAGAGGAGCCGCAACGCAACGCTTCGACTGCAGTATAGATCCAGAGGGGCCAGAAGGGCCTCTGGATCTATTTAAATCACTTTGGTGTCAGATTTGTTCATGTTACCAGGTCGCACGCAGCTTTAATGAAATATATGATTTTTTAACCAGGAACCAGAAATAAAATGTGTGTGTGTGTGTGTGTGTGTGTGTGTGTGTGTGTGTGTGTGTGTGTGTGTGTGTGTGTGTGTGTGTGTGTGTGTGTGTGTGTGTGTGTGTGTGTGTGTGTGTGTGTGTGTGTGTGTGTGTGTGTGTGTCAGTGAGCAGTCCAGACTGCGACAGCTCCTGGTGCTGGAGGACACTGAGGCCTGGCAGAAGAGTCCGGACTTCTCGGGGCTGCAGAGAGTCGGGGGGGTCGACCTCTCCTTCATCAAGGGGGACGAAGTGAACGCCTGCGCTCAGCTGGTGGTGCTCAGCTACCCCCACCTGGAGGTAACTACCCCTGTCGGAGGTAAACAACCTCCTCTATCCCAACCTGGAGGTAATTACTCCCACCTGGAGGTAAACAACCTCAGCTATCCCAACCTGGAGGTAATTACCCCCACCTGGAGGTAACTACCCCTGTCGGAGGTAAACAACCTCATCTATCCCAACCTGGAGGTAATTACTCCCACCTGGAGGTAAACAACCTCATCTATCCCAACCTGGAGGTAATTACCCCCACCTGGAGGTAACTACCCCTGTCAGAGGTAAACAACCTCATCTATCCCAACCTGGAGGTAACTACCCCCACCGGGAGGTAACTACCCCCACCTAGAGGTAAACAACCTCAGCTACCACAACCTGGAGGTAACTACCCCCACCTAGAGGTAAACAACCTCAGCTACCACAACCTGGAGGTAACTACCCCCACCTGGAAGATTTTAAGATTTTAAACATATCTAGTCGAAGCAGATTAGTGTGTGTGTGTGTGTGTGTGTGTGTGTGTGTGTGTGTGTGTGTGTGTGTGTGTGTGTGTGTGTGTGTGTGTGTGTGTGTGTTTGTGCTCGCTCTTCCCTCCTCCCTCTCCTCTCTGCTGTCCTCTGGTGGTGAGAACTTGGTACAGCAGCTCTTCGCCTCCAGACTGTGACGTTTTTTCCAAAACAGAAACTTTTACTAGAGAAACACTTTGTAGTTTGTAGTAAACTTTGTAGTAAACTTTGTAGTAAACTTTGTAGTAAACTTTGTAGTAAACTGGCCGCAGTGTTTCCTGGACCTTTGGAGGTTGTGAACGACGTGCAGGTGAAATACGACCCGAACCTTTAAAAGTCAATCTGAAGACTTGAACACAAAGTCTGAACGAGCAGGTTCCACCTGGTTCCACATGTAATAGATTACTGAAGTGACATTAACCCTTCGATGTTCATCTCTGATCACTTTCTGTCTCGTTTCAGAAACTCTGATATTCCAAAGGAAACGTTATCGATCGCAGCTCGGCGTTTCTTTTTTAGATGTTACCAAATATGGTGTTTAATATTTTCACCTGTCACAGGGTTTGAATTCTACCGCCACAGTCCCACAAAGTTGAAGTAATAAACAAAAACACACGCAGATTGTCTGGAGAAGGGCTGCGCTTTACTAAGCTTATAGTTTCCAGTTCATTATATTCGTAGTTGTGCATAAATGAATGAATAAGTGATTGATTTGTAAATTTCATGAAGGCAGATTTCATCTTTTAATTGGACATAAACAACAACAACAACATGCTGAAGCTGAACAGAGAACGTTGACTGAACGTTTCCTTCTTTTACCTCCATGAAATCTTGAAATGTTGTTTGGGTTCAATCTGGAGTCGATCACAAGAGGCTTTCACCTGTTTTCAAATCACCGACCCAGGTTTTTTTTTTTTTTTTTTAATAGATTCTAAAAACTTGCGCTGATGATTGAAAGCAGCTGAACTACTGGAGTTGTCGTTATTGTCGGGAGTTGATCACGGCTCCGTCTCTTTGTCCCCTGGAGAGACTCGGTCTGGTCCGAGCTTCACTCCATCCTGAGATCAGTGGACCGCGTGTTCCCTCGCCGTGATGCGTCATGGGAAACTCAGCAGGTCGTCGGGGGGAGATAAATCTACCTGCCCGCACACACACACACACACACACACACACACACACACACACACACACACACACACACACACACACACTGCAGTAGAACTACTTTGAGTTAGAAAACTTCCCATCTTTGTGCCGTTGAATCCCCGAGGCTCCTGAAGCGTCGGTGTTTGAGCTGTCGGGTTGGCCGACTCGGTTCAGCGTGTCGAGCTGAGTGCGATCCGACGTTACAGTCCGTCTCTTCCTGCAGCTGCTGTACGAGGACTGTCGGATGGTGACCCTGACGGCTCCCTACATCGCCGGCTTCCTGGCCTTCAGGGAAACGCCCTTCCTCCTGGAAGCTCTGCAGCGGCTGGAGAAGAACCGGCCGGACCTCCTGCCGCAGGTCTGCGCCTCGTTTCACTTCCTCTCAGAACCCCTGACTGCGGAGCGGAGCCAACCGTTTAGGAATGTGGGCGGAGTCAAACGTTTGAGGCGTTTATGGTCCGGAGAGTGAAACGGGGAGAAACTAAAGGCCGGTACGTTGCTCCATGAGAACAAGGAGAAAGTTCGGCACTCCAGGGTCCTTTTCTTTTGGCCAGCTCCCTCTGGACTCCGCCCACATCGAGCCACGGGGAGCTCATCAACGTCGCAGCCAGGGGGCGCCTCTTCACAGGCGCAGCACGAGGGCGGAAATCAGATCAGACCGATCGCCCGCGGGCGCCACTGTGAGCTCGCCAGGCGTCGGCTCCGTTTGGCAAAGCTCACGTCAGCATGCAGAGACGATGCGTCAGTTTGGTTCAAGTCAGTTTTGTTTGCAGCGTCAGCGACATCACCAACCATGCTACGATATGGACTCTACAAACTAGAGCTACACTCGGTAGAGCGCAGACCCCTCACCAACGCCACATTTGTTTGCGGAACCGAGTTAGCATCGTGAGCATGTTAGCTGTTAGCTCACGTCGACGCTCGATCGGCAGGTCAGGTAGCGCCATCACTGTGAAACTCTGAGCAGGGAGCGTCTCCATGGCAACAGACACTGATCTCCTTCAATCTCCTCCATGAGGTGCCTCTCTCATCTACTTTGTGTGGGAGATTTTCTTCGCAGTTCTTGGGGGATTTAATCGGAAACAATTCGCCGTTAACGTCCCAAAATGTAATCGATTGGTCCTTGGATGATGACAAATCAGCGCTTAAAATGTTATAGAATTCGGGTGAGTAGTTTTTGTGAAAAGTTAGTAAAACTCGTACGAGCCAGTGAATACACGCCGCCAAAAAACAAAACCTTCTCGTCAAGCGTCCAACGTGAGCGAGGAATGTCCGTTTCCATGGAAACAGACATCGTTTTTTCAAAATGTTGCCGTGCAAACGTTGAACTTTTCTGAAACAAAAACCCAAAAACGACATTTTCACTGGACACGTCGTCGTGGCGACGGGGGCTTCAGCGACACGGACGCTGTCAAACGCACAAAAAATCACCAGGAAAAGAAAAAGACTCGCGTTCGACTTCCCGCAGACGTGAAACGAGAGACGATCTTTCGTCTCCGGCGTCGCGAAGCTTCTTCCAAACGGGTGAAACTCGCTTCAGTCGACGCTCAATAATTAAACAAACAAACTGCAGCTCCTTTCCTTCGCCCTCGCCCTCGCCCTCGCCCACACACACACACACCGCCTCCGCTTCCTCCCACTGCAGCTCGCCGATGGCACGTGCACGCCCACGTGCACACGCGCGAGGATTGGCTTCCACTGACATTCGGCTGCAGTCACGTTCATCTGCAGCTCTGAGGCGCCGAGTTTCCAGGCGACTTCTGCTTCACGTCGGAACCTTATGGCTCCGGGATTCACGACTCGGCAGAAATCCTTCAAGTCAGACCGACTCCCAGGTCCCGACGCTCGGGACTCTGTGTGAAACAGCTCGGGTCAACTGTTTACAAGCGGCTGCAGACATTTCATCCCCTACTAAGTGTTTCTAAAGGGCGCCGCGCTTCTAGTTATTGATGAATTCTGCCTGGAGGACGACGACGTCGTCTCGTCTCCAAAACAAACAAAGAGGAAGAGAAGTGACGTGAAAATGTTTGACTGTCTCATGAAAACTTGTGAAACTTGGCAGATAAAATGAAATAATTCTTCTTTCTGCAAAATGTTACTCATATTTACTGAAGGTTGAAAAACATTTTCACTGAGCCCAGTTTGTTCAGAGAAAAGACTTTGATTTAACCCTTAAATGATTAAACCCATTTAATGACAGAAGTATTACTTTGAAATATTTTCTTTTCTGCTGCTCTTTACCTCAGTTTGTCTGATCGACTCTTTTAACTTGAAAATATCAGAAGTAAACGATAAAAAACTGCCTCAAAATAAGATTTTAAGATTTTACACACATATCTAGTAGAAGCCGATTATTGAGTGTGTGTGTGTGTGTGTGTGTGTGTGTGTGTGTGTGTGTGTGTGTGTGTGTGTGTGTTTCAGGTGGTGTTTGTGGATGGAAACGGTCTCTTTCACTACCGAGGTGAGCTTAAAAACTTGCTTCCTGTAGTTTGCGTCCGTTCAGCATCGGTGGTGGTTTGATTGAATCTCTTGATGTTTGTAGTGGAGAGGGTGGAGCCGCGGCGGTTGTATTGACGAGATGTTTATCTCTCCTGCTTCAACCCTCGTGTGATCACCAGTCTCTTTAACCCGCCTCAAAAATCTCAGACATCAAATTGTTTGAATTGGATCTTGGCGGTTGGATTTCTTGGTTTGAAGATTTCCTTCAGCTCGTTCGTCACGTTCAGACGAATTATGCTGAATTCATCTCACGGGGTTCAGTTCTGATCCGGTTTGTCTCCATCGCGTCGCTTCCTGTCGACGCGATGGTTTTGTTGTGTGTTTGCAGAGTTCGGCCTGGCGTGTCACCTCGGCGTGCTGTCCGGCCTTCCCTGTGTGGGCGTGGCCAAAAACCTGCTGCACGTGGACGGCGTGCAGAAGAGCGGCGAGCACCAATCACAGGTCATTACTGCAGGTTCATCATAGACAAATCAAAGCGATTAAACATACAGTCGTACAAAATAAGGTACTTCCTGACACGTTACTGACGAGCAGCGCTCCCCCGTTAGTCCGAACTGTTGGAACACAGGAGAATCTGACTCGCCTGATCGATGAAACATCTACTTCCTGTTTGGAATAAACACCTTTCACTGCCAATTTGGAGCAAAGGAAAGTTTTAACCTCTAATAAAACCCGCAGTAGAACAAAGGTGGACTGGTTCTGTTCCAGAGCAGGTTTTTAAAATCACTTCAGTATATTATCTTGTCTGTTTGCCTTATTTTTAATTGAGCTTAAAGGCGAACTGTCACTTGATTTACTCGCTGAGAACTTCAGCAAACATTTTCAAACATTTATAACTAATAACAACAAATTATTTAGCTTAACCGTATCAATTAAATCATGAATTTTTGCCTTCACCCACAATAGTTGGAGTGAAAACAATGTTTTTGTCCGAGGGCATTTATTTATTAATTAATGTATTAATTAATAATGTTTAAAAAAATTTAATTTATTAATTTATTTATCAATAAACCAACCAACCATCCAAACAAACACATAAATAAATAAATAAATTTATTGTTTTTTATTTATTTATTTATTTATTTATTTATTTATTTATTTATTTATTTATTTATTTGTGTGTATGTATGTATGTATTTATTTATTTATTTATGTGTTTGTTTGTTTGTCTGTTTGTTTGTTTGTTTGGTTTAGCTGTTTGACGGGGGGGTCACATGAGAATTGTAAAATGTGTGTACATCTGAGTGAAACATTGATAACATGAAGTAATTCAAACGACCATGACAACTGATGGATGCAGTGGTGTGGTGGATCAAATAACCTCGCAATCTACTGGTTTCCATGGTGACAGATGTGACCTTGGTGAAGGTCTGTGTTCTACCGAGTGTCCAATCACACATTTATAAAATACCAAATGTTGAATGGCTCTGACTTTTCTTAGGCTTCTTTCCACTGATTGAACAGCCCCTAAACTCTTTGCACCATTAATCACATTCACCCGTTCACACACACACACACACACACACACACACACACACACACACACACACACACACACACACACACACACACACACACACACACACACACAGCGGGGGAGTTCCAGTCCATCAATTAATACAATCACTGATCAATTACTTGTGCTTCACTTCCGCAAGTCGTTGAGTTACAGTAGCGATTTATTGGTTTAAGAGTGATTAGGAGCCAAAGTGACTCCAGTGTCTCGCAGCTTCATCAATAATCTGTGGTAATCTCTAAATAATCCCACAAGTTTGGCAGGTTGGTCCTGAGTGGATCATTTGGCAGGATAACAAATGTCACTGACACTTTCCTTCAGTTCCACTGCTTGGGTTTGTTGGACGATTGCCGTTTAAAACATTTGACTTCTTCTTCTTCCTCTTCTTCTTCTTCTTCTTCTTCTTCTTCTTCTTCTTCTTCTTCTTCTTCTTCTTCTTCTTCTTCTTCTTCTTCTTCTTCTTCTTCTTCTTCTTCTTCTTCTTCTTCTTCTTCTTCTTCTTCTTCTTCTTCTTCTTCTTCTTCTTCTTCTTCTTCTTCTTCTTCTTCTTCTTCTTCTTCTTCTTCTTCTTCTTCTTCTTCTTCTTCTTCTTCTTCTTCTTCTTCTTCTTCTTCTTCTTCTTCTTCTTCTTCTTCTTCTTCTTCTTCTTCTTCTTCTTCTTCTTCTTCTTCTTCTTCTTCTTCTTCTTCTTCTTCTTCTTCTTCTTCTTCTTCTTCTTCTTCTTCTTCTTCTTCTTCCTCTTCCTCTTCCTCTTCCTCTTCCTCTTCCTCTTCCTCTTCTTCCTCTTCCTCTTCCGGCTGTAGATGAAATATTTATTTGTTCACACTTGATCACGTTTCTCTTTTGTTTCATTCTCGTGTTTATAAAAACAAATCAATGTCAAAGAGAAACTGAGAGGACGGCGTCACGTCCTCCATCGCTTCTCACTGCATGTTTGAGCATACAGTGTATTTTAATGTGTGCAGTGTGTGTTTGTGTGTTTAGGCGTGTTTGTGTGGGTGTAGTGTTTGTGTTTTAGTGTACATGTGCAGTGTGTGTTTTAGCGTGTTTGTGTGTGTCTGTGTATGTTCATTGTGTGTTTGAGCGTGCAGTGTGTTTTTGTGCATTCAGTGTGTGTTTGTGTGTTTGTTTGTTTGTGCATGCAGTGTATTTTAATGTGTGCAGTTTGTGTGTTAAAGTGTGTTTGTGTGGGTGTAGTGTTTGTGTTTGAGCGTGCAGTGTGTGTGTGGGTGCAGTGTGTGTGTGTGTGTGTGTGTGTGGTGTGTGTGTGTGTATGTGTGGGTGCAGTGTGTGTTTGAGCGTGCAGTGTGTGTGTGTGTGTGTGTGGGTGCAGTGTGTGTGTGTGTGTGTGTGTGTGTGTGTGGGTGCAGTGTGTGTTTGAGCGTGCAGTGTGTGTGTGGGTGTGGGTGCAGTGTGTGTGTATATGTGTGGGTGCAGTGTGTGTTTATGTGCAGTGTGTGTGTGTGTGTGTGTGGGTGCAGTGTGTGTTTGTATGTGCAGTGTGTGTGTGTGTGTGTGTGTGTGTGGGTGCAGTGTGTGTTTGTATGTGCAGTGTGTGTGTGTGTGTGTGTGGGTGCAGTGTGTGTTTGTATGTGCAGTGTGTGTGTGTGTGTGTGTGTGTGTGGGTGCAGTGTGTGTTTGTATGTGCAGTGTGTGTGTGTGTGTGTGTGTGTGTGGGGGGGGGGGGGTGCACTGTGTGTTTGTATGTGCAGTGTGTGTGTGTGTGGGTGCAGTGTGTGTGTGTATGTGTGGGTGCAGTGTGTGTTTGTATGTGCAGTGTGTGTGGGTGTGGGTGCAGTGTGTGTGTGTATGTGCAGTGTGTGTGTGTGTGTGTGTGTGGGGGGGGGGGGTGCAGTGTGTGTTTGTATGTGCAGTGTGTGTGTGTGTGTGTGTGTGTGTGTGGGTGCAGTGTGTGTGTGTATGTGTGGGTGCAGTGTGTGTTTGTATGTGCAGTGTGTGTGTGTGTGTGTGTGTGTGTGTGGGGGGGGGGGGGGGGGGGGGGGGTGCAGTGTGTGTTTGTATGTGCAGTGTGTGTGTGTGTGTGTGTGTTTGTGTGTGTGAGCGTGCAGTCCGCTCGTGTTGCTAATGCTAATGTGCCTTTTGGAATACAAATCAAGGTGGAACAAACAGCGATTGGTCGAAGTGTTCCGGTGGGACGGAGAAACGCGGATTTCATTATTATGCAAATGTTGGCTTGTTTCCGCCTGAAGCTCGATGACCTGAGCGGAGAACAGAAACTATTTCAAGTCAAACATGCAGCTGAGGAACAGCCGGCTGGAGCCTCGACAGGAAGCTGGACACAAATGTTCTTTTCTAAAGTGGTCGGAGGTGGAGGGTGAAACCAATGCAGGTTTTCGGTTCACTTGTATTTGGCGCATGTGCACCTCCGCCGTGGTAAATAGTTCTTCTGCTCATGTGCGAGTAACAAACATGGCGGTCTCCGTAGTGGCGTGACTCCCAGCCTGATTTCTAGTTTTATTGGTGATGTTGGTAGTTTTATAGTTGAGATTCTCCTCCAGCAGCCAATTCGTCATAAGTCCACACGAATGTCGGCTCCTCTCCATTGTGTTTATATTTATAGCGTCTTGTTCTCCGTGGTTTCATTATACAAACAATCAACAGCGCCCCCTCATGGCCTGGCATGCTAACTACATCGCTTTTCCGTGTTTCTGCCGTTTCTGTGTGAACGTGAAACATTTCGGGGACATCGTCCCGGCTGGTTCCGACTCTTTGCTGAGCCGCTTTCGGCCCGACCAGAAGCTGCTCCAAGTCCACCGTTGTCATGGTTACTCGGGGTCGAACTGAGTCATCGGTGATTATGACTGTTATTTTGCCGCAGCCTGAAAGATGAGAGTCATTAAAAACCTCCAAAGTTTCCCAAAGAGCCCGAGTGGAGCGACGGCTCCTGCAAACATGCTGCTAACGCGATTAGCGGGCGGTTCGTCATCTGCTTACAACCTCCGCGGTCTTAATGTAGTCACCCAACACCGTAACTCAATTCTGTGCAGGAGTCCATCCATCTCCCTCAATTAGCCTCAGTGGCTCTGGCGTCAGGAAAAAATGAGCTGCAGCGAGAAATTCGATCTCTGCTCGCGTCGCGGTCGCCCTCGAGGACACGTCGCCGTCTCCACCCGCGAAATCCGTGTTCAAGCTCCAGAGGCCCGTTCACGATCGGTACCAGGTAGCGCGGCGCGCTCATGCTTCAATCTTTGGATGAGCTGCTGTGTTTGAAACATTAAACCGTCTGGACCGCACTCTGCACCCTGCTCTCAGCGGTTCCCTCTAACTGTTCTCCAGGTGCTTACGGGCTCGCTGGGAAAATTAGCTTTGAAGTAATCCACGAAGCTCCAGCCAAATCAGACTCCCCGCCATAGTCAAGGAAAATTATCTTCTGAGAAACGAGATTAGCCGGTACTGGTTGCGCTCGCGCGCCGTCACTTGGGGAGCGATTCTCTGCTTTACTCTATTAGATATCAAACTTCCAGTGACGTCGCCAGCTAACAGAGTTTCTAAAACCAATTTACACTCGGGGGGGGGGGGGGGGAGTGTCTCCACGGGTTGGAGAACTTTCTGACATTTGCAGCACTTTTCTGTGTAAACCTGTAGAGACAAGGTGTGAAGCTTCTGGAACAACCTCAGGTGAAACTATATCCTTCACACACCAGGTGAAAGGTTCACGTACATACCGACATGCACAGCGTTTCTTCATGGATCACTCGGGTTACTCACATCAAATCCTTTATTATCACTGATAATATCGTTCGGTCACTTCCTGCAGCGGTGTTGTGCTGGATGACCTCCAGTCCGCACGCCTCCGAGTCTAATAATCCTCTCATAGGAATCGTCTCACATTCAGCCTTTATCCAGAGCGAAACGAGAACAGAGACGACCGGACACCTGCTCAGCCTTTGTTCAGTCATCTGCTCTTATTTCAGGAGAAAATCAGCAGTTTGTAGGAAACGTCTTCTGAAAAGCTTCGGGTGGCAGAATGTGTGACGCGTTTCGTAAACAGAGACGCCGTCTCCTTTCTCCCCGCCGTTCTTAAAGAAAGCTTCTGTCCACCCGGCACAATGAAAATGACTCAAAACGATGTAGTGCATATACCAGGGCTCCGACACCGGAGAGGAAGACACAGAGACACACATGAGTCCTGCTCGTCCGCCATGAGACAGACAAATCCAACGTGTGGCCTCATAAAAGCGACGAGCACCAGCAGCTTGTGCAGCTCGACCTGGAGCAGGCCGTCCGCCATGTTGTTGTTGTTTCAGGGACGTTGGGTTGTCGGGTCGAGAGGCGGGGCGATGACGTCATTGTTTTCAGCTGACGTGTGTCTTGTCGGTCCACACGTCGGCGCCGAGGCGGCGTTTTCCGCTTTCTCCACTCTGGAACCCGTTTTTAAAGAAAGAAAACCTGTTGTCATGCCGCACCGCGTGGATGATCGGGCAAAAACCAGCATTTCCTGCTTTTTTGTGACACTATTCTCACTATTCTTCTTTTCACTCGGTGGTCGATGTCATGTGGCGCCACACACACACACACACACACACACACACACACACACACACACACACACACACACACACACACACACTCCAGGGTGTTATTAACTTGGCATCGTTCCAGACCAGATCTGCCGTTTTTGTGTTTTGAGCTCATTTGTTGACGTGACGAGTGTCAGCAGAGCTTTTTAAAGGCTTCAGGTTGACGGAACCTTCATCCAGCACTTTACCGGGTCGACGTTTTCAGGCGGAGGTCAAACATCCCTGAATGTAACAGCTTTTCTCCGACTTTCTGGCTGAAAGTGTTTTTCTGAAAGACTGAAAGTGATAAAACCTCGTTTCTTTTCTCCTCCCGATATTAATCCGGTGTCCATGTCTGTGTTTGCCTCCACCGCTTCTCGTCCCTCCTCAATCCTCCTCCCCCGATTCATCTCTTCCTCTCCTCTTCTGTGTCTCTTCGTCGTCTTCCGCCTCGCTGATCATCTGGCTTCTACTCAAACTGCTTTATTGATGACCTGCGCCGCGGTTCTGACTTCTGCTGTTCTGGCTCCAGTCCGACTCTGGCATCAGAAGAGCAGATACACACACACACACACACACACACACACACACCGATCAGAGCGCCCCCCACCCCCCCGCTGGCTGCTTGTTGTAATCAGTCATAGTCGAGGAGACACTCCATCCATCACCGGGGCTAAACTCCCGTCATCGCCCGGCCAATAACCTGCAGCGCTCCTGTCAACCGCAGCTCCGACGACTTTGTGTCGTCTCTTCGACTCTCCGGGCAAAAAAACTTTAGTTCACACCAAGAAATAAACCAGAGATCATTGAAAAAATAATCCCCTGTCACCTCAAAGTCTTTGATGACTCATCAAAAAAATGAACTCTTTATTTTGGGCTTTTTTTTTGACGTCCATTCTAAACAGCATTGTGACCACCCGCCTGGCTCTCTGCTGACTCACCGTCGTCACGGACACTCCGCCCGACCTGCACAAGACCTCTGCAGTTTTAGGATCCCTGAAGCACATCCCACACATCAGATTGAGAAACTACTGAATACTTGGAGCGACAGTAATCAGAACCCCGCCTGGCAGGATTGCTTGTAGATTAGTTTTTAAACAACACTCACTGTTTTCATCTAAACAACAAAGTAAGTTAGAAAACAGACAACGGCGCTCTACTGGTGCCGTGGACACTGAAGTCAACTCCTGCTGCTGCTAGCAGGCCGACGTAGCCACACTCAAGCTAATATGACATCATTTACCAAGAGCCGCTGTAATCCAGGCTAATCCCGCCATTCTGACACGATGACACATCAGTCACTTCACAAAATCTTCTTCCTTTTAACTGATCTGAAGATTTGAAAGCTTCAGGACATTAGTGGGAGTTTGAGCCTGAATACAAGTTTCCAGGAGTGAAATAATTTCCTCCAGATTACAAACTTCAGCTGCTTCCCATCTTCTGATTGGATCGAAGCCTTCGGGTGGAACCGGATACACAGAATGTTTCTGGGGACAATGTTTAAAGTATTTAACTACAATTGGATGTGTTTGTGGTCTAAAGTCAGTTCAGTCTGAATTACTCTTGGATGACGGGACCCACCAAAGCGTCACACTGCGCCACCGGCTCATCTTTTTCCCACAATGCACCTTGGTGCCATCGGTGTCCCAGCTGATCCGAGTGAAACCTGATCCACCACCCGGAGCAGTTTTCATTCTTGTCATTGTCTTCAGGAGCTCCAGACGAACCAGCATCTCTTCATGTCAAGAGCTCCGACATGTTTTTAGTTTTCCTGCTCGTTGTCCTGATCAGTGACGAAACCGTCTCAGTGATGCAGGGAAGAAAGTTTCTGGCTTTTCTTTGTATCATGAATCAGGTTTTCTGTTAGAAACGGTTGACTTTTCCTGAAGTTGTAGCTGAAGGTCTTCCTGTAAAGCAGAACTGAGGACGGGCTGTTGGACCGGATGCCAGATTAAAGCCAGATGATCGACGACAGTCGCCCAACTTCACTATCAAGTAGTTGAGAAGTAATCCACTCCGGATGCCCGAGAGCGGGATTGGACGCATTAGAGTTTATTGTCTTCTCAGAAGAGTGACTCAAACAAACCACGAGCCCCCGGTCCCCCGGGGGAGGACTGAAAACAATCCACGCTCCTGTATTCCACCGAGTCCAAGGAAACGTTCACAACGTCCCTTCTTCCCTCTGTTCTTCTCAGTCTGCTTGGTTTTAACGGTGTCTGATGATCTGATCAATCTGGTCTAATCCACCGGCTGCTCACTTCGGTATCTTCGGGATTTTCCAACAATTGTTTTTTTTTTCTTTAACTCGGCACAAATTTAATTCAAAACAGAAATAATAGGTTTTGCACCTTGTTTCCATTTAAGCATCAAACCAAAACATGAATGAATGAATGAATGAATGAATGAATGAATGCTTTATTTCGGTTAAAAATAAAAAATAAAAACAAAACAAAAATCATGTTTTTACAAAATAAACAGACAGCAACCGAAAAAGGAATAGGCTGAAGCCTCAAGGCTTATTTGTGCCTATCCTGTACCATCATAGGATTAACTGAATAATTCACAATAAAACATCACTAATACCCCATTACTACTGAAAAATCTAATTTCATTGTAACCTTTGATAATTTTAGACTTTAAAGTCTTCTTGAAAACATACATAGAATTACACATCTTTATTTCATCATTAAGTCCATTCCATAATTTTACACCCAAAACTGACACACATCTGTACCTGATATTAGTTCTTACTTTGTGAGTGTCAAACATTAGCAAACCCCTTAGGTTATAAATCCCCTGCCTTAGTTTAAACAATTTTTGAATACAACCTGGAATTGTCTTATTTACCACTCTAAACTTAATTTCTAATGTTTTTGAATATACAATGTCCATAAATTTTATTGTATGTGATCTTATAAACAGCTGATTTGTGGAATCACGATATCCAACTTCATTTATTATCCTAATAGCTCTTTTTTGCAGTTTGATGATTGGATCTAGGTTGATTATTATTATATACATCAGCATGGCCTGCAACAACCCGACTTCAAGGCCAGTTTGGTGGAACTTGCGGTGGGAATAATAATCCCCGATTGGAACATCCAACACCTCTAGGAGGAATTAATACATTTGTGGTTAATACAAAGTTTAATATTCTTATAAAATTCATTGATTATAATCTACAGGTGTGTGGGAACTTTTCACAGAAAAGACAATTAATCCCATTTGAACTTAATATTTATTAATCCTTAGTCATTGTAAAACTTGATGGATTTTAAAATGGAAATGACCAATAGTATACAGTGTGAGTCAACAGGCTTCATTCTAAGCTTCAAATATTGATAAATAATCCATCAAACTGACTTGATTCTCCTGCTCCTTTCTGCTTTAAAGCATTTCTCCAGAAACTTTGTCTTTTTCTGTGCTGCAGTGAAACTTTTCAGTCTTTCTTCATTTGGACAGTGAGCAGCTCTGTGTTCTCACTCCTAACTCAGCAGGTGGTCTCCTGTTTGAGCGCTTTGCAGCCTGACAGACATGAAAGCTTGAGCCACGCGGAGGTCAGAGAGCCAGAGGAGGAGGTTAACAGTGTGTCTGTGTTTGTTGTTGTTAGTTTTGGCGTGCTGTACGTCTTTGATTGTTTGTGTTTCCTGCAGATCGCCGCTCTGCAGAGAGGAGGAGACAGCTTCCCGCTCACGGCCGCCTCGGGCAAAGTGCTGGGGAAGGTACGGCAGAGGACGCAAAACGCCAACAAACACTTTCATCAAACGGTTGTTTGCTTCCCGTCGACCCCACCAGCTGAAAGTCGGCCGCTACAGCAGTTTTCATCTGGATGACAACAGACAGCCGGAGGTTGAAAATCTCATTTTTCTCTTTCAGGCGTTGAGAAGTTCAGACAAAAGCTGGAAGCCGGTTTACGTGTCTGTGGGTCATAAGATCAGCCTGGACACGGCCGTCCGCCTCACACACTCCTGCTGCCGCTACCGAGTCCCCGAGCCCATCAGACAGGTACACACACACACACACACACACACACACACACACACACACACACACACACACACACACACACACACACACACACACACACACACACACACACACACACACACACACACACACACACACTCCAGGTCAAGATGTTGATGATCCAAGCCCAGATGTTGATGGTTCAGGTCCAGATGTTGATAATCCAGGTCCAGATGTTGATCATCCAGGCCCAGATGTTGATGGTTCAGGTCCAGATGTTGATATTATAGGTCCAGATGTTGATGGTTCAGGTCCAGATGTTGATAATCCAGGCCCAGATGTTGATGGTTCAGGTCCAGATGTTGATGGTTCAGGTCCAGATGTTGAGCATCCAGGCCCAGATGTGGATGGTTCAGGTCCAGATGTGGATGGTTCAGGTCCAGATGTTGATGGTTCAGGTCCAGATGTTGATAATCCAGGTCCAGATGTTGATAATCCAGGCCCAGATGTGGATGGTTCAGGTCCAGATGTTGATGGTTCAGGTCCAGATGTTGATATTATAGGTCCAGATGTTGATGGTTCGGGTCCAGATGTTGAGCATCCAGGCCCAGATGTGGATGGTTCAGGTCCAGATGTGGATGGTTCAGGTCCAGATGTTGATAATCCAGGCCCAGATGTTGATGGTTTAGGTCCAGATGTTGAAAATATAGGTGCCGATGTTGATGGTTCAAGTCCAGATGTTGATAATCCAGGTCAAGATGTTGATAATCCAGGCCCAGCCGCTGTTCCAGAACCTTCTGTGAATTTGTACCCCAGTGTTTAATCCACAATCAGCTTTCTTAGTTTCCTTCTTCACAGTAACAGTTTATTTTCTCCCTCACGAGTTTAGCTTCTCACTCTGAACTTGAAATCTGCAGTGTCGGTTCTTCTTTCTCAACATTTTTCTTTCTCTGTCAGTTAAATCCGGCAGTAACCGCTCCAAAGAGAAATAATTAACGTAGTTATAAGATAAGGACTTGAGCACATCGACGTAACGTGTCCCGCCGTCTTCACCGTGTTTCAGTGAGAAACTTCACTGAGGATGATGAAGATATTAGTGATTCCTTCCTCCCCACGTTTAAACCCACAGACCTCAGCGGGCTGCAGCTCCTTTAAAACATCTTCTTAACATCACAGTCTGAATTCTACCGTCTGTCTTTGGTCTTGCTTCTGTCTTTTTCACTTTATATGTATACATTTATTTCATGTGTAAAATATGTCTACTTTTTTTATTGATGCTAATCGGGAGCAACTCCTGAAGAGGCATATAATGGCAACGAAGCTGTTCTATTCTAGTCTAGTCTATTCTATTCTATTCTAGTCTAGTCTAGTCTAGTCTAGTCTATTCTAGTCTATTCTATTCACTGCTGCACTGAAGGTTGAGTTGTCACGGCGACAGTGATTGACAGGTTATGTCTTGCAGCACGTTGGGTCAATCCACCTTGTTTCAGGGAAACTCTATTTATTCTTTCGTTGAGTATCAAAATGTATTTAACCGTGTTTGATCTCATATAACACTTTTTTTTTTAATTTATTAGTCATTTAAAGGATTTTAGAATTTCTATTGTTTGTTTTTGTTTTACATATATTTTTTTTTATAAAAACCCAGAGTGCCTTTGTGGTTCCCCGTTTGTACGACTGTCTTGTGGTGTATCAGATCACAACAAGCAGCTCCTGCAGCAGGAGGAAACTTCGGTCCTTTCAAGCTCTTTTCAAGTCTTAGTCATTCAGAAACACCTTTCATAGCTTTTTGACAAAACTCCAGCAAGGTAAAAAGAAAAAAAACTCCCCGGAACAATGAAATAATCCCAACTGCTTCACTGCAAGACACAGCAGCTTATGAAATAAATATCCGTCTGTGTTGAGAAAATGCCTCCGTGTGACTTTGACAGCAGCATCGTGTTCTGGTCTGACGCCGTTTGAACAGTTGGTGCAGATTTAAAAAAAAAAAAAAGACCTCCACGTTTGGAGGATCTTTAATTTGGCTGCATACATTGTTCTCTCCGTTTTGACGGCCTCTCGGGTCCTGCTGCTGGGAGAGAACCGCAGCATCACGCCTCCTTCACAGCAGGACGCCGTTTCACAAACACGAGCTTTGTTCTTCCGATCGCGGCGCAGCGTCTCCACACGGCAGCGGAACATCCGGCGATGCTTACATGTAACATCTGAGCCACTGAGGGTGACACGAGGACTGCACAATATATCACAATACAAACATATATAATCAATATAGATTCATCACAGCCGATGCATGTGAGCCAAGAGAAAGAGGAAGACGTAAGAACGCTTCATCATCTTGTATCCATCATAAATGGTGTTGGTACTGCAGAAAACAACAACAACTACATTATCGTATGTCCAAAGCACTGCGTTATGGGACTGCAATAAAACACATATGCACTCGTCGATCAGTCAAATGATTTTAAAGACTGAATTTCTTCCAGTAACCTTAAACCGAACAACGATAATGAGTAAGGCTCTCATTTGAATAGTAACTGAGTTACAGTAGAAGAGGTGGAATCAAATAAGCTTCTGACGTCCAGACGTGATAAATCATTGTGTTGTGAATGAGTTTATATTCAGTGTATAGCTGGAGGGATGTGGTTATATAATACATGAACTGCATTTAAAATGTGCAGATATGTAAATATCTTAAAATATGATGTTCATTAAACTGACGCTGGATATGAGCTTAACCGTAGTTTGTGTGGGATTTTATAGTACTGGTGAGATTTACACTATGAAAACCGACACTTACATGTCTTCTAACAAAATTATACTTATTGAAAACAAAGGATACAATGGAACGTTTTTGTTATAAGGAAACAATAAAAAAAGATGATCATAAAATATTTCATATGATGTGTTTATAAAACTGAAGAGGGAAAGAAAACTTTACTTCGTTGTGTAACCTGTTAGAAAGAGAAGTAAGCAGTATCCACATATTTTAAATTCCTGCCCCTTTTTAACTTCAGACTACTTCCATAATGTAAGTATTGATGTTTTAGATGTGTATATAGTTTATATCCCTATACAATCCTTTACAGTTGTAGAGTTATATATATATATGTTGTACACACATGTATACATACACATAATTACACACACATTTGTAAAATGTACAAAGAAAAAGTAGATTAATATTAGTTCTGATGATTATTTATGACCGTAGATCAGTGATTTTCAACCAGTGTGCCGTGGCACACTAGTGTGCCGTGAGAGATCGTCAGGTGTGCCGTGGGAAATTATCTAATATCACCTAATTAACCATTGTCGGGTGTCTGTGCTGTAATAAAGTGTGGCAGATAATGTAATACTCTTCTATTTCAGTGGGTGGCAGCAGAGGGCGATACATGCCTGTAAAGACAATAGAGTTAGCGCTGCGCGACACGTGACAGTGACAGTGACAGTTTGGGATCACAGCAAGACGAGGCGAGAAAGTGACAGTGATGGAGAAGGGAAAATGCAAATGAACTGGGTCCTGGACAAAATTCTGACCCAGATGAAGGCCCTAGTATGAGTGGTCGACAAAAGAAAAAAGACAAGACGGTGAGCTCGAAGCAATACAGCGAAAGCTATCTTTCATTTGGATTTACTTTCACCGGGGATGCGACAGCACCGACTCCGCTGTGCTTGGTGTGTGGTGAGAAGCTATCCAATAGCGCCATGGTGCCAAGCAAGCTGAAACGCCATCTCCAAACGAAACAAACCTTCCGTTCAAAACAAGCCGATGGACTAGTTTGTACGCTTACGTACAAACAACGAGAAACAGGCAACTTTTCTGAGAAAAACCACAAAGGTAAACGAGAGAGCCCTCAAAGCTAGCTGCCTTGTTGCTGAACTCATAGCTAAATCAAAAAAGTCCCCCCACTGTGGCAGAAACATTAATCCTGCCAGCTTGTAAAGCCATTGTAAATGAGATGCTCGGCCCTGACGCGGCCAAAGAGAGAGCTAAAGTGCCTCTCTCAGATAACACAATTGCCAGACGTATTGATGGCATGTCTGCGGACATCGAAACTGTTGTTTTGGAAAAGATGCGCGTCAGTAAGAAATTTTCTTTGCAACTTGATGAGTCGACGGATATTAGTGGACATTGTCAGCTCTTGGCCAACGTGCGTTTTGTGGATGGAGAAGCCATTAGAGAAAACTTCCTATTTTGCAAGGCACTGCCAGAAAAATCATGAGGAGAGGAAATATTCCGGGTCACGTCGGAATATCTTGACAAAAGCGGGCTTACGTGGGAGAACTGCACAGGAGTCTGCACTGATGGAGCCGCAGCCACGGTCGGGCGCTTCAAAGGCTCCGTAAGTAGAGTCAAAGAAAGAAACCCAGATGTGATGGTTACGCACTGTGTTTTGCACCGTGAGGCCCTCGTTGCAAAGACCTTACCAGCAGCTCTAGCTCCTGTGTTGGATGATGTAGTGAACTTTGTGAAGACGCGACCTTTGAAATGTCGCTTATTTGCGTCTTTGTGTGAGGAAATGGGAGCGGAACATAAAGTCTTACTGCTCCACACGGAGGTCCGGTGGCTGTCATTCGGCAAAGTGATGGCCCGTGTGCACGAGCTGCGAGAGGAACTTAAAGTATTTCTGACAAATGAGAGGTCTGATTACTCAAAGCTGCTTGCAAGTAATGAGTGGTGTGCAAAGCTGGCATACCTGGCTGATATATTTCATCATCTGAATGAACTGAACACACGGATGCAAGGCCGAAATGAAAACCTGCTTTCAAGCACTGATAAAATGAATGGGTTCTGTTTAAAGGTGCAGCTCTGGCAACAACATGTGCAGCTCTGGCAACAACATGTGCAGCTCTGGCAACAACATGTGCAGCTCTGGCAACAACATGTGCAGCTCTGGCAACAACATGTGCAGCTCTGGCAACCTGGAGATGTTCCCACTCACCGAGAAACTGCATGATGGCAACACTGCTGCAATGTGCCAGGTGATTGGCACACATTTGAAAACTCCTGAGGAGAAGTTGTCATTTTATTTCTCTTCAGCCTTCACAGAATGCCTTGACTGGGTTAGGGACCCGTTGACTGGGTTAGGGACCCGTTGACTGGGTTAGGGACCCGTACAGCTCAGCACCCGTTGCTGGACAGGACCTGACTTTAAAGGAGCAGGAGGAACTCATTGAACTGAAACAAGATGGTGGTTTAAAGCTAAACTTTGCTGATCTTCCCTTGGACAGTTTTTGGTTATCTGTTGCCAAGGAGTTCCCCGTTCTGGCCAACAAAGCTATTTTGACATTGCTGCCGTTTTCAACCACATATCTATGTGAGCTGAGCTTCTCAAGCTTGACTGCGATAAAAACTAAAAACAGAGAGAGACTGAGAGCTGTTGAGGAAGAGCTTCTTGTGTCTCTCTACCATTCCTGCCGGGATATCCATTTTGTGTTCATCGAAACAGGCCCAGGTTTCACACTAAGTGAGTATAAATACATTTAGAAACTATATTATTAACTATATGTATTATATGTACTGTGTTAGAGTGTCATTTTGGTTGGTGGTGTGCCCCAGGATTTTGTAAATGTAAACAATGTGCCGCGGCTCAAAAAACGTTGCCAATCACTGCCGTAGATGACCGGTAATAGTTTCTTCTTCAGGTTGTTTCCTCCTTTTTCAAGTGAAAAGACAAAACTTCTGTTGTGTCCTGGGACTCTGTTTACACGCCAACAGAGCTGCGAGTCTCTGAAAACACAACCCCAAGGTGGAACTTCTTGAAAACACTCATTTCTGTGTGAGCCGGTGAAAACAATACTTTCTGGAAACACCCAGACTTCGTCTCTTTGCTGACAGTGAAAAACGTTCCTGGTCACCATGGCTGTAGCAAATAGTTCCTCTGCACGTGCTCAGTAGATATACAATAATAACAGTAATAGAAATGTTATTTTATGAGACATTTAATGACAAATAAAGTTATTCTATTCAATCTGTCATCTGTCCAATAGAATGTCCAAGTTCTCCCGTTGTTAGAAGTCTATAGCGGATTTTTCTCGGCAGCATGTGTGTCTGGTTTCCTTGCTAAAACCAGCAACAGCACCAACTAGTGGCCCAACATGAAAACTACATCGTTCTCGGTGTTTCTGCTATTTCCATGGAGAAGGACATCTTTTTCAAATCGTTGTCATGTAAATGACACGTTATTCTCATTTTGTTTTACCTGTGCTGTTGTAATTTTGGACATGTGGCGGGTCTGGAACCTCCACCCACAGCTTTAGCACCGCCTCCATGGAGCGCAGTGAAGTTTACTTTAGTGACGACGTCATAAAGTTTCTAGAACCTCGACTTGACGTCTGTTTTGTTTTTGTTGATTCTGTGCAGCCAGAGTCTGACAGTTTTTCTAATAAACTGAACTGTTGCCCGTCAGTGGCGATTAAAAGCAGCATAAATGGTTTTTATTGTCCCGTCTCCCACATTGTCCATGTATACTGCACCCTGCCTGCTGCCCCAGTGCATGCTGGGACTCCTGACAGCGTCAGTGGGACAGGAAGTTGATATCTGTTATGACGGCGCCAAGTGAGTCGTAATAGTTTTAACAACAGCTTGGATTAGAATTGTTAAATGTTTTATTTCTAAACACGTAAAAGACTGATTTGAGAAAAAAAGAGGCTGAACTGAAGTGATCCTCCTCCTCCTCCTCTTCCTCCTCCTCCTCCTCTTCCTCCTCCTCTTCCTCCTCCTCCTCCTCTTCCTCCTCCTCTTCCTATCCTTCCTTCCCCGGGCTCTTCTGAGTGTTTCTACCACTAGGCTGTGCTGTGCTTCTGCTCTTCGTCATGTTTTCAAACACACACACACACACACACACACACACACACACACACACACACACACACACACACACACACACACACACACACACACACACACACACACACTTCAAACTCAGTTTTCTACCAGGGGAGCTGCAGCAGCCGTGGTTAAATCATCTCCTCCAGTGTGTGTGTGTGTGTGTGTGTGTGTGTGTGTGTGTGTGTGTGTGTGTGTGTGTGTGTGTGTGTGTGTGTGTGTGTGTGTGTGTGTGTGTGTGTGTGTGTGTGTGTGTGTGTGTGTGTGTTTGATTATTTCATCAAAGTGTGGTGTGTTTCAGCGGGTGGGATGAAGAGGGACTCTCACCTTCCTCCATTCAATCACTGCAACCTCTGTTTTTCTTCGTCTCCTGCGTCTGATTCGTTCTGCCCTCTCTCTGCTCATCGATCCAGCTGTGGCCAGAGAGCACCAAGTGGACGGCACTCTGTCGGGGGGCGTGGAGCAGTGAGCCCCCCACCCCCCCACCCCCACCCCCCCCCCGGCCGGGTAAAAGCACAGTCAGGCTACTGAGATATCAACACTGGCGGAGTTACGTAACAGTCCAGTCGTTTGAAGTTTGACGATGAAATTTTCAACATTTGTGCTTCAGATGATCAAAGCTGTGAACGGCAGCGGAGCGGACTCGGGTCGGACCAGAGCCTGAAAAGACACATCAGTCTCACACATACAGTTTTATCCACCTCCTAGAACTGGGGTGTGACTTGTGGGAGTTGGGTTGTTTCCTCCAGTGTTTGAGTTGAAATCAGTGGAGTTGAAAAGCACACTTCCTGCTCCCGGTACGATGGTGGTGGTGGGGGGGGGGGGGGTTGTGAACATCACAGGAACCAGGTTACCATGGCAACAGCTTATGTCTCTGTTCTTCATACCTGTAGAAAATCTGCAGACTCTAAAGATCACGATCAGCTTAGTGTGACATCGAAGCCTCTTTATCATTTCTCTGTTAACTAAGAAGTCAAACAACAAACTAACAACACACTCGACCGCGGTGTCGCTGACTTCTGAACGTGCTGCCGTGGCGCCACCTGCTGTTTGAAAGTGGATTAAACTTTCAGGATTTCTTCTCTTTTTTAACTTTAAGCTTTGCACATTACGTGGATTAAGGGCCTTAATCTTAATCTTGTTTACACAACAAGGATAATGAGTGAAACCTTCATACCGGTAACATCCTCCTTCCTCCTCTTCATATCTGTAGAAAAAAATGTGAACAGCTCAACATGCAAGTCTACAGTGAATGTAACGGACAGTTTGTCCTCTGGACCTCTGAGATGCGAGGAAGCAAAGCCTCCTGAACCTGCTGCAGGTTTCATCTGGTGACTGTTGGTTCGATCTCTTCCATTCTCCTCACGCTGCAGTCAGCCCTCTCCTGCATTTTGTTTGCCTCGGTTTTCCTCTTCCAATTTTCAACCATCTGTGTCTTTAATTTGGCAGCGAATTACAAGGACTGGAGTTCTAAGTGCTGATTAGGCTGTTTGCCTCATCTGCTTCATCTGAATTCACGGAAAACAGAAAGTGGAGTCACACGCGACATATTTAATCTTTAAAGCAAAGTCATTTGTTCCGTGTTGATCTGATCCTCTCTGATTGGCCTTCAGAGCCTCATATTTAGACAAAAGCTCCTCTTTCTGAGCTGTGGGAGGGCTGCGGCATGAAAATACACTTTGCTGGTAGATTTTGCTTTTCAAAGTGACACAGTGGCAGACAAAGCAGCCCACGCCAAACACCTCCTCTTCCACCGCTTTGCTTTGGCTCCTGTAGTTTCAAGCTGTCGTGCTCTTCAAGCAGCGCTTCACTTTTCCTCCTTCAAGTCTTTTAATTGCCTCCGTGGTGTCTGTGTGGCAGCCTGTGCTGCGGCGGCCGTCCGGGTCGCTGCCCGGGTCGAAGCTGCAGCGAAACATAGTTTTTACTCCTTTGAACTCTGGCTTACACTTTTCCCTTCCTCCTCTTCCTCCTCTTCCTCCTCTTCCACCTGGTGTCAAATCCTGTTTCTCCTCCTCCTCCGCCTCCTCCTCTTCCTCCACCTCCTCTGCTCCTCTGAGGAGGCGCAGCTCAAACGTTGACAGCCGGTGCACATCTGTGCAGGAACGTTATGCGACTTCTGGAAAAACTGCAGCAGGGGAATTAAGTTGATTAAACACTGAAATCCTCCAAATTTTCAGTTAGTAACAATTATAAAAATCACACTGCAGCTGGAACTAGTGTGTGTGTGTGTGTGTGTGTGTGTGTGTGTGTGTGTGTGTGTGTGTGTGTGTGTGTGTGTGTGTGTGTGTGTGTGTGTGTGTGTGTGTGTGTGTGTGTGTGTGTGTGTGTGTGTGTGTGTGTGTGTGTGTGTGTGTGTGTGTGTGTGTGTGTGTGTTATAAGGACCTGTAATTGTCTTCACCTCGCTCTCGTCTCTTTTTACAGGATTTAATTCTCCTGCCACGACAGTTTTCTATAAAATTGGGTTTTTTGACCTCTGCGTAGTCTCAGAAGTTGATTCCCTAACTTTGTCCCTTTAAGTGACTTTTTTTCTTTCCCAACCTTCACCTCGCTACGCAGCACTGTGGTAGAACTCAATCATTCGATATATAGCTTTACCACACCTGGATGATTATGACTCTGTGAGTCTAAACTGAGGGCAAAGACCACCCAGTGTGACGGACAAATGCCTGCATGGCAGAGCCAGGTGAAGCTCTGCTGACGGAGGTGAAGACGGAGACATTTACAGGTCACACACATGCACAGTGCACGTTCTAGTTCATGCACCTTCAAATCTACACAAAGTAAACTTTCGACTAAACCAGTGCAAAACTTCTGAAGCTCCACCTGATGTAGTTTGACCTCCATCAGGTCGCACAACGAGCAGTTTTTAGTTGGATTGTTATTCAGAGCGCAAACAGAAGATCAAGAAAACATCAAAAAAAATCTAATCTTACACACATGAATCCCGAGTCTCTGATCTGATCCATTTCTTTGGGATTACGTCTGCTGCATTTCCATTTCCACAAGCTGCTGTTCATATTTAACCAGACTTCCTTTCTTTCTCTCTCTCCGTGTCGTATTTGACTTTTTATTGTTGATTCATATTGTTTCCCTGATATTTGTTCTCATTTGCCGCCCAAACGTCAATTATTTAGATTTTTGGTGTTGAGCGGGACATACAAGCTTAATCACAGAGTAGAAATGTAGAAATGTAGCACATCTAACACGAATACTGCCTACAGAGGATTAGTTTAACCACCTTGACTGCTTTTGTTCATATTAATATATGTTTAAAAAGATCAGAAGTGAGATTTTATTCCAAAAGATTTCCAGGAAGCTACTTTCAGTTATTTTTGAAGAAGTGTTAGAGAACCACCGACGGTGTTTGGCCTTCGTAATGACATTTATTGGACTGAAGATAGTTAAAAATCCTCCTGGAGGGAAAAGTGTCTTCAGAACACGCAAAAAGAAAAACCACTTGTGAGAAAACAGGTTATCGGGTCTCGGGGTTATCGGGTCGCTGGGGTTATCGGGTCGCTGGGGTTATCGGGTCGCTGGGGTTATCAGGTCGCTGGGGTTATCAGGTCGCTGGGTTATCAGGTCGCTGGGGTTATCGGGTCTCAGGGTTATCAGGTCGCTGGGGTTATCGGGTCTCAGGGTTATCAGGTCGCGGGGTTATCAGGTCGCTGGGGTTATCGGGTCTCAGGGTTATCAGGTCGCGGGGTTATCAGGTCGCTGGGGTTATCGGGTCTCAGGGTTATCAGGTCTCAGGGATATCAGGTCGCTGGGGTTATCGGGTCTCAGGGTTATCAGGTCGCGGGGTTATCAGGTCGCTGGGGTTATCGGGTCTCAGGGTTATCAGGTCGCGGGGTTATCAGGTCGCTGGGGTTATCGGGTCTCAGGGTTATCAGGTCTCAGGGATATCAGGTCGCTGGGGTTATCGGGTCTCAGGGTTATCAGGTCGCGGGGTTATCGGGTCTCAGGGTTATCAGGTCGCTGGGGTTATCGGGTCTCAGGGTTATCAGGTCGCTGGGGTTATCGGGTCTCAGGGTTATCAGGTCGCGGGGTTATCAGGTCGCTGGGGTTATCGGGTCTCAGGGTTATCAGGTCGCGGGGTTATCAGGTCGCTGGGGTTATCGGGTCTCAGGGTTATCAGGTCTCAGGGATATCAGGTCGCTGGGGTTATCGGGTCTCAGGGTTATCAGGTCGCTGGGGTTATTGGGTCTCAGGGTTATCAGGTCGCGGGGTTATCAGGTCGCTGGGGTTATCGGGTCTCAGGGTTATCAGGTCTCAGGGATATCAGGTCGCTGGGGTTATCGGGTCTCAGGGTTATCAGGTCGCGGGGTTATCGGGTCTCAGGGTTATCAGGTCGCTGGGGTTATCGGGTCGCTGGGGTTATCAGGTCGCTGGGGTTATCGGGTCTCAGGGTTATCAGGTCGCTGGGGTTATCGGGTCTCAGGGTTATCAGGTCGCGGGGTTATCGGGTCTCAGGGTTATCAGGTCGCTGGGGTTATCGGGTCGCGGGGTTATCAGGTCGCTGGGGTTATTGGGTCTCAGGGTTATCAGGTCGCGGGGTTATCAGGTCGCTGGGGTTATCGGGTCTCAGGGTTATCAGGTCTCAGGGATATCAGGTCGCTGGGGTTATCGGGTCTCAGGGTTATCAGGTCGCGGGGTTATCGGGTCTCAGGGTTATCAGGTCGCTGGGGTTATCGGGTCGCTGGGGTTATCAGGTCGCTGGGGTTATCGGGTCTCAGGGTTATCAGGTCGCTGGGGTTATCGGGTCTCAGGGTTATCAGGTCGCGGGGTTATCGGGTCTCAGGGTTATCAGGTCGCTGGGGTTATCGGGTCGCGGGGTTTTCTGGTTGAGAGGCTTGGCCATGACATCATCGTTTTCAGCGATGTGCGTCTGGTCCGTTCACGCGTCAAAGCCGAGGCGGCCGTTTAGAAAAACGAAACAAAAAAACTTTCCAGGTTCCCAGAACGCCGCGCTGTGTAGATGATTGGACAAAGTTGATGGTTACATGAAACGGCGTTGCCGTGGTGACGGGGCCTCAGTTACTATCTTGACTTTGTTCCTGTGTATTTGTACAGAATAGAGTGTGTGTGTGTGTGTGTGTGTGTGTGTGTGTGTGTGTGTGTGTGTGTGTGTGTGTGTGTGTGTGTGTGTGTGTGTGTGTGTGTGTGTGTGTGTGTGTGTGTGTGTGTGTGTGTGTGTGTGTTAATGACAACACAATACTTCTACATACCATCAGCATTACTTTTACTCATATCATAGTGATATTTTGGCGGCTCCTCCTCTGGTGACGCCGCGCCCCCCTAATCATTATAAACTCTTCAGGTCATCAGCAGGTTTCAGGATCCCAGCTTCAGAGTTTCAGCCTCGCTTCATCATTTCCTTCAAGTTTAAAAATCAGTTGTTGTTTTTAATAAGAGCAGGAATGTTGAACACTGGAAACAGGAGAAAACTACCGGAAGCCTAGAACCGCCAGAAGGTTCTGTTTAAAACAAGGAAAGTTTTTCCTCTTTCTTTAATACTCTTATACAATATTCGTGTTGCTGAAACGCTTCACCTGAAAATATGTTGTTTTTTTAAGAAGTCTTTGTGTTTTTCTGAAGCTCTACGACCGAGAATATTAAACGATTTTGCTGTTTGTCAAGAGGAATCCAATGTTCCTGCTATTTTAAACTCTCGATTAGTTTCACCCTAGTTTTTATATTCAGGTATTTTTCTCTTATTACATTCTGAATCAAATATTCACCTAAACCTGATTTTTGTTTAATATATATATCTTTCCATTTTATTCATGATGTGTGACAATAAAGACACAATAAAGCAGCTGAGTGAAAAATAATAAACATATTTGGTTTGGAGGGAAATAAAACCTCCTTCTAATTTAAAACCTTATTTTTCTCCTGATAAGAATCCAGTGGATTTAGTTTAGTTTTCCTATTGGGGAAGAATTCTTTTTTTTATTTTGACCTTTTTTTAAATTCAATTATCTTTTTTATTTAATTTCAAAAATTAAGTTAAATTTTTACTTTTTTTTAATATTGGTTGTTTTTTTTCTTCTTCACATTTTGTTTCATTCCAGCAGAATTTCAAAGCTTTTTTCTCGGTTTTTTAAACTATGATGATGAATCAAATACTCAAAGTGCGAGAAAAGTAAAAACTAAATTAAAAAGCCTCATTAAAAACGTGTTAATCCATCAGGAATGTTTTGTTTTTCATTTATTAGTTGATTAATACTTTTCTTTGGATTAACATCTGTTGTTGTCGCTGCGGCTCAAAAGTCTTTTTCCTCCTTTTTCTTTCCTGTTTGGTGAAAAAAAATCTTTTCCTTCAAAATAAAACCTGTCAGATTCAAAGAGACAAAGTTGAATGAAATGAGATGACATCATGGTGGAGCTCTGCAGTGCAGCAGAGTCTTCCAGCACACACACACACACACACACACACACACACACACACACACACACACACACACACACACACACACACACACACACACACACACACACACACACACACACACACACACGGGGGCTCAGAGTAATTCTCACCCTCCCTCACACCATTAAATTCTCACACTCCGTCTGACTCGCCGCCTGAACATGCGACGGAGGTAAAAGGAAAGGAGACACCTGTCTCGCCTCGTCCCGCGCCACGGTGACCGTGACGCCGAGACACGGGAATTCTACCGTCTGATCTCTGTTAGAGCGTTTCTGTCGTTTTCTCCTTCCGTCCGTCGAGGTGCCTCCTCTGTTAATCTGCTAGTCTGATCACCGGAGCTCCCGTTAATCTGGAAGTTGTTGATCGTGAGGTCGCGATGACGGAAACAGGCAGCAGGAGAAATGAGAGAAATGAGACTCTGTTGAACTCGAGCTGCAGGAGGAGGAGGAGGAGGAGGAGGAGGAGGAGGAGGAGGAGGAGGAGGAGGAGGAGGAGGAGGAGGAGGAGGAGGCGGCTCGCCGGCTAATTTCTACATGAGCACACAGATTATATTTTGTTCTTCATCTTTTATTGATGAAGAGACTCTTGTTGGTTAAGATGTTTTCTTCCAGAGCTCTGCTCGACATTCACGGGTCACTTTCTACCGTCAGCTTCATCATCATCATCATCATCATCATCATCTTCTCCCTGTGGGAACGGCTGTGAGCTTCACAGAGCTGTGGGGATTACTGCTACTTAATCCCAGTTACTAGTTTGAAGAACTGACTTTTACCTGGAGATTTATCAGGTTCACCAGTTAGAGGAGGAATATGGTCTATAATCTGGATTTTAGAGGATGAAGATGCTCTATAATTTGGATGTTAGAGGAGGAAAATGCACTATAATCCAAATGTTGGTGGAGGAAAATGCTCTTTAATCTGGATATTAAAGGAGGAATATGCTCTATAATCTGGATTTTAGAGGATGAAGATGCTCTATAATCCAGATGTTAGTGGGGGAAGATGCTCTATAATCTAGATGTTAGAGAAGGAATGTGCTCTATAATCTGGATGTTAGTGGGGAAAAGATGCTCTATAATCTGGATGTTATGTGAGGAAGATGCTCTATATTCTGGATGTTGGTGGGGGAAGATGCTCTATAATCTGGATGTTAGTGGAGGAAGATGCTCTATAATCTTGATGTTAGAGGAGGAAGATGCTCTATAACCTGGATGTTAGTGGGGGCAGATGCTCTATAATCTGGATGTTAGTGGGGAAGATGCTCTATAATCTGGATGTTAGTGGGGGAAGATGCTCTATAATCTGGATGTTAGAGGATGGAGATGCTTTATAATCCGGATGTTAGTGGGGGAAGATGCTCTATAATCTGGATGTTAAAGAAGGAATGTGCTCTATAATCTGGATGTTAGTGGAAGAAGATGCTCTATAATCTGGATGTTATGTGAGGAAGATGCTCTATAATCTGGATGTTAGTGGGGGAGATGCTCTATATTCTGGATGTTAGTGAGGAAGATGCTCTATAACCTGGATGTTAGTGGGGGCAGATGCTCTATAATCTGGATGTTAGTGTAGGAAGATGCTCTATAATCTGGATGTTAGTGGATGAAGATGCTCTATATTCTGGATGTTAGTGGGGGCAGATGCTCTATAATCCAGATGTTAGTGGAGGAAGATGCTCTATCTGAATTTCATCTCTTGAAAGAAGCAGATTGATGAACAATTAATGACAAAAAGAAGAAACAGATAAACCCATCATGTGTTCGGCTGTTAGATGATTTAAAAAGATTTATGAGGAAGTTTGTTTTCAAACATTTTCCTTCGACATCATGGACCTTGATACCCTCCAGTTACACACACACACACACACACACACACACACACACACACACACACACACACACACACACACACACACACACACACACACACACACACACACACACACACACACACACACACACACACACACACACACACACCCTCAGCAGTGTGTGAGGAGCTCTAATGAACAGCAGTGGAGCTGAAAGCTAATCTTCTTCAGCCTAATGTTTCCTGACAAACTGACTCGTGTCCCCGTCGGACGGCCTCAGCTGGAATCAGCTGCTCTGTCTGTCGCCTCATTGAGGGGAAACTCAACGTAAAGAGTGGCGGCCGTGTGCCGATGAAACTCACCCACCGTGTGGTAACTTCCCGAAGTGTCAGAAGTTAAAGTCACAAACAGAAACAAACCGTTGGTTCTGCTCCTGGGAATGAAGCCGTCGGCTTTTAGAGGAGCGTCTTTCACGAATGAGGAAAAAACGGCTCCAATCATCCGATGGAGCCGTTCAACTGCTTCCTGTTTACCGTTGTTTAGCTTCGGGTTGCAGGTTCCCGGATTCGTGAGGTGAGGTGAAAAGTCAATGCATCCCAGGAAAAACACCGACTACCTACAGGAAATAAAATACATAAAAAAAAACAACAAACAAACTCTTATTTCCAGGAAAAACATGCAAACTCAGGAACACAGGAAACCCCACGCAGGTCTTCTACTACTGTTTACTGTTCAGCATCACCACGTCTGTACACTATTACTGTAAATAATACTGTTGGCATGTAGAAGTATTGTGTTGTCATTAATACACACACACACACACACACACACACACACACACACACACACACACCACCAATAATGTAGTATACTCCCACACTATGGGGAGCATTTTGGGGTTCCGTGTCTTGCTCAAGGACACTTCAACACGTGGATAAATATTATTGTGAAAGTCAAACAGGATGTATTTGCATTCCGACGCTGTTCATGAATCTTTTTTACTCCTTTTTTTTTTAAATCCGTGTCTTTGTGCAGCTTCAGTTTGGAAACGTGTTTTACATCTGCTGATTTCATCCGTTCAGTGTTTATATGGACACAAATACTTTTTGTTGGCCGTGTCAGTTTAATTCAGAAGGGACCGCTACGTACGTCAGAATAAAGCTGTACATACCGTCTGTGAACACTAGATGTCACTGTATGACAACAGAAAGCTGCTACAGCACCACAGATAAACTTCCATCACTGCTGGATTCGACTGAGCAAGAAAAAGGTCCACGTCAGTATTTAACGTAAAAATAGAAGACAGAAGTGTGAGGAACTTGTGGGGGGGGGGTTGGAGAAAAGCAGAGAACCTTTGACCGTGATACAGAAAGAATGCTAATCGTGGAATAAAAGCTGAGGAACAAATTGACAGAAGGTTCTGGAACGGTGAGACTGGACCAGAATGATCAACGTGTAAATCGTGACATGGAGAATAAATGTTCTAATACTGAACACCAGGGAGATTTAAATACATTTTTCACTGCTTCATTTTAAAAAAAAACATTTTTTTTTACCAGGTCGGACTTCTAGTCTGGAAATCAGGGTAATCAGAAAGAAAGCCTGACCGCTGCTGAGTGGACGGTTCTGATCCGACCTGGTCGAGTCAACAAACGACTTTCTTTCTAAACGAAAGAGCAGTGGAGGAAAGTACAAATAACAACAACACCAAAAAAAAAGAAATCTTGAGTACTTCTATGGTTGTGTTGGAACCTCCCCGGTACAGAGTATAAAACAGGCCTCCGTAGTTTCTCCTGTTTCATGCAGAACCACGTTAAAACAGTCTCCCTGCAGAGTCCTGCTGCTGCAAACATCCTGCCTCCCGTCCAGCAGGGAGCTCTGGATGTCGGATGTTTACCACGTCCCCGCTAAGAGGGGATAAATGTGGCTCACGCTCCGGTTTCTATTATAGGTTTCCATACAACCCCCCCCCCCCCCCCCCCCCCCCCCCCCCCCCCCCACCACCACCACCACCACCTCCGCCCATGTCTCTGACTGGAGACGTGGAAAAGCTCCTCGGCTCCTCAGCTGTGCTCGCAGATTGAAGAAACAGATGGAATTTCAATGTGAGTGACAGGCAGCGGGAAGCCTGCACACAGAATAGAACAGGGTGGAGGAGTGGAGGAGTGGAGGAGTGGAGGAGTGGAGGAGTGGAGGAGTGGAGGCACACGAATGATGCTGATTCTGTCTGTGCTTATTGAAGCTCCGGATAAATCTGAGGAAGAATTCCTGCTTTTATTATTATTTCTGTTTGAGTTTAGTGCTGCACTCTGCCGATGAAGCCCCCCGCAGGCCGTGACGAAATAAAGGTTCTTCTTTAGGGGTGTGTGTGTGTGTGTGTGTGTGTGTGTGTGTGTGTGTGTGTGTGTGTGTGTGTGTGTGTGTGTGTGTCATCCATCCATCCATCTCCACCCCCTCCTCCACCTCCACCGCTCCAACTGAATAATTCAGAGCTGCTGTAGTTTTGTCACCTCTGCAGTAAAACACACACACACACACACACACACACACACACACACACACACACACACACACACACACACACACACACACACACGCACCTTAACGAGTTTCAATAGCTGATTATGAGTTACTCAGTTATAGTTATCGCAGTTAGTTACTTTTCTCTGTTATCACTGCTTCCATGAGCTGAACTGGTTAACACTTATTGATCGTGATTGAAACTAGTTAATTGACTGCAGCTACTAGTTACAACATATCAATACCCACTTGTTGGAAGAAGTAGTAACTTTATTTATTTCCCAGCGGAGTATTGACTCTGTAACGAGGAACTTCCTTACTTTTTAAATAACTGGGATCAAGCAGAGCTTCAGGGGCGGGGCTTCGGGGGCGGGGCTTCGGGGGCGGGGCTTCGGGGGCGGAGCTTCAGGGGGCGGGGCTTCGGGGGTGGGGGTGGGGGGGGGCTTCAGGGGCCGGGCTCCAGGGGAGTTCTCGAGGCGAGGCCTAAAGGGGAGTAGTGGCGTGACTTCAGGCGCAAGGGGGTGGAGTTTAGTACTACTAATAAGTTATGAATAATAATAATGATAATAATGAAAATTGTAATGATAATTACAATAATAAATTCTCATTTTGTCCTTGGACTACAGAGTTTAACTTTAAGTTTGAGAAACTTAAAAAACAAAGGTAAGGCTGTGTGATTTCTTCTCCCAGATGTGCTGACTTCAGGTTTTGTTTGGAAGTTGCTGCAATAAATTTGCGAGTCATTACGTCTGGCGCTTTAGTTTAATTTGATCATTATTTGTCTTCGTTCGTCCCGTTCAAATCAAGAAAGTATCATTAAGCAAAGTGTAAAATCTGCTGAAGACGGCAGAACATTTACATATTAGTTAACAGGAAGCTGTGTATTTGTGACTTGAGTCTCTTCCTTCCTCTGATCGCCCCTTTACTGCTGATGCTTTTAAATATAAATGTGTTTCTTAGCACACAGTAGATTTTTCTTTTAATGTCTCTGGCTCCGTCAGTCAAATGCAGCAGTGATGGAGGTTTTTCTGTGGTGCTGTAGCAGCTTTCTGTTGTCATACAGTGACATCTAGTGGTAGCACGGAATACACTGTATATTTAAAGATAGGTCACTTCTGAATATATCTCATATGACGAGTCAACAACTAAAAAAATATGACTTATTGTCAGAAAAATAGTTCCATTAGAAATGTACTGATCACTTTGGAGAAATAATAATAATAATAATAATAATAATATCTCTTTTCTCGAGGTGGCTCTAAGCGCATAGTGAAACCTTTATTCAGTCACACCGGTGGAGGGAAACTACGCTGTAGCCACAGCTGCTCTGGGGCTGCTGCTCTGGGGCTGCTGACTGACACGTGGCTGCCAATATGCACCTACGTACCTCCACCTGCTCCGACCACCACAACATTCATGCACCATTCGCACGAGGCAATGTGGGCAAAGTGCCTTGCCCAAGGACACAACAACAACGACTGAGATAAAGCGGGACAGAAATGTCTTTGTTGGTAGTTGGTAGTTGGTAGTTCTCAGCTGATTCGTTGCTGCTTTTTCTTGTTGTCAACATTTTTATAAATCTGTTACTTTAGGAAGAACTAACATCCACGTTATAGAGCATCTTCCTCTTCTACTATCCAGATTATAGAGCACCTTCCTCCTCTACTGTCCATATTACAGGACAGTAGAGGAGGAAAGTGCTCCTCTACTGTTCTATAATATGGACTCTTCCTCCTCTACCGTCCAGATTATAGAGCACCTTCGTCCTCTACCGTCCAGATTATAGAGCATCTTCCGCACTAACAGCCAGATTATAAAGCATCATCCTCCTCTAACATTCAGATTATAGAGCGTCGTCCTCCTCTAACATCCAGATTATAGAGCGCCTTCCCCTCTAACATCCAGATTATAGAGCGCCTTCCCCGCTAACATCCAGATTATAGCGCATCTTCCTCCCCTACCATCCAGATTATATAGCGTCTTCCCCTATAACATCCCAATTATAGAGCATCGTCCTCATCTAACATCCAGATTATAGAGCGCCATCCCCTCTAACATCCAGATTATAGAGCACCTTCCTACCCTACATCCAGATTATAGAGCGTCTTCCCCTCCAACATCCAGATTATAGAGCATCTTCCCCTCCACCACCCAGATTATAGAGCACCTTCCCCTCTAACATCCAGATTATAGAGCATCTTCATCCTCTAACATCCAGATCATAGAGTGTCTTCCTCCTCTAACATCCAGATTATAGAGTGTCTTCCTTCTCTAACATCCAGATTATAGAGCATCTTCCTCCCACTAAGACAGGACACACTGAGTGAGAACATTTGAAGTAACATGCTTATTTAAATGTTTTTCTTTTTGAAGCAAGTCGTAGTTTAACTGACTCTACAATTAAAGAAGTAACCAGTCACCAGTAACCAGTCACCAGTAACCAGTAACCAGTTGTGATCAGGTGCTGAATGTCATTAATTTGCATTAACTTTGAGAAACGACAGTAATAACTGAGTGAGACGATTCAATATTTAGAAACAGGTGTGATAGTTACACTTCTTAAGTAATAACTAGATTTTTCTTCTGCCAACATTTGACTTTCAGTCGCTCCTGAAACGTTTCCTCTGTTTTCTTGCACTTCTCCCCACATCTCCCCCACATCTCCCCCACATCTCCCCCACATCTCCCCCACATCTCCCCCACATCTCCCCCACTTCTCCCCCACATCTCCCCCACATCTCCCCCACATCTCCCCCACTTCTCCCCCACATCTCCCCCACTTCTCCCCCACATCTCCCCCACATCTCCCCCACTTCTCCCCCACATCTCCCCCACTTCTCCCCCACATCAGCTGTTCAATGTCGGGTCAATCGACTGCAGTCACACGGCACTTTTATACCTCTGAGGCCTCAGAGCACTTAAAGAGAACAAGCTGATCTCAAATCTGACAAACATCATAAATCACAGTGTGAGACGGTCGGAAACTTTCCAGAGGTGCAAAGTAACAGAGCGCAGAAATACTAGTTTATATAGTAGGAGGTGTTCTGTCCCGTCTGGACTGTGCAGTGTGTGTTTACTCTTTTAACACAGATCCTTCCTTCTCATTGTTGCTATTTTCAACCACAAACATCGATTTCAGTTTAAATCAACTGCAAATGAACCCCCCCCCCCCCTCTCTCCCTCCACCACCTCCACCTCCATCACCTCCACCTGCGCAACGTGCGCAAATATAAACTGGATTTGATTGAAACATATTTCTGGAGCTATTAAACTGTAAATTAAAGAAAATGTAACGCTAAACAGCACGTTGTGTTGATTTACATTAAAAAAACAACAACCACTGGCCACACTTAAAAGGCTTTCACCAGCTCACGTGAACTCAAACGTTTTTATCACCATCATCGGTAACCTCACGGAACCTGGAGTGTTTTCACTGCTTCACATTCACCCATTCAGACACACACTCCCACGCCCACCGTCGCTCTGGGCGAAGGCTTCCAGACGAGCTGCTCAACCTCCGTTTTCATTCAGTGTTTCACAGCAACGTTTCCACTCACGGAGCCTGGAATCGAACCTGCAGCACATTTGGATGTTGATCCAGGAAGTGCTGTGCGGCATCAGAGGCTGCGTGTGAGTTCACTCCTATTTGATCTTATCTCCTCTCTGGAGTCCTGCCGGTCCGGTCCACACCAGGGATCGTATGATGAGAATGAGACCAGGAACGATGCGGAGCTCCTGACAGACGTTTCATTGCTGCTGAGGAACGGACCCGACCAGCGTCCAGAGCGGACCGACTGACGCTGGAGCTTCAGCGTTTCAGTGTGAAGTCTTTACTCCCGGCAGAGCAGCTCGGTCATGCAGGTTAAGAAGGAGTTTCGTGTGTTTTTTGTTGTTTTGCAGATGCAGAACCAGACCCAACTCCTAAACCGCTGAACTTACAGGCTCTGTTTACACAAAAATGCCTCATTTTTGTTCCTGAGAAGTTTCTCGTTTACACGGCAACGTTTTGAAAACTGTCAGTTTCCGTGGAAACGACAAAAACCCTGAAATCTGACTCATTTTCATTTTGGGCCACGAGTTGGTGCTGTTGGTTGTTTTTGTAAATGAAACCACACACGTGCAGCAGAGAACAGTCCGCTATGAGCATTAACACTGGGAGAACACAGCAAACGAAGTGTGTCACTCAGGACCGGCAGCGTAGGAAGACCAGTTTAGAGTTTTAAAAGTGTGTGAGCGAGCCTGAAGCAGGTCAGTGTCACAGTCATCGTACACTTATATATATAAATATTGACAGGCATAGTACAAGGGGTATGTACAGTCATTGACTAACCTTTTGTTTTTATCAATATACGTATATAAATTCAGACATACGATGAAATTAACTGCCCCCCATCCCACCCCACTCAAACACACACTCTTTTATTGGGGATAGATCCTGAGGAACACTTTGTCAGTTATGTTTGGATGAACAAGTCTTACAATCTTCTTATATTATTGGAAAGTTGTTATGTCATGAGCAGTCAATAGGTTGTTGGTTCAGTGAGCTTGAAGGGAACGTTAACGTGTCAGGAGAAAAGAAGGAACCAACAGCAGGTGAAGACTGACGGCGACTCCACCCGGAGCTCCTCTTCAGGCACCGACTGTCTGACATTCTGCTGCTGAAGCCACTGGACCTGGACCTCCATGGAGGAGGAGCTGGAAGCAGACAGAGGAACTGCCCCGGGGTAGTTACCTGGCGGTGGGGGGGGGCAGAAAACTCAGAGAGATTAAGTTGGTGGATCTGGATAAAAAGGATTTGATTGAAGAGAACCAGGTGAGGGAAGGTGATTTCCAGGGAGAGAAAGAATTAAAAGTGATTTGGGAGAGGAAGGATGGATGAAGAGGAGGGAAGCAGACGGGCGTAGCTGCAGGGCTTAAAGGCCTTCGGGTGGAGCGGCTGGAGGATGAAGACCTGCCCCAGGCCACTGGACCGGAGCTGTGTGTGTGTGTGTGTGTGTGTGTGTGTGTGTGTGTGTGTGTGTGTGTGTGTGTGTGTGTGTGTGTGTGTGTGTGTGTGTGTGTGTGTGTGTGTGTGTGTGTGTTAGAGCGCCCTGCAGAGAGTCAGCCCTGCACATCTGCTCCAAAGTTTCACCAGAAGAAACCCGTCCTGAGCTCATTTCAACTTTCTGTCCTCACGCTTCGTCTCCACCAGGTCAAACTGTCCAAATCCTCCAAACCAGAGTTGCAGACGTCCTTTATCGCCTCTTTTAGGAATGTTTTTTTTTAAAGTTCACGCAGCCTAATTAACTTTCTGGTGAATAAATATTGCAGCAGCTTTGGCCTTTACGCGCTCCGGGCGACCTGCAGTCAAAACCGTCATCCAGCTGTTGGAGAAAATTAGTGACGAGTAAAGTTTCCTGCGTGGCGGTGACGTCTCGTCCGTAAACTAAAGATCAATGATCAGGGTCAGAACTCGTGACCGTAAACTAAAGATCAATGATCAGGGTCAGGACTCGTGACCGTAAACTAAAGATCAATGATCAGGGTCAGGACTCGTGACCGTAAACTAAAGATCAATGATCAGGGTCAGGGTCAGGACTCGTCTGTAAACTAAAGATCAATGATCAGGGTCAGGACTCGTCTGTAAACTAAAGATCAATGATCAGGGTCAGGGTCAGGACTCGTCCGTAAACTAAAGATCAATGATCAGGGTCAGGACTCGTCCGTAAACTAAAGATCAATGATCAGGGTCATCAGGGTCAGGACTCGTCCGTAAACTAAAGATCATTGATCAGGGTCAGTCTCTTTGGGCTTTAGGGGATTTTATGTGGAGCTCCTTGTAGCAAAGCAATATGTAATAACGTTCAACTCAATATGTAATAAACTTTGCCACATTTTGTAATAACTTGTTACATATTGGAACAGTTATTACAAAATGCGGGTGTGTAGAGCTGCATTATGTAGTAACGAGTAATAATGTAATATGTATTTGGAAAAGTCTGCTGCATTTTTTTTAATAAACATTGTCGTATTTTGTAATAACTTATTAAATATTGCAACAGTTATTACATATGGGTGTGCTACTTTCTTTTTTTTTTAAAAAGTAACAATTTCGGTTCTTTATGCAATAAATAACCAAAATTGATGCCTTAATTAGAAAATCCATCGCACCATCAGAATAACATTAAGCTTTACAGCTGAATTAGAATTTATTTAAAAAACAAACTGCTAGGATGTTTTACTGCTCAGGCCTAAATCAAACAAACGGAATTGTATTGATTATAATGGAGGACGTGTTCACAAGCTAGAAACAAAAGCTAAACTAATTAATTATTATAAAAATAAATGTATGGGTGCACTGACACATAAACACATGCAATCTGCATTATGGTATGTAATTATTATATATGATACAAAGCATAAAAACACAATAACAAACATTTATTCCTTTATTACATATTTCACTATTATTACATAATGCGGCTCTACACACCTGCATTTTGTGAGATTATGATTATAATTAATTAAATGTGTTCACTGTGGTTTACAGCTTCCTGTTTGTTAGTGTGTCCGTGTTCATATGTTCTAATCAGACATTTCCTCAGCTGACTCACTGCGTCTTTTATTATCAGACTCAACTATGGTGGAAAACTGTCGCATGGCCGTGATGAATGGATCGAATAGAAAAACTCAACTTTTTCACGTGTTTATCATCATGTGTGTTAAATAGCAACAATTTTTCAAACGTCAAACACATCCAGGTTCTTCTAGAGGAATTGAGAATAACTGACAGAGATATTATAGACTATGATCCATCCCTCTATATATATATATATATATATATATAGAAGATACAAATGAATGTATTGAAATGTATTCGCTGTCAGACAGACAGCTATGTGTTTGGGAACCACAGAAATTAAATCCTTTCTTCTCTTCATATCTGTAGAACAGCTTCGGACACTTAAGCTTGTTGCCTTCTAACTGAAAATACATTTTCAAAATTGTTAGCTAAAAGTTCATTTAAATAACCATAAATCAGTAGATTTGACACCAAGACCAACATTTAGCATCACAGCAGCAGAAATCACAAGACATGTTTCCTGATATCCTGATATTTTCTCTTCTATCGACTCGAAAATAAAGTCATGATGACGTGTCTCATGTTGATTCAGCGCCGACCAAATGCATCCTTCAAGGTTTAATTCAAGGTAACAAAAAACTTGCAAGAGGAGTTAAAATCCTCTCCTGTTGTTTGTTAAATCTGATCTGTGTGTGTGTTTTATTCATACCACCATGTAAAGGAGCCGTCATAACACTTCTCACACGCCAAAGCAGGAAGCGCGTCTCTTGTTAACAACTGCAGGAATGACATGTTTCTCACACTAATTCACATCCCCACAGGCACCTTGTATCAGCAGAGGCAGAGAGGAAACCGTCAAGGAGCTGAGGCACAAAGTCTGTGGGAAACCACACACACACACACACACACACACACACACACACACACACACACACACACACACACACACACACGCACGCACAATAATGAAGTCAAGCAGCTTCAGTGAATCAAAGCATCGATCAGGAGCTGGTGGGGGTAACTTCTGTTTGAAGGAGGCAGCAAAGAAAAGATTCATCAAATAATCCAACTGAGCAACAGTTCTTCTCATTTCTTGGCCCTCGTGACCGTTAATACGTCCTTGGCTCAGAGATTCACTTCTATCCGTCTTCCAAGGGCAACAAGCTGATTGTGAATTTGTTTTTGACACTGGAGTCTGAATGAAAGCAGAGCTCGAACAGAATATTACGAATGGAACAACTACATTCCAATAATCAAACGTTAAGGTTGTGCCAGATAAACAAAAAGCTCACAGCTTTCCCAGTATCGCCACCTTTACCCTCCAGGAATCTCATATTTCTGTGTTTCCGACTGACAGTATTTTGCATATAAACACTCTGAGGCTCTAATCGGCGCAGTAACGATCCTCAGTACTGTAACATAAGAGATCTTTTGACCAATAGTGCATCTATTGATTAAAAAACAGCCCAAATCTACCACAGTTTACAGTTGCAGTACATTATTGAGATCATTGTCACTGGAAGTAGCATGTGTATTTAGAGCGCTGGTCTCAAACCCCACAACTTGATATATATATATAACTCACTTTGGAAACCGTTTTCATGAAGATTCCTCTCACAACTTGTGCAATGTGAATCATTAAAATCAATGACAATGACAGGAAAAAAGCCGGAAAATTAAAAATGAAGAAGTTGTAATGTTCGCAAAAGATTTGCACAAATAGTCAAAAAAACCAAAATGTGAGTATAAATGCTGTTACCTTTATTACCAAGACGTTTCTTGTATTGAAGAATGAATAATTCTACTGTTTTGTATCATCAAACTGTATTTTTAATTGAAATCAAAGAACCGTTTTTTTTAGAAGAAAATGCACCTTTTATTTTGGTTTACTACTGAAACGACGAGGAGCCGATCCAACGAGGCGACAGTGACCCGAGGCCTGGATTGAGTTTTAGAGTATTAGAGTAGTAGTGGTGTTAGAGCTGTTAGTGTATTAGAGTAGATTTGGACCTCACTATTAGAAGTGAGCACAAAGGAGTAAACACACTCAGACCTCGTTTACAAAACCTTTTTAAGTGAAAACACTTTTTTTTGTTTCATTTCCGAAAAGTTTTGCATTTACATTGCAGCGTTTTTGAAGATAATGTCTATTTCCATGGCAAGAGCAGAAACACTAAAAACGATGTAGCTTTCATGTCTGACCACTAGTTGGTGCTGTTGTTTGTTTAAAGGTTTTCAGCGGCTCCGAGCGCCGTTGTCGTGTGAACAGAAGCTTTGCGTTCTCCCTTGAAAACGTGATGTTAACGGGGCCTCGGTGTTTCTGTGGGTCTTCACTAAACAGGAGTTCAGTGAAGGAGTAACAGTCTGGACCGTGTCATCCATAAAATCTATGTTTGTGCTTCAACGAGACAAAGTGTAGCTTCAGATTCCCTCTGGCCGTGTTTGTGGCCTGTTGCTTCCCACCTCTGCAAGGTTGCTCCTCGGTTTCTGTCCGTCTCGCGCTGATTCACGTTGCTCGTCAGATTCGGCAGCGAACAGCAGCGATCAGCTTGTTCTCTTTAAAGTCGGCATCAAGGAGCTTCATTTTAATTTCAGACTTCACAGGAAGGCGTCGGCCGCGTGAGAGCGTTCCTGTAAACCTTCTGATCACAGCTGCTCCCGACAACTTGTTAAAAGTGGATTCTCTGCATCTCACTTTCTTTCTTTCTTTCTTTCTTTCTTCCTTCCCGTCCTCCTGTCCTCCTCTCTCACAGGCTGACTGCCGCTCCAGAGAATACCTCCGTACACACTTCCCAGCTGCAGACGCCTAAAATCAGACGTGAGGTAAGCGACAGAATGTTTCCTCACCTGTGAGTTCTCACACTCTGACGTGTTCACACGCTTTCTTTCTCTGGAGTAATTTGGAGCCTTGAAATAGAATGAAATTCTTACAAGCTGCAGAAAAGTGACTCATCGAGGAGTTTCCTCAAAACCTGAAGATCAGCGAGCTGAAGTCTCATTCCGAGCTGGAGTGTTTCTTCTTAAGTTCTTGCAAAATGACCAAAATCACACTTATTTTACAATTTACGTGTTAAAAATGCCTTCAAAGTAAAATGTTCCTGGTGGTTTCAATGAGAAAGAGTCATTTAGTCTAAAAAGGGAAAATGCTCGGAGAACAGTCAAACACACACACAGTTCATCCATCGTTTATGTAACTTTACCTAATGGATCCCAGCTGCAGGTGAAGGCAGGTTCCATCCTGCTCAGGCCGGCAGTCCATCGTCAGACAAAGGGTACGTCCGGAAAGTCCCTCCTAACTATGGACTTTACCTTAACCCTGGATGACGTCACGGGGTTAAGGAAAGGTGTTAGGAGGCTTCCTAAAGGAGTTAGTGAAAGGCGTTAGGAGGCTTCCTAAAGGAGTTAGTGAAAGGTGTTAGGAGGCTTCCTAAAGGAGTTAGTGAAGGTGTTAGGAGGCTTCCTAAAGGAGTTAGTGAAAGGTGTTAGGAGGCTTCCTAAAGGAGTTAGTGAAGGTGTTAGGAGGCTTCCTAAAGGAGTTAGTGAAAGGTGTTAGGAGGCTTCCTAAAGGAGTTAGTGAAAGGTGTTAGGAGGCTTCCTAAAGGAGTTAGTGAAAGGTGTTAGGAGGCTTCCTAAAGGAGTTAGTAAAGGTGTTAGGAGGCTTCCTAAAGGAGTTAGTGAAAGGCGTTAGGAGGCTTCCTAAAGGAGTTAGTGAAAGGAGTTAGGAGGCTTCCTAAAGGAGTTAGTGAAAGGTGTTAGGAGGCTTCCTAAAGGAGTTAGTGAAAGGTGTTAGGAGGCTTCCTAAAGGAGTTAGTGAAAGGCGTTAGGAGGCTTCCTAAAGGAGTTAGTGAAAGGTGTTAGGAGGCTTCCTAAAGGAGTTAGTGAAAGGTGTTAGGAGGCTTCCTAAAGGAGTTAGTGAAAGGTGTTAGGAGGCTTCCTAAAGGAGTTAGTGAAAGGCGTTAGGAGGCTTCCTAAAGGAGTTAGTGAAAGGCGATCACGTTAGTGTGGCAGTCGGACAGCACTTTCACTTAGTGACGTCATAATAATGCGACGGCGGCGCAACTTAGTGACGTCCACCATGGTGGGGAAAGAACTACAAGTTTCTGAAAATGGACGATAAAAAGTTCATTTGAGTTTAGATGTTTTAAAGTTGTTCAAAGCAGATTATAACTTACATGATTTGCTCCTTTTTCCAACATCCTGAGTTTCCCTGAACGCTTCGATGAGCGGGTTCCTTTAAATGTTGTCGCCGCAAGGAATTGTGGGGGAACATGAGCTGGTCTCCTTTGGTAAAGGAAGCATCAGTGGTTCCTAAGCTAAAGGAGGTTCTAAAGGAAGCATCAGTGGTTCCTCGGCTAAAGGAGGTTCTAAAGGAAGCATCAGTGGTTCCTCGGCTAAAGGAGGTTCTAAAGGAAGCATCAGTGGTTCCTAAGCTAAAGGAGGTTCTAAAGGAAGCATCAGTGGTTCCTAAGCTAAAGGAGGTTCTAAAGGAAGCATCAGTGGTTCCTCGGCTAAAGGAGGTTCTAAAGGAAGCATCAGTGGTTCCTAAGCTAAAGGAGGTTCTAAAGGAAGCATCAGTGTTTCCTAGGCTAAAGGAGGTTCTAAAGGAAGCATCAGTGGTTCCTAGGCTAAAGGAGGTTCTAAAGGAAGCATCAGTGGTTCCTAGGCTAAAGGAGGTTCTAAAGGAAGCATCAGTGGTTCCTAGGCTAAAGGAGGTTCTAAAGGAAGCATCAGTGGTTCCTAGGCTAAAGGAGGTTCTAAAGGAAGCATCAGTGGTTCCTAGGCTAAAGGAGGTTCTAAAGGAAGCATCAGTGGTTCCTAGGCTAAAGGAGGTTCTAAAGGAAGCATCAGTGGTTCCTAGGCTAAAGGAGGCTCTAAAGGAAGCAACGAGCCTCCTTTCCTTTGCTTAGTGAGAATTCAGACGGTCCTTATCATGGCCGCCACACTAAACACTTCTGGGGTTCAGGAGAAGTCGATAGTTCAGGAGTTTGGAGGGACAATTCAGACGTACCCAAACACTCACAGTCACACCTACAGGAGGTTTCGGATCACCAATCAGCCTCAGACACACAGAAAGGCCTGGATCGTTTTGTTGTATTTTGTCTCTTCCAGCAACGTTTTCTCACTGCTTCGCTTCCTAATATCCTTATAAACACGGAAACGTGCCACTTTCCTGAACCTCTGTGTGTTGAGCACTACGGTGGCAGTAAACAGTTCTAATAACCACTGCACTGTTTGTGTTGTAAATTTAACAGCACTTCTCCAATACGGTGTCCATGGAGACACATTTTCATCTAACAGATACTGAGAGGAGCAACAGTTCAAAAGAGCCTGAATCTTCTCGTGGTACTCTTCTCTGTGCGGTCGTGTTATATAAAGACAGCGCCCACTAGTGGCCTGACTTTCAATCTGCAGCGTTTTCTTGGTGCTTCAGTGTTGTCGATGATGGTTTTCGAGATGTTGCCGTCTGAGTCATAGGTGATGATTTCAGTCGATGGTCGTGTTAACGAAGCGTCTATTTAGAAACCGTCTCCTCACCGGCACAGGTGTCCAGCGCTGTGCTGTGATTGGTTAGAAGCTATCCGTCAATAATCAGGAAGTGGTTTGAGTTGTGGAGCTGCAGCCTGCAGACGTGTCACTGCGTCAGCCGCGTGCACGCCGGAAAGATTAAACTTGTCGCATCAGCCGAACATCTGTAGTTGGCATAACACAGGTTGTGGTGATTTTTCAGCTTTGCTCCGTCAGCAGGGAGGTCAAAGGTCAGCAACACTGCAACTCATTGTGATTCATTTATTTGTGAGTGTGAATCCTGCTGTGTGTCATTGGCTGCCAGCAGTTTCCTGCTGAAGTTTAAAAGTTAAAGAGGCTCCGACGGATTGTGTGCTCTCAGAGAAGTGTGGAGGGAGCAGAGGTGAGTCAAGGACGCCTCAGGTTCAGCAGAGACTCAGAAGCAGTGAGAGCGAGGGGAAGGATGAGGAGAGAGAAATCCTTTCATCCCGTGACTCTCATCTGAAATAACAGCCGGCGCTGCTGAATTTGACCCTACCTTCCTCATTACCCATCAGAGCTGCAGACCGCAGTCAGATGCTTCCAAAACTCACCCGTCATTTGCTTTCACGCTCCAAACCCTACTGTTTTTTCGGACGTGCGCAGAATGACCCCCCCCCCCCCCCCCCCCCCCCCCCCCCGGGGTTCGGAGTGTGGATGCCTCTCGCTCTCCGGCAGCCACAAGGAGGAAGTGTGCACGCTCGCATCGCTCCCCGCCCCGCTGGGAGACATAATGGGTTGTCCATGTTCATCCGCTCAGAAGCTCCCTGATGCTGTGAATCCTCCGAGCGCGCTCCACACTTTGATCAGCTCGGCTACAAAGAGACGGAGACAGAGAGGGAGGCTTTGTGCTGAGTCGGCAGGGATGGAGGCGGCTCCTGCAGGCCTTAACCCAGCTTTACCCTCTCTCACTCGCTCGCTCTCTCACTCGCTCACTCGCTCTCTCACTCTCTCACTCACTCACTCTCTCGCTCCCTCGCTCACTCTCTCACTCACTCACTCACTCACTCACTCACTCACTCACTCACTCACTCACTCACTCACTCACTCACTCACTCACTCAGCAGGAGGGTTTTACTTCAGAAAGTCAACATACTGGAGTGTGTATGTGTGTGTGTGTGTGTGTGTGTGTGTGTGTGTGTGTGTGTGTGTGTGTGTGTGTGTGTGTGTGTGTGTGTGTGTGTGTGTGTGTGTGTGTGTGTGTGTGTGCGTGTGTTTGAGTTTGTGCTGCTCGGCACGGTGGATGAATAAGTATGTGATTTGCCTTTAAAAGCTGTAAAGGACCCACAGAAAAGTAGTTTGATTCAACTTCATTTCCTGATACAATAGTCATCTCAAGACAGTCAATATTGACATAAAGAGTGGATTATTGGACAGGAAGGAGAGTTCCAGAACAGTAAAGTACTAAACCAAACTAAACCACAAATAGAGGTACTTTGATTTTACTATTGGCTGATGTGTGGAAAGAAGATGCTCTGTGTTTATTTCACCTCAGACAGACATAAAGAACCACATGAGAGGTAATTTCCTGTTTTACGTAACCCTTATGTAACAAAGGTTCGTGGATTATTCCCCTTGTAGACACAGAGTGACCACATAAAACACCCTGGATGGTCTGACTTTGACCTCCGGTCCCACAGCGAGGAACCTGGAGGTCATTTCATCCCCACATGAAGCAGGTCTGCAGGTCACCTGCTTCCACACCCATCCATTCATCCATCCATCTTCTATACTGCTTATCCTGTTCAGGGTCATGGAGATTGGGAAGCTGTCATGCCAAAGTGACACTGAGCAAACAGCCTGAACGCTTGTTCACACTGGATTATTGTGATTTCTTTACATTATAGCGTCCCAATAAGCCTCCACAGCTCAACAAAACTAAGACGTAGAGAATGATGAAAAGGAGAAAGATTCATCCAGCAACTGTAGCCAATCGATCCTTTCCCTCCATCCATCCTGCTTAGTCCCCATGGGGTCAAAGGTCAAGGTGGGAGTGCGAAGGGCAAACGATGGTGTGTTTGACTCGACCGGACAGTGAAGAGAGCAGCCTGATCCCTGACCTGAGGTTAACCTGAAGCTGACTGCGTGTGGACACACACATTCACACACTAAACGCTGCCTCCACCTGCCACCAACCCAGAGACACTTCCAGCACCTGCTCTAGTGGCTGAGCTGCCTCCACCCGTAAACATAACAACCCACCCCAAACACGCACACACAGAAAGACTAAACAAATGTTATTAACGATCAAACAAATCAATTTAATGACCTTTAGGGGGTTGTGTGTGTGTGTGTGTGTGTGCGTGTGTGTGTGTGTGTGTGTGTGTGTGTGTGTGTGTGTGTGTGTGTGTGTGTGTGTGTGTGTGTGTGTGTGTGTGTGCTCCCTGAGATTTTTAGTCTCTGAAACAGTTTGTAATGTTTTAGATTTACAAGACTGGCAGCTTTTGTTTTAGTAATTAAAAAAAAGATAATCTTTACCTCAGAAACATGCAAATGAAAGTCAACCGGATCTGTTTGTGGCGCCAAGTGGATCATTAATCACCGCACCGTGTGCGTGGATGAGTTTCTGTCGTCTGATTGGTGAGAGCGGCCGCTGTCACGCCGGAAAGTGGAGGTTGAAGACGAACCTCCTGCGGATCGCCTCGGACCGGAGGCGGTTCCCTGGGCGGCTGCAGGAGAAATGGTTTCTGTCTGTCAGAGAGGAGAGAGAGACATGAGAGCTGGAGCAGCGGGAGAGGAGATGAGCAGGGAAACAACGGGGCTCTACGGGGGGAGGCAGCGTGGAAAAATCAATGGCTGTGGAAGAAATGGACACAAAGGCAGCCGAGACAAATGGAGAAACGCTGATCAGTGGTTGAAGGCAGGGAGTCGCACGCTGCTTGTTTCTGGATTTAACTTCTGCTGCTTACAGGTCGCTGATCTATGGAGGGAAAATCTTCTGTGCAGAAGTTTTTATCTGCCTCAGATTTCACCTGAGGCAAACACAAAACTCCCTGCTCCAGAAGATTTATCATCACATTATGAGGCCTCATATTCTCACTGGACGGCATCAATTTGACCTCCTCTGTGAGGAACTTGTTATCCTGGACCAGGGGAGGCCAACCAGTCAGAGACCGAGAGCCACAGAAATCACTATGGTGCTATAAAGAGCCACATCATAGAAATCAGGCTTACAAAGAAGCTCCTGATAGAATTGTTATATGATTGTTCAAATTGATTGAATTTCAATTTTCTTGGAGTTACCTGATGAAAATCTCAATAGTTAGTCATTTTATTTTTTGCTCACATTTGGCTGAACATTTTGGGAAATGGATCCGTAAGCCGTGTATCAGAAATACATTATTTTCCAATAGGCAGCATTGCTTCTGTTATATTTCTCACAGTGACTATCCGACTGCCTTCATTTGATCGTTTACCAGCATCGTGAAAACAGAACATGGAGCCAGTGAGAGGGAATGAAAGGTCTCAGCTGGAAGATGAGTCTCTGAGTGTGTGGCGGGTTTATTGTCTGGGATTACAATACCGCCAGAATGCTATTGTCCAAAACTTTCAATCAGCCGCCAGGAAAACGATTCACTTTCAGTTATGCTAGATGGGTTCAATCACCTCCGCGCTGGTACACAAACTCCACTGGCCTTTCAGCAAACGTCTGAGAAATGTCAGGGAAAATGTTGGCGAGGCGGTCGGCCCAACGTCTGCCGCCGCGCTCTGCCTCTGCCGCCGCGCTCTGCCTCTGCTGCCGTGCTCGGAGCCGCCGCCCTCGGAGCCGCCGCGCTCATTAAAAGGTTATGGCAGAACAAGAACGCCACTTGTTGCTGGAGGGACGATTCAGCCTGAGAATTAACTGGAGGCCTGAACTTCAGCGGCAGGCGACGCTTCATCGTCCTCCTCACCTCAGATTCATCAGCCTCTTCCTCACCTCAGATTCATCATCCTCTTCCTCACCTCAGCTTTATCATCCTCTTCCTCACCTCAGATTCATCATCCTCTTCCTCACCTCAGATTCATCATCCTCTTCCTCACCTCAGCTTTATCATCCTCTTCCTCACCTCAGATTCATCATCCTCTTCCTCACCTCAGCTTTATCATCCTCTTCCTCACCTCAGATTCATCATCCTCTTCCTCACCTCAGCTTTATCATCCTCTTCCTCACCTCAGATTCATCATCCTCTTCCTCACCTCAGATTCATCATCCTCTTCCTCACCTCAGCTTTATCATCTTCTTCCATACCTCAGATACATCATCGTCCTCCAGACTCATCATCCTCTTCTTCTCCTCAGCTTCATCATCCTCTTCTTTACCTTTGCTTCATTATCCTCTTCCTCACCCCAGACTCATCATCCTCTGCCTCTCCTTAGCTTCATCACGCATTTTCCTCACCTCAGCTTCATCATTCTCTTCTTCACCTCAGAAACACAGGCTCAACCGGCTGTCACTGTGTGTGTGTGTGTGTGTGTGTGTGTGTGTGTGTGTGTGTGTGTGTGTGTGTGTGTGTGTGTGTGTGTGTGTGTGTGTGTGTGTGTGTGTGTGTGTGTGTGTGTGTGTCCTGCAGGGCTGTGGCCTCTGGCTGTGTGTGTGTGTGTGTGTGTGTGTGTGTGTGTGTGTGTGTGTGTGTGTGTGTGTGTGTGTGTGTGTGTGTGTGTGTGTCCTGCAGGGCTGTGGCCTCTGGCTGTGTGTGTGTGTGTGTGTGTGTGTGTGTGTGTGTGTGTGTGTGTGTGTGTGTCCTGCAGGGCTGTGGCCTCTGGCTGTGTGTGTGTGTGTGTGTCGGCTCTCAGCCCAGACTGGACCAAACACTCTGCCTGCAGGACAGTAAATAAGTAAATAAAACCCGTTGAGGTGACTCAGCTTCATCGCTGCTCGTCACCGACTCTTCACGCTCATTTGTCTTCTCACTCACATCGCGAGCTGAGACAGTAGAAGTTAATAATGAGGACTGATTGTCAGTGGGTGTGGAGAAGAAGATGAGTGAGTGTGTTTGTCCGTTTGCAGTCGACCTCCGGAGCTCACCACTTCTCGCTCTCGAAGTTCCATCCAGGCAAAGTCAACGTTAACGTGGTGAGGCTCCGCAAGCAGCGTGATTTTCACCGGGCTCGTCGAAGGCTTCACACGGTTCCTGACTGAACCAGACAAATTTAAATCATCGCTTTTGCAGACTGTACAAGCTGAATCTGTGCCGACTCGATGTGATTACGCAAGAATAAAACGTGAGCGTGCGCCACCCATTCAGGACAAATAAAGACGCGAAACATGGACCCAACTCCTGTGTGGCTCGGAAAGAGAGGTGAACCAGGGAGCCAATTTTATAACGAGAGCTTGAAGTAAGTACTTGTGAGCATGTACTAGCATTTTATGTTAGTTTTCCGCCGTCGCGCGGAGGACTACGTCCTGCCATACTGCACTTCTATTGGTTTGTTTAAGCTGACGTGATCGATTCCCAAACGATCCAACCTTTCGCCGCAGGTGAACGAAAACCACGCCATTTGTGGGCGCCGTTACTGGAATTCCTCGACTCCCATGAGCAATATCTGACTAAGTTCTTACTTCTTTGCCAATTAGTAACAGTTACGGACTGTTAGCTTTAGCATTAGCATCATCCTGCACTGTTTCTGAGAAATCTGCTCCTGTACAACAACAAAGTATAAATAAAAAACGATTATTCAGCTGAACAGATCATCTCACCACACATATTCAGCTCATCACACAAATGCACGTTCCTTACAAATGTAACACCACTTATAATGAAAACAAGTGGGCTTTCCACTTTACGCTGTTTATTAAAAAACATGTAGATTTAGTCCATTAATTCTGTTGCTGCCTGGTGTTTGTGCTGCATGAGCAGAAGAGCCGCAGCACTTTGTTTCCCCTCCAACACCCCCGAGTCCACATGGATCTCGCTCCGCTTCACTTTAAGGGCCTTTGTTTCTTCCATGTTTCTCACTGAATTTAAATTTTTACCTCCCCTCTCTGAGCATGCACCATAAGATCAACAACATAAAAACACTCCCTGCTCAATCTGATGCAGAAATCGAAGCAGGAATTATGATGCAGCCATTTTTCAGTGTTTGAACGTCCCTGCAGGCGTTTCTCCTGCTGGTTTCCTCCTCCAGTTTCCCTGGCGCAGCTTCACCACCGCTTAGATCTGCTTTGGATATATATTTAGCTCTCTCTAATCTGCTGCGTGCGGCTCCTCCCTCGTCTGGCACATTGCGATATTATGTTGAGATAATAACAGATGGACTTATTAGGGAAACTTATAGCCAATATTTTTTTATTTTTTATTATTTTCATGACTCTTTAGATCCGTGTTTTTTTTATAATTTCTCACTTATTTTTCTGGCATGACTCGATGCCTACTGCGATGGTGCGTGTGTGCGTGCGTGTTGATGGATTTGCTGAGGGTGGGTTTGTGCATGCATTGAGGTTTGAGCAGGTTTGTGAACAAAGAGGATGGAGGGGGAAGAGCCTTTTAACCATCCTCTCATCATAGTCGGCTTTGCCTCCCTCTTCCTGAACGCCGTGTAACTGATAAGATACCGTTGGCTGTAATCAGTTACTTAGGCCCCGTTCACACAACGAAGGTTCAATGACAACGCCTCATCTGTTATAAAACAAAAAGGTGTTGCGTTTCCACTGCAGCAGCGGACACACTGAAAATGATGTAGTTAGTAGCCGGACCACAGGAGGGCGCTGTTGCTTGATTTTGTAATGAAACCACAGACGTGTACAGAGATCAATACGCTATAAACATGAACAAAATCGAGAGTACCCGACATTCGTATGGACTGATGACGAATCGGATGCTATCAGGGGTGAGTCTCAACTGTAAAACTACTGATATGGACTAGAAATCTAGAATACGGACCGCGAGTCAAACCACTACGGGGGCCGCCATGTTTGTTTACTGGCACGTGAGCAGGAACTATGTACCATGGGGGGAGATGTGCATGCACAGCAACAGCCCTCCACAGCCTCCGGCAGTGCAGTGGGGGAATCACACAGGTGGAACAGAAAAGTTCCACCTTGGGAGACGGTATAAAAAAGTTGCGGATGCAGTGGATGCGAACATGTCGTGTAAACGGACCCCCGAAAGTGAGGTTGAAGTTTTGCGGAGACACTCGTTTTCGTTGTCGTGTAAACGGGGCCTTAGTAATCGGTTACGTACTGTGGCTGCATTGCATCGATTCAACACTCGACGCGTAGAGAAGGATTCTGTAAATAAGCTGGTAGAAAACTTACTTTACAGTAAAACTGCTTAAGTTTCACTGCTGCTGTGATTCATATCAGACTCACTGCAGACAGAAGCTCCAGAAGAATGGTGCAACTGAAGCTCACAGTGAGCAAAACGTCTCCAATCCCTTCATAATGTCTCATGTGGAACATTTAAAACATCTCCACATAAATAGAGTTTAAACTTCATTAAAACTCACCAGTAAAGTGCTTCAGTGGCATCAAATAAAAAACCTTGAAATATTCTGGTATTTTAATCCTGCACAGTGTCGGGTTACAGTTTTCCCAGCATGCACTGCTGTTTCCCCCGTGGGGTCCAGTTATCACATTTTCCATCAGATCTGTTGAAAACATGTTGCTGGCTTCAATTTGATCTTTGTTGCTGTTTGTGTAAAACTACACAGGTTTCAGTGAGTTCCGATATAAATTTGTGTCTTAATTCATCACATTTAAATGAATTAATTGCTTGTTTTTCTTATCTGCTGTAATAAAGAATCATTCCTAAAGAATTCCCCTAAACTATAAATACATGCTGTGTTTTTACTAATTTGGTGTGAAATTACCACATGAGGCTTTATTCACCTGTTTGGCCTGAATATTGCTGATTGGATTAAAGAGATGTTTTCAGTTATTCAATATAACATTTACGGTGTGTTCAGTAAACCAGAGAGAGACGGAGGAAAAATCCATCAGTTCGAACAACCAGACGTCCTCTGTGTCGTTCTGAATCATTTATTGGATTCACTTTATCCGTTTCAGTACTTCTGGGTGGTGTGGTGATGTGTTCGGATGTATTTTTATATTAAATTACCTTTAGGATCTCAGATGTTTCAGCTCTTTATGATAAACTTGCTCCCAGCGGAGCTGTGCTTCGTTGTTTCATCTGGATAAACTACAATAAACTGTTTCACCTTTTTTAGGATTTAAATTTCATATCGACAAGCAGGATGAGGCCCGGTGGCCGGCTGAGGCCCGGCGGCCGGCTGAGGCCCGGCGGCCGGCTGAGGCCCGGCGGCCGGCTGAGGCCCGATTGCAGGCTGAGGCCCGGTGGCAGGCTGAAGGTCAGTGGCCGGCTGAGGCCCGGCGGCCGGCTGAGGCCCGATTGCAGGCTGAGGCCCGGTGGCCGGCTGAGGCCCGGTGGCAGGCTGAAGGTCAGTGGCAGGCTGAAGGTCAGTGGCCGGCTGAGGCCCGGTGGCCGGCTGAGGCCTGGTGGCAGGCCGAGGGTGGGATTGTAGAGCCGTCGTCCCTCAATTTGGAAGTTGCTGGATACGATTCGATGTGAAAGTGTACTTGAGCATGACACAGAACCCAAAACTGCTCCCAGTGGACAGACTGAGCTCTGTGCATGCGGCTGTTTCCTTTGGGTGTGTGTGTGTGTGTGTGTGTGTGTGTGTGTGATCAACAGTGTAAAGCTTTGGGGACTGACCAGTGTCAGTCAAATTCATTTATCATAGGATAGCAGTACTTTATTAATCCCAGAGTGAATTTCTTTAAATGTGTTTAATGGTCATTTATTTGAATGCAGCTTAAAGATTTGGAAATTATATTTGAATCTTTAACTGAAGTTATTTTTGAAAACCACTAAAATATCATTTTAATACCATTGAAACATTACAAATATTCCAGATATTTGAAGTAAAAAATGTAAGAATCACATGGGAGGATTGTCAATATAGAAAAATCAAATGTTGATCTATTTTTGTTACTTGTACGTTTGTTATCTGAAGTCAGTCTTGCGGAAATGAAAGTGAGTAAAGATAATTTGACTTGTGGTGTTTCAGGGCCGCGGTGGTTCTTTACAGCCTCATAATCATCCTGCTGCAGCTTTCTAAATGACTCAGTTCAAGTTCTGCTCTCGGTCTTATAAACCGTCTCTGAATGGTTTAACTTCCAGCCTCTCTATGATCTCCAGTCGCTCCCCAGAGGAGTCTTGGACCTCCTGCTCCTCTTCAAGGTTTTAGTGAATCTCACAGATGTAAAACAGCAGCTCCTTCCCTGTGTAGACATGTGACGGTAGATCCCGGGCAGAAGCTGCCGGGTCGTCAGACGTCAGGTCACCTGGTTCATGCTGCTGTGCAGAGGCAGAAACAGGACAAAGGCCTGGAGGGGACCCAAAGGTGTGCAAAGACGTACAGACTAGTTAATCAATTTCCCTTCACTGCCAGGACGCGTTGACCTTCTCTGCGCCTTTTCTCCGGTTGTCCGTGAGAGTCGAGCCTGATGTGCACAACTGCTCAGTGACGAGGTGAGAAATCATCCAGTGGAAGCAACACGATTTGGATTCCATCGGTTCGGCTTCTCCGTCTGCTGTGAATCATTCTGCCTCAATGCTGGAATCCGTATTGGCTTGTGAAGATACTAGTCGGTCGTGTCTGTCCTGTTTCTCAGTGATGAGGTCTGAACAGTTTAACTAAACCACCAAGAGAATGGAACAAGTTTCAAAGCAAACATTGCTTTTTTTTTAAAGAAATTTCCTGCATTTTGGACACAAGACGACACTGAGACCCGAGCTGAGATATCGGTGATCCTAACACCAACGCCAGCGTCGCAACTTTGTTTATAAAGCACTTCAAAACAAAGTGCTGTACAGGCGAATGAATCAAATGTAAAAGTGCACAGTTTACACGTTAAAACTTGAAGACGTTATCGTGTTTGTCCGTTTAGCTGTTGTTTGTCTCACTTGATATTTGATGCCGACACTTTGAGTCTGTCCTCGGTCTCACTTCGCTCTGAACTGAAGCTTCGTCTCAGCCGCGGTAAACGGCACGAGGCTGAAAGAAAGCACAGTGTCAAAATAAACTGACATTTGAGTGACTTCCTTGAGGAGAAGCTGCCACGTTGCCTCGTGTTTTCTATTTGTTTTCTCTTGAATGAACAGAAGCGGATCCCTGCGGCAGCGTTTCACCGTCGTCGCCTGCAGCCTCTTGTTCTGTCGCTGCGTTGTGTCATAGTCCATCAACAGCAGGAGGACTGGAGTCATAATGACACGTTTCCTGTGTTCACTTTACCAACTTTTACCTCAATAATCAGGCTCCGTTTGCTCAACGACATTCCTAGGGCCCACTGAAAAGACAACTTTTTGAAAAGGCTCCCACTATGTCTCCATGTAACTGGTACAAACTCTGATAATGGTCCTGGTCCTGGTCCTGGTCCTGGTCCTGGTCCTGGTCCTGGTCACCACGGCCGTAGTAACTAGTAGTTCTGCACATGCTCAGTAGAGACAATCAGAACAATGTTTCCTCCAGAGTGTCATGACTCCCAGTTCAGATTCTCCTGGGACTTGGTACTTTTATTTTGACAGTCACCGTAAAAACAATCCAACTTGGTCGTCTGTCCACTACAATGTCTGTGTCCTCCCATCGGTAATGTTTAGAGCTGATTTTTATCTGCTGCGTGCGTGTGTGGTTTCACTACAAAAACATTGTCACGTAAACGTGAAACTTTTCTCAAACAAAAACGATGCGTTTGTCACTTGAAACGTTGTCATGGAAACGGAAGATAACGTGTCCATTCAGTGTTGTTCTGTCATTCACTTCACCAATAAACTTCCTCTGACTCCTCTCCTGATGTCTGAGTGACTTCTGAGGAGAGACTCTAAGCGCCACACCTCAGCCGCTGTCACATCAGATCAACGTTTCCTGTTCGGGTCCAGGACCTCGGCTCTCAGCCAGCCCATCATGTGCACCTTTGTGTCTTTATCTCCAAATGTCCTGCCAACCACTTCACAACTTTCAACTCCTCACATGCCTTTGCTGCAAACCAGAAAATCAATGAGCCTTCTCTTTTCCCAGAGGCTCCTAAAGGCAAATCAATGGAGGCCGATCTATTGTTAAAAGGACGCGTCAGCCTTGGCCGAGCCGTTGGAAGCAGCGCGAGCAGCAGTTATTAGATTCTCCTGTGAGGGGAGAGAAGCTCAGCCGACAGCGCCGGGCTTTGTTTTCATTGAGCGGCAGTCGTGTGAAGTCCACCGCCGCTGCCAGCGGGGCGGCTTCGCCCACTCGTGAGGTGCTTCAGTCAGCAGCGATGCTCGTCACGAGTCGGATTAACGCTCTCAGAAGTCTTCCCAGCGACTGCGGCTTTTAGACGTTCCTGAGATTTCCACCTCTGCTCTGCAGTGTGAAGGCCCCTGCATCCTCCCTTTTGAACCCATAAGAACAAGAAGAACATTCGTCAGTGACGTCAGCCAGCAGCAGAAAAAAAAAGCTTTTTCTGCAGGACTGTTCATACTCCGATAAGAAGCTGCTGAACTCGCAGGCCACGCCCCCTCACAGCAGGCCACGCCCCCTCACAGCAGGCACAAGTCTGTGAAGCGGCGTTTAAACTTTTCAACTGCACAGTTTATTTCTCTCCTCCAGTGCTTTCAGAAACACATTTCTCTGAACTTTTTCAGTTATAAAAAAGTTTTTGTCAGAGCGCCATGTTAGTCCAGTTTTAACTCCAGGAGCTGACAGCTGCTCGTGATGCGTTCAGGTGCATCACGTCAGCCTGCACTCCGACATTTTAACGAGCTGCGGCGCTGGTACAGTAGCGCTGTTACAAACTAAATATGATTAAAATATTATCGATAGTCATGAGCGAACTAGAACACGCATGCGCAGCACACGGCAGTGCAGAAGTTTCGGCAGTGCGGCTCCTACAGAGTTCGGCCAGGGCGGTTGGCACAGCAGAAACTAATTTGTTCGGCCAGAGGGAGCTGGAAGAAGGAAATGACGTCATTTTGTTCGACAGGACCCCGCACTGCCGAACTTTCGTCTTGTTCTTATGGAGGATGAAGAGGCCTTTATGGAGGATGAAGAGGCCTTAACACTGAGCTGCTTAGTTAAACTATTGAGGAGCTGCTTCACCAGATGATCAGAATGTTAAATCTCATGTTTCAGGGTTTTATTCACCGCAGAATATCACTGGATTGACCTTCAGGATGAAAGACGACGCAGAGCCTTTATTGACCCTCTGTTAGTGTTTCTCACTGATGCACAGATCAATTATGGCAATCTGGCCTCTGACAGGTGAAGTGATTCACACTGATTGTCTTTATTAAGGCTCCTGTCAGCAGGAGGGATTCATCAGGCTGCCAGTGAACGTTTGTCCCCAAAGTTAAAGCGATAGAAGCAGAAACAGAGACGCGTTAAAGATTAGAGATTGAAGTTTGACAACGAAGGTCTTGTGCACGCGACATCTTTTCAAAGCTGGACTGAGATTCACTTTTCAAACACTTTGCAATCAAAACTTTGTTTTGATCCAATCGAACCTGAGGAATGTCAGCACATAAAAATCGGAGTATCCGCTGATGTAGGGCTTCACAACTCATCAAACTTTAACCACGATCACGGTTTCGGCTGCCACGATTAAATCAACATGATCGTCGACGATATTAACATTTAAGCGGCTGCAGATCAGATTAAGCACTCCCTCAATCGTCAGCCGACCACCAGGGGGCGAACGTAAGCTGAGGGCTTCATTAAGCGGTCTTGCTAACAAGTGAGCGCATGCTGCAGCGGCCGCCTCACGTCATTCGACAATGGACCGATGTGAGAGTGAAGCAGAAGGTGACGGTTCAACAGCGTCTGGACGCCAGAAGCTCGAGTCTCCAAAGGATCAACGTCTGTTGACTGGAGGTGTTTTGTACTTTACAAAGAGCATATTGGTTTTTCATTCGACTTTCTGGTCTTGGATGAATTTTGTTTAGTTATTTATGATTTTTTTTTTATATTTTATTTTAAGTTTAGATTTTAAACTGAAAGAATTGTTCACATATTATTTATCTATTGTTTTCCCTAATCGTGATTTCAATACTGAGCTAAATAATCGTGATAAACATGTTGGTCATAGTGGTGCAGCCCTACGCTGATAATACCCAACTATTTATTTTACTGTCCCTCATTGGTCAAACCTCTGGTGGCTCTGATCAGAGACTAAATAACAGCAAAAATAAATAAAATGCTGTTAAAATGTGCTGTGAATTTCAAGAAGTTATGTCTTTAAAAGATTCTTTGGCCGTTAAATTCAAAGCATAAATACAAAGAATTGAGTAAAGTTTCTGATGTCGGGTCTCACTATGAAAACGTGTTATAGTTTGTTCTAATCAAACCAACCAAGTGTGAACCAAGTGGAGCTAACTTTTAATAAATACAACAGTACGTAAATTGCTTTTTAAGTGCTTTTGATCCAATAATTTAATCTCCGAGCTTCAGAGTAGTTTCATTGGAGTTTAATGAATTCTTCAGTAATTTCTTTTTCCAGTTTCCAACTAGATTTTAATGTTCAGATTAAACCCGTCGCCCGAATGTTTCTATAATAATAAATTGTATAATGAAAACTGAACTCAGATAGGAAACGTGTGTGTGCCTGTGTACTGTATACGTACACAACAAGGTTTTGCTTTGGCAAAACTCTTCATCCATCTTTATAGTGTCACCTTTATTGGTGCATGAACTGATTCATTCATTCATTCATTCATCATGATTTTCTTTCTTACTATAAAATTATTATTGTTGTTGTTGTTGTTGTTGTTTAATTAAAGAAAGAAATAGCTATATTTCACATTTGAACATCTATATCATTGAGACATTTCATTGTATTTACAAAAAAACTCAATAGTAAGTTGTTTGAAATAATGAAGGACTTTGATCGCGTTTCGGGCCACGAAAAGTCCGTCAGGTTTTTTTCTAACCTTGTATGAGAGCTGGAGCTGCTTCTCAACCTGAAGAGCAAATAGAATGGCTGTAAATTATGCAAATCCAATCCAAAATATATGCATCAATTGATATTCATCTCAAATCAATGTATCACAACTTCATCATTACTGCAATATAAACCTGCACAAAGACGGACTGAGCTTCTTTCCCGCTCTGCAAATTCAGAATGACAAATGAAACATGAGCGAGAAGAGCAGTGGATCACCATCACTTCCCAGGGATTGTGCAGCCTGGTGCCTTTTTCTTCCACGTCATTTTAAATGTATTCCTGTATCAGCACCCTTCACCCTAAACTCTTTCCTTTTCTGTTCCACATGCACATTCTCATGTCCACACACACTTTCGTTAACCCCCCCCCCCCGAGGAAATAATGAATGCAACTCACAGAGATAATCACATGCTGATGTGTAGCATCAGCCTCTCATCTCCTCCCTGACATCCCATCATCGTTTCCCTCCTCTCACATCTCGCCGCGCTCCCTGGAGGCCGTGCATATATGTTGGAACTCACCAACTATATGTCTTTTCAATTTATTATTTCTTTTCCTCCGTCGTGGGAAAAACTGCGGTTCGTACGGCGCCATCACTTATCTAGAAGCAGCAGCCTCTGGGCTTCTGCGGCTGTAACTCCTCGCCTCGCCTCGCCTCGCCTCGCCTCGCCTTGCAGGCCGTTCATAAGCCCGAATGTGCATTTTGGTGCAGAGTACATCAACATGAGCTGCATCCTGCCATGTACACACACACACACACACACACACACACACACACACACACACACACACACACACACACACACACACACACTTTACAACCCATCTGCATCAGAGTGAGCTTGTCTCTCCCTCCAGGTGAGGCGGCCGTGTGATTTGTTGCTGACGTGTTGATTCCTGGTTGCTTCTCCTCCCCGGTGTGTTTAGATGTGTACATGGATGTATGTGTGGCGCTGCTGCCCGGTGCTGCCTGCAGTGCATGTGTACATAGGGTGTGTGTGTGTGTGTGTGTGTGTGTGTGTGTGTGTGTGTGTGTGTGTGTGTGTGTGTGTGTGTGTGTGTGTGTGTGTGTGTGTGTGTGTGTGTGTGTGTGTGTGTGTGTGTGTGTGTGTGTGTGTGTGGGTAAATCTTCAGCGCGGCGTTGGAAGCACAAACTGCACCGTCGGTTCTGTCGGTCGTCTTGTAACCGTGCGGCTCTTCATTTCTCCTCCTCTTCATCAGACTGTCAAAGCTTCAAACACCGTCAGTCTGCATGATTCACTTCTGTCCTCGGCGCTTCGCGCTGCTCCTCCAGCTCCGGACACACTTTCAGTCTTGATGCTTTCCTCTTGACCTCCACTTCTCCCCAACTCTCTCTCTCTTAACAGAAAGGCCGAGGCCTCCAGTTCCGTGTGTTGTTGTTGTTAGCGACCCGGTCAGAGCTCGCCCGCTCACAGTGATTCGTATCCCGCCATTGTAGAGCAATAGTGGAAATTAAGCCGAGTTCAGCTTTGGAAGCTCCTGCCTTGTCGTGAAGTCCTTCGGCGTGTTAACCCGGACCACCAGTGGCAGGTTGCCCGCTACGAGCCAGACGTCATTAGCTCGCTCCGGCTACGCTTCGAGGCTGGACAGCTATAAAGGGAACACTTGTCATTTCACTCGGCCATTGGACTCGCAAAATATTTTAATCATTTTGACCAACTCTGTTTTCAAACCAGGGTTAAAGCTTGAATCTTTTCTTAATTATCTTTTGATTGACGCAAATCCACCTTCAGACGTCTTTTGGACAGTCAGTCTTCTGAAAAGACGGCCGAAAAAACCGCGCACGACTTGAGCTTGGGGCTTATTTTTCAACATTCAGGCATTTCATCGTGAATTTCTGCTCCTTTCACTTTATTTCTGAATGTGTCTGAATGAAACGCTTCATCACGGAGGAATGGAGGCGGAGAACGATAGAACGCAGCTCTACAGCCCAATGACAACCTACGTAAACACACTGATTAAAGTTTTCTTTCACATGAAGCCATTAAAAGACTCATTTTATGGCTAAAAAAATCCACGCTTTCCTTTACTGTAGTATGTAGTTTGTTTAGTGTTTACTGATGAAGTCTTCACGTTCATTAACTCGTTCACTGAGTCAGTCTTGCTCCAGCCGTCCAGCCGCAGAGAGGAAAACATAAGTGTCTCTGTTGTGCTGCTGCTAGTCTAACTGCAAATATATAGATATATCACATTACTCACTTTAGTCGCCCTGTGGGAGAAGCAGCTGTGTTGCTACTGCTAATGGCTGCTAAAAGTAGCTAATAGCGATAGTAGCTGCATCGCTAATGCTAATAGCTGCTGAGCACAGCAGGTACCGGCTCCTTAAAGTCACATGAGGCGTTCAGCACGCCCGAGTCACCTCGCCTCAGTGGTTCAGCTCGAATTCCCGAGTCAGCTCGAACTCAAAAGAATCGTTCACCTCCACTGAATCGTTCACCTCCACTGAATCGTTCACCTCCTCTGAATCGTTCACCTCCACTGAATCGTTCACCTCCTCTGAATTATTCATCTCCACTGAATCGTTCACCTCCTCTGAATCGTTCACCTCCTCTGAATCGGTCAGCAGCTCTGAGCTGCTCCAGTCCGTTCACCTGGTGAGCAGTGAGGCTCCGCCCCTCCCTCACCTGAAAGCTCCGCTCGGAAAGTTTCTGAGTGATGGTGGAGAAAAAAAACACATACTGTAGTTTGTTTCACAAAGCTTGTAGAAATAAATACATGAATAATAATGTTAAAATATGACTGTAGCGTGTATTGTGTTACATTTAATATTGTCCCCTATAATTAGTTCTGCCCTATGAACATCGTTATTTATTGATACGAGTAAAAAAGAAAATCAGCATGTTGGAGGAAAAAAACAAAACTATAAAATCAAATGTATATTTTAATATATACTGTAAATGTGTCATTCTGGATGCCTGGTATTTACTCAGTTTAATCATTTATTTATTTCCTGGTTCAAATAAACCTCAGAAACAACACACATAGTCTAGAATAAAGAGACCAGGGCCACTAAAAACTAGTGTGTACTTATTGTTTATTTTCCTCAGAAGTGTTTCAGCATTTATACAAACGCTCCCCCGGGGTTCGTAGCAGTTCAGCTGAGCCTCCAGGTCCTGGAGGGGGTGGAAATGGTGCGCATGCGCAACTGAATCAAATGACTCAGACAACCGATTCACTTGGATGAACGACTCAAAAACCCGTGAGTCAGTTCAAGGAGTCGGGTTTCTCATCACTACCGCAGAGGGGTCGGAGCCGAGCGCACAGGGTGGATGACGAGTTTGACGTCACGCGTACTTAAGTTTCACTTTCCCTAAACGGCAGAGGACATAAGGCCCGTGGACCAGAACCCACCAAGAGGCTCCAGTCTGGTCCCACCAAGCAAGGAGGTTTTAAAGGTTTTATACACGTTTGTTTTGACATTTCATTTTATTTTGCACCTGAATGTTTCTTTAAAATTGACTTCATTTTCAGGAACTGTGTGTTGTAAAAAATATAGAGAATGTCGTTACAGACACTGAACACAACAAAGAAAAACTTTAAAGTGTAAATTTCAAGGTTGATATAGCAATGGAGGAGGAGAACAGAGCAAGAGGAGGAGGAGGAGGAGGAGGGGGAGCGGGGGGGGGGGGGGGCAGAGCAAGAGGAGGAGGAGGAGGAGGAGGAGGGGGAGCAGGAGGGGGAGCAGGGGGGGGGGGAGAGAACAGAGCAAGAGGAGGAGGGGGAGCAGGAGCAGGAGGGGGAGGGGGAGGGGGGGAGCAGGATCAGGAGGGGGAGCAGGAGGAGCAGGAGGAGGAGGAGGAGGAAGAGGAGGAGCTGGAGCAGGAGGGGGAGGAGCTGGAGCAGGAGGGGGAGGGGGAGGAGGAGGAGCTGGAGCAGGAGGAGGAGGAGGAGGAGGAGCAGGAGCAGGAGGGGGGGGGGGGAGAACAGAGCAAGAGGAGGAGGGGGAGCAGGAGATGGCATGCTTTATAATGCTCAGGCTAGGCTCGTCAGTTTAGCAGATTAGCATGTGAGATAAGACCAGATTCCAGGTCAGGGACACCTGGGGAGTAGCCTGTGGGATTTTCAGGTACATAACATTTAAAGGGGCCGGCGCCGCGATTGGGCCGACCCCGACGGGCCGGGGGGCGAGGTCCCGACCAACGCTGCTTACAGCTTTAATTTTCTTTTGTGTCTTTTCACCTCCTTACTTCTCTTTGATCCAGATCAAAGCTGTGAAAGACACTTTGTATTATTATGTGACACCAGTAACCTGCTGTTATCTACTATTGCAACTCTACAGACCTGTTAGAAAGCTGACGTTGTTGTGTGAAGGCTGCAGAGCTGCTGTCTCTCTCGGTTCTGTTCACAGGAGCCATTGTTAGCATTAGCATTGTTTCATTATCTAGAGCGTTCATCTCCGATTTTTACTGGATACGAACCTCTTTAAGCTTAATCTTGAATTAATTCCTCATGACAAGATGTCCGGTGATCAGTAGCATTAGCTTCATCCACAGTGGCTGTGATCAGCATTAGCATGTTTGTTAGCTTCAACTTCAAATATCTTTCTGCGTGTTGGTGGTTTACCAGACAAGTTGTTTTACTTTTCTTTTCATTTTCATTATTTATGAATCTGTTTCTTTAAGAAGAGCTGACATCCAGCTTATAGAGCATCTTCCTCCTCCAACATCCAGATTGCAGAGCATCTTCCTCCTCTAAAGTCCAGATTGTAGAGCGTAATCCTCTATCATCCACATTATAGAGCATCTTCTTCTTCTAAAATCCACTTTATAGAGCATCTTCCTCCTCTAACATCCACATCATAGAGCATCTTCCCCCTCTAACATCCACATTATAGAGCAGCCTCCTATTCTAACATCCACATTATAGAGCATCTTCCTCCTCTAACATCCACATTATAGAGCATCTTCTTCCTCTAACATCCACATTATAGAGCATCTTCTTCCTCTAACATCCACTTTATAGAGCATCTTCCTCCTCTAAAGTCCAGATTGTAGAGCGTATTCCTCTAACATCCACATTATAGAGCATCTCCGCCCTCTAACATCCACATTATAGAGCATCTCCGACCTCTAACATCCACATTATAGAGCAGCCTCCTATTCTAACATCCACTTTATATAGCATCTCCCTCCTCTAACATCCACTTTATAGAGCATCTTCCTCCTCTAACACCCACATTATAGAGCAGCCTCCTATTCTAACATCCACATTATAGAGCATCTTCCTCCTCTAACATCCACTTTATATAGCATCTTCCTCCTCTAACATCCACATTATAGAGCATCTTCTTCCTCTAACATCCACTTTATAGAGCATCTTCCTCCTCTAACATCCACATCATAGAGCATCTTCCTCCTCTAACATCCACATTATAGAGCATCCTCCCATTCTAACATCCACTTTATAGAGCATCTTCCTCCTCTAACATCCACTTTATAGAGCATCTTCCTCCCACTGTCTAATGTAATTTTGTACTTAATCCCATGGATCCAGGGTTAAGGTGTGTACATTACTTGTAATTGGTGGAAACGTCCCCAAAAATACTTGTTGGTTACAGTAATGTGAAGAATTGTAATAGATTACTTCCCCCCTCAGATGTATTTGGGAGTATTTCTGGAGTCCTTCAGTGCCTCAGTTGTTTGGAGAAAATGTCCCCTTGTTGAGAATGTGCAGCAGTTTTTGTGTAGGTAGAGGCCGTCTCTTGTTGGCAGGCGTCCCGTTCTGTCACTTGGTGTTGTCCTCGCCAGGCAGGTCACTGCTCACGTCACTCCGGAGATCTGAGCCCGATGATGCGTCATCTCAGACTCTGACGTCCCCGTCGCCTTCGTCGCCTCACCTTCGTCGCCTCACCTTCATCCAAAACCTCAGAGGGGAAACCAAGCGAGGATGTTTCTGTCATATTCCTCTTTATGCATTCATGAACAAACTGTACACAGAGGTCATGGTTCACTCACATCCAGCCATAAAATCTGCTGAGTTGACGAAATATCAGATGCTTCAGTTTGAATGTGTCTGGATCAACGATCTGCAGAAATCTGCATCCCTTCATCTGCTTATGGTCACCGTGGAGTGGTTGGATGGAGATTGAAGCCGATATCAGCACGATAATGTGGACAGGGAGGAAGTTATCAAATATATTCACGTAATCCAACAAATAAATCAAAAAAAGGAAAAAAGAAGATCAGAGCAGATCGGTCACAAAGTCAAAGTTACAACATCAAAAACATTTTTAAATATCATTACGCTAATTCCATTCATCACTGTAACGGTTTCTTCACCACTACATTTTCATACACACATAAATATATTTTGCTAAATTACAAGACAAAGGATGACTTATAGTCCTTCCATGTCACGAAGACATTTATTTTGTTGTTTTACCTCCGAGCCGCTTCCACCCGTGTCCTCACGTGTCGTGTCCTCACGTGTCGTGTCCTCACGTATCGTGTCCTCACGTGTCGTGTCCTCACGTATCGTGTCCTCACGTACCGTGTCCTCACGTGTCGTGTCCTCACGTGTCGTGTCCTCACGTGTCGTGTCCTCACGTATCGTGTCCTCACGTGTCGTGTCCTCACGTATCGTGTCCTCACGTACCGTGTCCTCACGTACCGTGTCCTCACGTACCGTGTCCTCACGTGTCGTGTCCTCACGTACCGTGTCCTCACGTGTCGTGTCCTCACGTATCGCGTCCTCACGTATCGCGTCCTCACGTATCGTGTCCTCACGTATCGCGTCTTCACGTATCGCGTTCATACTCATTTCATTACGCGCTGCCCACCAAACACCCGACTTGATTTAGAGGTTGTCTTTTTGGTCTTAATCTGGTTGGCCTTATTTTAGCCCAAATGTAGTCGTTAGAATGAGGTTGTTATTGACACAAATATAGTCGTTGAAATTGGGGTCCAAGTTGGGAGTCCATGGGACCGTCCAATGACAGGCCAGCAACTTGGCTTGGTGGTTCGCGCTCTCCCCTCACAGTGAGAACGTCGTGGGTTCAAATCCTGCCTGTCACTGCAGAGCTTTCATCTTCTCCCCGTGTGTGTGTGTGTGTGTGTGTGTGTGTGTGTGTGTGTGTGTGTGTGTGTGTGTGTGTGTGTGTGTGTGTGTGTGTGTGTGTGTGTGTGTGTGTGTGTGTGGCGTTCCAGTTTCTCCTGGGTCTGATCTTTTTCATGGCTCCTCATAAAACTCAGCGCTTCACATGGAACCTCAGAGCCTCCGTCGGCCCCCTCGTCTCCCCTCATGCCCCCTCGTCTCCCCTCATGCCCCCTCGTCTCCCCTCATGCCCCCTCGTCTCCCTCATCCTCCTCTTCCCTCTTCATCCTTCTCGTTCCCTGTTGTCCTCTTCATTCCACCTCGCCCTTATCCACTACATCCCCCATTATCCCCCCATATTCCTCGTCCCCCTTCATGCTCTCCATCCTCCTCACCCCCACCCCCCCATTCTCCTTGTCCACCCTCGTCCTCCTCGCCCCTCCTTTGTCATTCTTGTCCCCTCATCATCCTTGTCCCCCCATGGACTCCTCATTCCCCATCTTCCACCTCGTCCCCCCTTGTCGTCCTCACCCTCTTCATCCCCCCTCGTAATCCTTGTCCCCCTTCATCCTCCTTGTCCTCTTTGTTCCCTGTCATCCTCCTCACCCCCTTTGTCCTTCTTGTCCCCCCACATCCTCCTTATTCTCCTCGCCCCAGTTGTCCTCCTCATCCTCCCCCCACGTTCTTCTCATCCTCCTCAACCTCCCTTGTCCTCCTTGTTCCCCCTCCTCCTCCTTGTCCCCCTTATCCTCTCTTGTGGTCCTCTTCATCCTTGTCCTCCTTATTCCCCCTCCTCCTCCTTGTCTCCCTTATCCTCTCTCGTCGTTCTCTTCATCCTTGTCCTCCTTGTTCCCCCTCCTCCTCCTTGTCTCCCTTATCCTCTCTCGTCGTCCTCTTCATCCTTGTCCTCCTTGTTCCCCCTCTTCCTCCTTGTCTCCCTTATCCTCTCTCGTCGTCCTCTTCATCCTTGCCCTCCTTGTTCCCCCTCCTCCTCCTTGTCTCCCTTATCCTCTCTCGTCGTCCTCTTCATCCTTGCCCTCCTTGTTCCCCCACGTACTCCTTGTCCCACTCGCCCCTCCTTGACCTCCTCGTTTTCCATTGTCCTCCTCGCCTCCCTAATCCCCCCTCGTCCCCCTTATCACCCTTGTCCTCCTCGCCCCTCCGTTGTCCTTTTCCCCCCAGTCCCCCTTATTCCCCTTGTCCTCCCCGTCCCCGGTCATCCTCCCTGTCCTCCTCACCTCCCCTTGTCCTCCTCGTCCACCCACGCCCACCTCATCGCCAATCGTGCCACTTATCCCCCTCGTCCTACCTGCCCCCATCCTCCTCATCCCCCATCATCCTCTCCGTCCTCTTCATCCCCCTTCCTCCCTCATTCTCCCTCATGTCCCCTGTCCCAACCTCGCCCTCCTTGCCCCCCCCCATCCCGCTCTTCCCCTCTCACACACACAGTGACCCCAAGCGCCATGATTCATCTCTATGCCAGAGTGAAGTGTAACGGAGATTATTACCAGTGAAGGGCTGAAGATCTACTGCTCACACGTCGGCCCTGCAGAGGAAATGGGAAAATATTGCTAATGTTTACGGCCCCGTGTGTGTGTGTGTGTGTGTGTGTGTGTGTGTGTGTGTGTGTGTGTGTGTGTGTGTGTGTGTGTGTGTGTGTGTGTGTGTGTGCGTGCGTGCGTGCGTGCGTGCGTGCGTGCGTGCGTGCGTGCGTGCGTGCGTGCGTGCGTGCGTGCGTGCGTGCGTGCGTGTGTGTTAATGCGATGTGCAGCAGTAATGCCTGCAGCCTGAGCGGCATTGCGAAGCAGCCTGGCTTGTTTACCTCCCAGAAATGTGCTGACTGCGGACAGAACGAGTGTGAACGTTCCTGCTCCCGTGCATCTGGACCGGCTCCTGCGTGGAGCCGCAGCGTTTCCCTGCATGCAAATTCAGATCCATAAATCCTCACGCCAGCTGTCGTTTAATCCCGCTCTGTAAAACGTACAGCACCGCTTTGTCTATGTTTTTTCTAATAAGAAGTTAATATGCTGCTGCAAATGAAAGCCCATTTGCACATGTCATGTTAATCCAAGTTCAGTTTCATTACTTTCTTATTAGTCAGATGGTGTTTAACTCCAATCAGCCTCCTGCAAGCAGCTGCTGTGTTGGCAGGTTTTAGCTCTATCAGGTGAATGCTAAACGCATCATGGAGTATTGTGATTAGATTTGTGATCAATTCGGATTAAATACATGCGGTTCTGGACTGCCAAATCAGAATGGAGAAAAAGAAAGTCCGGAGCTCCGTGATGCACCTGAACGCATCATCCCTGTATTGGCGGCATGAAGCCGCATCATTGTTCAAGCCGCCGAGTTCAAAGCATGTGAAAAGAGTAGTGGCTTATAGTCTGGAAGTCACAGTACTTTCTTTGTCCACTGAGGTTTGTTCTAGATCACACTGCTCGTCCTCTCGTCTCAGATTTACACGAGCTTCACTCGAATTAGTTTTCGGTAATATTTTGTGGGATTTTTCTACTTCGGCTTCTTGATACGGCGTCGACCTCAAGGCGCGAAAACAATTTCAAGTAAATTATTTGCTTGATTTTTGTGAATTATTTTCAGTTTTGCAGTTTGTAAGTCGTCTCGCTACTCCTGACACGTCCGTCACGGTGATGAAGCTTCATTCCAACGGGGTTTCTGATTTCCCAACAGGAATGTGAATCGCTGCTGGTAATGCTGTCATGCGGGGGGGGGGGGGGGGGGGTCAAACATAAAGCTTGTGGTGCCAGAACCGGCCCGTGAGAGGCTCCCGTCCGGTCCGGTCCAATCCTGGTCACGTCCAGTTGTGCACATGCTCAGTAGAGACAATCAGAACAATGTTTTGTTTGTGTCATGACTCCCAGTCCAGATTCTCCTGGGACTTGGTACTTTTATTTTGACAGTCACCGTAATAACAATCCAACTTGGTCGTCTGTCCTCCAGAATGTCCGTGTCCTCCCTCTGTTAATGTGTTTGGAGGATTGTCCCCTGCTGTGTGTGAGTGTGGTTTCATCAGTAGAACAAACAATCTCTTCCAGAATGTGAGGTCATCTCATCATTTCACTGACTTTGCAGTTTTATGTCACCTGGAGCCCCAACATCAATAATTTGTGATTCATCAAAAAAACTTGAGGACGTCTGGGGTCCCCCCCCCCCCCCCCTGGAGAATGTCTTACAGTTCGTGATGAGTGTGTCAGCACCACGAGGACGAGCTGGAGTCTGAACCTGCCAGAGTCCACAGAGCCGTCCTTCATAACCACCTGCAGTCCTTCATCACCTTCAGTAACCTCCTCCATTCACCACGCGTTTGTCCCCGGATGTATTTATATCAATTAAAATAGTCTCTGGTTATAATTAGTCCTGCAGCTTCGTAATCTCCCCCGCATGCACCATCAGGCCTCGTATCTAATTAGGCGGGATTGGTAATAGCCTATTAGGGAGCTCTGCTGCTCTCCTCTGATTGGCTGAGTCATGAGCTACTAAAGCTTTTCTCTCATCCTCTCACCCTCTAATAGACGACATGTCAGAAGGAACGAGGTGTTTCGTTCCAGTCGGGACGGTGGGAAACGGGAATAGGTCGCTTTCATTTCTCCATCTTCTCATCTGCTCCACATTTTATAAACATTCCCGCGTCGCTCAGTTACAGTTACTTAAGTTTTCACGCCAAACGTCTGTGAAACACCGAACTGTCAAAGAGCCTCTGTCCTGCTCCGGGTTGAGCAGCAGCTGAGGAATGAGCGCTCGCGGTTAGCTCGCGGTTACCATTTCACTAACCTCCGACCAAAGATCCTCCGGTTAGCTGAAGGATTTAATTAATCTGGATGGACTCTGCTGTCTTCACCGTGTGAAACACATCCAGATTATAGAGCGTCTTCCTCTACTAACATCCAGATTATAGAGCGTCTTCCCCCTCCAACATCTGGATTATAGAGCATCTTTCTGCGCTAACATCCAGATTATAGCGCGCCCCCTCTAACATCAGATTATAGAGTGTCCTCCTCTACTAACATCCAGATTATAGAGCATCTTCCTCCACTAACATCCAGATTATAGAGCGTCTTCCTCCACCAACATCCAGATTACAGAGCGCCTTCCTCTACTAACATCCAGATTATAGAGCGTCTTCCCCAACTAACATCCAGATTATAGAGCATCTTCCCCCTCTAACATCCAGATTATAGAGCATCTTCCTCCTCTAACATCCAGATTATAGAGTATCTTCATCCACTAAAATCCAGATCATAGAGCATCTTCCTCCTCTAACATTCAGATTAAAGAGCATCTTCCTCCTCTAACATCCAGATTATGGAGGATCTTCCTCCTCTAACATCCTGATTATAGAGCATCTTCCTCCTCTAACAATCAGATTAAAGAGCATCTTCCTCCTCTAACATCCAGATTATGGAGGATCTTCCTCCTCTAACATCCAGATTATAGAGCATCTTTCTCCTCTAACATCCAGATTATAGAGCACCTGCCTCCTCTAAAATCCAGATTATAGAGCATCTTTCTCCTCTAACATCCAGATCATAGAGCATCTCCCTCCTCTAAAATCCAGATTATAGAGCATCTTCCTCCTCTAACATTCAGATTATAGAGCATCTTCCCCCCACACTGCCGTCAGCTGAGTTGACTCACAGTATACAGAGATGTATACATTAATGAGACACACTGTGGGAGAAGAAGCTTGTAAAATAACTCCTTTCAAAAAGTGACTCGTAAATCAGAAATAAATCCTAATTTTCCGCACCTGGCACAACACTGCCAGCTAATCCACAAACAGCTGCTGCGCATTAAGCAGCTGAATAACAAAACAGGCCAGAAGAACAATAAAAAGTCAATAAATGGAACTTGTTTTTAACTCGTACTCTTTTTTTTTTGGTTTGTTTTAGTTTATGAGTAAAGTAACTTTGTAGCTTTTGTAGAACTTGGACTAGGAACTGGAATCGAGTTGTAATCTCCAGTAACTTTCACCAAACTTCTGTTTTACACTCTCATGCTTCTTATCACAGTGCAACCCTGTTCACACTGCAGTAAACACACGCACGCACGCACGCACGCACGCACGCACGCACGCACGCACGCACGCACGCACGCACGCACGCACGCACGCACGCACGCACGCACGCACGCACGCACACACACACCAGCTCTATATAACCACTGTGAAATTATGAATCTATACCTGATAACTCATTTGTCCGGAGTGTGTCTGCTGGGATCAGCCTGCTGATCACAGCAACAACACAGACCTCTCTACACTGTATTTCTGTTCTCTCCCTCTACAGTCTCTGTTTCTGTTCTCTCCCTCTACAGTCTATGTTTCTTTTCTCCCTCTACAGTCTCTGTTTCTGTTCTCTCCCTCTACAGTCTCTGTTTCTGTTCTCTCCCTCTACAGTCTCTGTTTCTGTTCTCTCCCTCTACAGTCTATGTTTTCTTTTCTCCCTCTACAGTCTGTTTCTGTTCTCTCCCTCTACAGTCTGTGTTTCTTTTCTCCCTCTACAGCCTGTTTCTGTTCTCTCCCTCTACAGTCTGTGTTTCTTTTCTCCCTCTACAGTCTGTACTTCTGTTTGCTCTCTGCAGCCCTGCTCTAGTTTCCTTGCTGATGCTGATTGCCTCGGTGTTGCTGTGGAAATGTCCTGGGTGGCTGTTCAGGGTAATTTGCTTTGTGGAGCTGCTGGAGGAGGCGAACTGGACGGAGGAGGGACCAGGGAAGAAACGACGGGGGCTGCTAATGTTCGGCTCGGGCTGCAGCTCATAAAGAGGCAGGATGGTGTAATGTGTTGTTTGATGAAGCCCTGGGTGTAAACTCACCCCCTCCTCCTCCTCCTCCTTCTCTTCCTCCCTCTCCTCCTCCTCCTCTTCCTCCTCATTCCTCTTCTTCCTCCTCCTCCTCCTCCTCCTCCTCCTCCTTCTTCTTCCCTCTCCTCCTCCTCCTCCTTCCTCCTCATCCTCTTCTTCCCTCCCTCCTCCTCCTCCTCCTCCTTCTCTTCTTCCTCTCCTCCTCCTCCTCCTCTTCCTCCTCATCCTCTTCTTCCTCCTCCTCCTCCCTCCTAGTCCTGCTCCTGCTCCTTCTCCTCCTCTTCCTTCTCTTCCTCCCTCTCCTCCTCCTCCTTCTCCTCCTCCTCTTCTTTCCTCCTCCTCCTCCTCCTTCTCTTCCTCCCTCTCCTCCTCCTCCTCTTCTTCCTCCTCCTCCTCCCTCCTAGTCCTGCTCCTGCTCCTTCTCCTCCTCCTTCTCTTCCTCCCTCTCCTCCTCCTCTTCTTCCTCCTCTTCCTCCCTCTCCTCCTCCTCCTCTTCTTCCTCCTCCTCCTCCCTCCTAGTCCTGCTCCTGCTCCTTCTCCTCCTCCTTCTCTTCCTCCCTCTCCTCCTCCTCTTCTTCCTCCTCCTCCTCCCTCGTAGTCCTGCTCCTGCTCATTCTCCTCCTCCTCTTCGTCGTCCTCCTCCTGCTCCTCCTCTTCCTCGTCCTCCTGAAGACCTGATGACTGACCACAACAAAAGAAATCACCACTGTGTGTGTTTGTAAAACTGAAACCTGAGATGTAAAAGGTGGTGTAGTGGTTTGCACCGTTGCCTCACAGCAGGAAGACGCTGGTTTGAATCCATGCTGGAAGGGTGCGTGCGTGCGTGCGTGCGTGCGTGCGTGCGTGCGTGCGTGCGTGCGTGCGTGCGTGTGTTAAACAGAGAATGTGCCGCAGCATCCGGAGGAGAACAGCCTGCTGCGTTTGCAGAACTCCACCTTGTCCGACCGTGACGACGCAGTTTGCTGTGACGGGAACACGCAGCTGCGTCAGAGTGACGATGGTGCAGAGCCTCGGGGGATGGACACTTACCGCTTCACCTCCGACCTCACCCTGGTTTCATGTCAAAATAAAAGTACCAAGTCCCAGGAGAATCAGGACTGGGAGTCATGACACTCTGGAGGAAGCCTTGTTCTGATTGTGCAGAACTACTAGTGACTCCGGCCGTGGTGACCAGGAGCAGAGTTTCCTCTGTCTACACGGGGGTGGATCCTGAGCGTTTTCGTGTAAACAGAGACCCAAAAGGTTTTACGTTTTCACTGGAGATGGCTGCTGTGTGAACGGACCATCAGGAGATCAGCTCCTGTGTTTTGGCCTCAGCTTCAAGAAGCTTCAAGTGACACTAGAGATGCTGAGAGAAGAAGTTTGATCTACCTGGATAAATGTTTAATCAAACATCAAAGGTCCAAATTTGCTTCCGGCTCATTTTCCGTATCGCGGTTCAGCCGCCACAGTTGCTAAGCAACAGGTGCCTCACCATGCAACTTGGACGGAGTTGAAGATGTGCTTTGGTTCGTTTTACCGTGACGGTCAGCCCGTTCAGAGGCCGGCTGAGAAGTCGGACACACCAACTTCTTCCTGCTTTCTGTTTGAGGTCTCCGCTCCTGCAGCGCACATGGAAATACCGGTTCTTGTCTTGGTTCCTCCCACGTTCTGCTAAAGAACAGGAAGCGCTCCACGGTGAACTGAATGGATGAACCTGCTCAGATTCATGTGTTCACAGCTTTACAGTTTCCATTTTGAATGGAGTACATACACAAATATATCTTTTATTTTATATGCTGGAATGTGAAAAAACAGATTAACAGAAAGAATACTTGCTTTACTTCATTATAATATGTTGCAATGTGCATAAAATGGGTTTAAATGTAAAGGGAAGTAATCAGTAACTAATTAATATTTCCAAGTAACTTGACCAACACTGGCTGTGATCATGTAAGAGTGAACTGATGCAGCTTCAACTCACACACACACACGTTCTGTTTCACTAGTAAACTATTTAAATCTATTGAACGAGTCGAGCTTCAGGCCTGCAGACGTCAGTGAAGCCGCTCGCCGTGGCGCTAAATCCTCTCGCTTCATGATTCAAACCTCGGCTGCTGGTTTGAGGCTGAAGCTGCAGCTGAACTGTGTTTACTGCCACTACATATTTCCAGGACTCTTTAGTCTGTGCCGAGCTCCCGCTGCTCTCTCCAGCAGCTCAGTTTGAGCTCTCACAGGGTTGGGACCATGTATTTACACTGTCTGCTCTGGTTTCTGGAGAAAACCTGTGAACACTTTGACCTCTGACCTTTCGGTTGTACACTCGGGTCCATATGTTTCCGTCGCTGTCGTTCTTTACCGCTCGGACTTGTTCTGGGTAAACTGAAGTTTCAGGTGGACTTGTTGGCACCGTGTCACTTTTTGTTTGTGTCTCTTTAAGTTAATTTACTCAACAGATTTTCTCAGACGTTACATTTGTTTTCTTTGTTTATTTTCCACCAGTTTGGAAAAGAGCCAACAAACAAACAGAACCCACGGAATGGAAAGAGAGACGACCTGGACACTGTTTCAGTGTGTGTGTGTGTGTGTGTGTGTGTGTGTGTGTGTGTGTGTGTGTGTGTGTGTGTGTGTGTGTGTGTGTGTGTGTGTGTGTGTGTTCCTCTGCTCTCGCTCCACATCGGAGCTGGATGTGGGTCAGACCGGCTCCTTTTATACTCTGTTCTCATTAGATTTTTGGGTCAGTCAGCTTTTTACACTCTGTGCCTTCTGAATAAATCATAAATGTCCCTGATCTGCCAGAGTGCTGGTCATCCCTCCATATCCACCCATTGTCAAAATAAACATGGAGCCGCATGTGGGAACAACACACACACACACACACACACACACACACACACACACACACACACACACACACACACACACACACACCGCGTTGTGTTTCTGTTTAAATGAGTCAGAGTTGGCAGCGAGCAGCGCTGTGGCTGCCCGGTCCCGGTGAGGCGAGCGGAAACAGGAGGATGGAGGATGGGGGGGGGGGGGGGGGGGGGGGGGGGGGGGGTCAGGAATAGAAGTGGTCAGCCGGGGCAGTATTGATCAGCGGGGGGGGTCGGGGGATCAGCAGGGGGAGGCAATAGAACGGTCACATGATGCCCCGGTGGCTGCAGCGCCGCAGACAGATTGTGACATTTCAGGATAAAACCAACTGTACTGAACGATAAACACGATGAAGACGCTTTCTTGAGACTGAGGAAGGTCATCGTCCCAACTGACATCATCGTAACAACCAATAATAATACCTGCTGATCATGTCATTATTTTAGCCATTTTAAATCCAATAAAGCAAATGATATAATAACTTACCAAGAGTTATCACCGTATTAACATTTTACCATTAGAAAGAAGCGTTCAAAGAACTCCTTTTAAAATGTAATAACTTGAGGCAATATTGTAATAATACATCGCTCAGGTAACATTTGTTAGGATTTACTGATTTTCTTTGTAGGTTTTGTGCAGTTTGATTATCAGAAGTAGATATTCTGGATGGAATCGTCAATATATTCATACAGAAAACAAATTCTGCAGCATTCTCCTGGTTCTGGTTTAAAAAGATCTTTTAGTGTTTTATTACTGGCAGCTATTATGTTATTAGATTTACATACATCCAACATGTCCGTCCTGGTGAGACTAATGATGATGTGCAGAAATCAGTGTCACACTGAGTGTCAGACCAGGAAGCTCGTCTTATTTCTGCACCAAAGTGTGTTTGATTTTGATTTTTTTCTTGTCTGATTGAAACTTTTACATTCTGTGTTTTTCTCAAACATCAGGAATCCCTCAGAGCTTCAGAAAACAGCAGGACTGTCCGTTCTGAGAGCCGCCAGCGAAGCTTCTGGAAATCACAACTTTATTCTGGATTTTATTTGTTGTTTATCTTTTGTCAGTATTTGACAAAAGACAAAGTACTGATATTTCTGATTGAAGTGAACTCAGTTTGTTTCTTTTTCTGCTGCCAGAATAAAGGTGTGATTTCCAGAAGCTTTTATTCCTTGTCTTTTAACCATGTTTGAGACTCTGAGCCTGGTTTTATTGTTGCCAATCTTATAGTTTGTTTTTCTGTGTTTCACTGTTTTTACTCTTCTATTGTAATTTTATTTTTTACTTTGTCTTTTATGTGAAGCACTTCGGCTTCCGCCACAGCTGTTTTAAAGTGTTATATAAGTACAGTTAACTTGACTTGACTTGACGAGTTCAGTCAAAAACACATTAAACCAAAATCATCCCTATGTTGCAGTTAAATGTACCTCAGCTGACAAGCAACAATAATCAGTACTATAATACCATATCGGACCACCAGAGGGTGCAGTGAGTCTCCTCCTGCATTCAGTCCAAGAATCTGATACTGACCAATAATCTGATATTGACCAATAATCTAATATTGACCAATAAGCTAATGTTGACCAATTATCTAATACTGACCAATAATCTGATATTGACCAATAATCTAATATTGACCAATAATCTAATGTTGACCAATTATCTAATAATGACCAATTATCTAATATTGACCAATAATCTAATGTTGACCAATAATCTAATGTTGACCAATTATCTAATATTGACCAATAATCTAATATTGACCAATAATCTAATAATGACCAATAATCTAATGTTGACCAATAATCTAATATTGACCAATAATCTAATGTTGACCAATTATCTAATATTGACCAATAATCTAATAATGACCAATAATCTAATATTGACCAATAATCTAATAATGACCAATAATCTAATGTTGACCAATAATCTAATAATGACCAATAATCTAATAATGACCAATTATCTAATATTGACCAATAATCTAATATTGACCAATAATCTAATGTTGACCAATTATCTAATATTGACCAATAATCTAATAATGACCAATAATCTAATAATGACCAATTATCTAATATTGACCAATAATCTAATATTGACCAATAATCTAATGTTGACCAATTATCTAATAATGACCAATAATCTAATGTTGACCAATTATCTAATAATGACCAATAATCTAATGTTGACCAATAATCTAATGTTGACCAATAATCTAATATTGACCAATTATCTAATATTGACCAATAATCTAATAATGACCAATAATCTAATGTTGACCAATAATCTAATGTTGACCAATAATCTAATAATGACCAATAATCTAATGTTGACCAATAATCTAATGTTGACCAATTATCTAATAATGACCAATAATCTAATGTTGACCAATTATCTAATAATGATCAATAATCTAATGTTGACCAATAATCTAATGTTGACCAATTATCTAATAATGACCAATAATCTAATGTTGACCAATAATCTAATATTGACCAATAATCTAATGTTGACCAATAATCTAATAATGACCAATAATCTAATGTTGACCAATTATCTAATAATTGATCAATAATCTAATGTTGACCAATAATCTAATGTTGACCAATAATCTAATGTTGACCAATTATCTAATAATGACCAATAATCTAATGTTGACCAATAATCTAATATTGACCAATAATCTAATATTGACCAATAATCTAATGTTGACCAATAATCTAATATTGACCAATAATCTAATATTGACCAATAATCTAATGTTGACCAATAATCTAATAATGACCAATAATCTAATGTTGACCAATTATCTAATAATGATCAATAATCTAATGTTGACCAATAATCTAATGTTGACCAATTATCTAATAATGACCAATAATCTAATGTTGACCAATAATCTAATATTGACCAATAATCTAATATTGACCAATAATCTAATGTTGACCAATAATCTAATATTGACCAATAATCTAATATTGACCAATAATCTAATGTTGACCAATAATCTAATATTGACCAATAATCTAATATTGACCAATAATCTAATGTTGACCAATAATCTAATAATGACCAATAATCTAATGTTGACCAATAATCTAATATTGACCAATAATCTAATATTGACCAATAATCTAATGTTGACCAATAATCTAATATTGACCAATAATCTAATATTGACCAATAATCTAATGTTGACCAATAATCTAATAATGACCAATAATCTAATGTTGACCAATAATCTAATAATTGATCAATAATCTAATGTTGACCAATTATCTAATAATGATCAATAATCTAATGTTGACCAATAATCTAATGTTGACCAATTATCTAATAATGACCAATAATCTAATGTTGACCAATAATCTAATATTGACCAATAATCTAATATTGACCAATAATCTAATGTTGACCAATAATCTAATATTGACCAATTATCTAATAATGACCAATAATCTAATGTTGACCAATAATCTAATATTGACCAATAATCTAATATTGACCAATAATCTAATGTTGACCAATAATCTAATATTGACCAATAATCTAATGTTGACCAATAATCTAATGTTGACCAATAATCTAATAATGACCAATAATCTAATAATGACCAATAATCTAATATTGACCAATAATCTAATGTTGACCAATAATCTAATAATGACCAATAATCTAATAATGACCATATATCTACATGATAATTTTGGCTACTTTAAATGTAATAAAGCCAATAACGTAATAACTTGAATAAAATAATAATGTATAAAGTGTACTAGAGTAGTGAAAACCATTACATCCATAACTAAGAGAATTGTATTCTAAGTATTTTCAGTGAGTGAATACGATCATGTAACCAACTATAACTATTTTTAATAAGAAAGCTGAAACATATTGTGAATTTTTCAGAAATGCGAAACGTTATTGGCTCAAAGTTTTGACGTTTTCAAAGAAGTTTTTGGGAAGTTACTTCAGTAAAGTAACCTGCCAATGAATTATAGTCAAAATGTTTTTACAGTATTGGATCAAATGTTTTATTCCACTATTGGAAATGTAATCCATTGCTGACTTGACAACATTTACAGTGACTGAGACTATTAGACTTTTGGTCTCTCTTGGATGATGACTTGTTAAAAGTGTCACGTTGGAAGACATGTTGTATTTCCGTCCTTTCTTTTTAACGCAGTTCCTCCCCGCGGCTCCTGCTCGTGTCGGAGGTGAGGATTAAGAAGCATTCCTGGTCCTGGACCCTGGAGCTCCGGTTCAGGCTCACTGGTCTGTGAGGAACTGACACCAAGACAAAGACTCTGACAGCTTCTTACTCTCCTGCTCGTCTGTTTGCTTCTCTTCTCCCTCCTGCAATCACTCCATCTTCCTCCCGGCCGCCCTGCGAGGCGGAGCAGAGGTTCAGAGGCGCCGAGCAGCAGGAACTCAGATGGACGTCTCTGCTTTCTGGCGTTTTGGAGCCGGAGGAGTGTGACAGAGGGCAGTGATCCTGCTCTCCTCCTCTGACGGCGTCTCCTCTCTCCTTCACTTCTTTATTCTAGTTGTTTTATAGAAGGAGGTGAGTTGTTGTGACACTCCATGAAAAATGATCTCTTTCCGTCTTCTCGTTTATCCGTCTTTAAAGACGTTTCTCGCCTTCGTAATCGATGTCTCCGTCCTCGCGCCGCTGGTTCCCTGTTGAAAAATGTCCTGGTCTCTGTTTCTCCTCTGCTTCTGAGGAGCTTTTATTGTTTCCACAGTTTTTGGTCTCTTTGAACTTTCTGCAAAATGAACTGAAACTCCTTTAAATACTTTATCGAGGTAACTTTATTAAATTTTCATGGAGTTCAGAACTGCTGGGTTCGTGCTGGGTTTGGCATCTGGAGTGAAAACAGTTGACTTTTTCTGAGTATTAGTTCTAAAAAAACTTTTGAAAAACTGTGATGATTGTGTTTATTTAACCTCTTATCCATCCATCCCTCTATCCATCCCTCCATCCCTCCATCCATCCCTCCATCCCTTCATTCCTCCATCCATCCCTCCATCCATCCAATAATAAAATGAATCAATCAAACTGTTACCTTTAGAGTTAGCAGAACCTGTTTGTTTCCATCGTTACTTTTTCACTGAACTCTTTACTAGACTAGAGAAGGACAGCTTCATTAATCCCGCAGTAATTTAGTCATTGACACATTTAGCATTAGCATTAGCCAATACCTACAGAATAGCATTAGCATTTAGCTTAGTGCGGGGGCGCGGGCAACCAGGAGACGTCAACTGTCCGCCACAGGGTGAACACACACACAGTCACACACGCACATTCAGAGGTGTTTAGAATGACGATTCACTTTAAACAACATTTTAGTGCGTGAAACTGGAGTACAAACCCTCGCACACTCAGGGAGATCAGGCAAACTCCACATGGAAAGACCTCAAACTGTATTTCAAGCAGTGATATCACAGAGATGAGAACAGACTCGGATTCTGTTGTCAACAATCCTGAGGATCCAACAGGCAGTGTTGGGAAAGTTCAGTTTCTACATGAACCAGTTCAAAGTTCAGTTCACAAATTTTAAAATGAACTAGTTCTAAATTCACAGTTCCAAAAATGAACTAGTTCATAGTTCTTTTTATTTTTTCAACATGTTGCTGCGAGGTATGACCCTCAGAATACTGGCATTTCCCCGTTGTTGCCACCCATTCAGTCCACACTAGTAGCAGCTGCAGCCCCCCACCCCAACACTTTAAGTACCAGGATTTCAGGACTATTGGAATATAAGCTGCAGCCGCCAAATTTAAAAAGGAGAAAAAGAAATGTCGGAGTTACATGATGCACCTGAACGCATCACCTGCTATCAGCAAAAGCCAAATAGTCCACAGGGTTCAAAGCATGTAAAAAAAAAGTAGCGGCTTATAGTCTGGAAACTACGGTAACCATACAAAGATGAAGTATTAATGGTGGAGGCAGAGTCTGAGGTGGTGCTGCTGTCTTCCATTTGTTTTTGCCGCGATGCGTCGCATTTTGATGACTCATGCGGAGGTGCGACTCTGGTGGCTGCTGTTGCCAGATTGGCTGTTCCCCCCCCCCCCCGACATGATAAGGCCTGTTTACGATGAGCTTCAGCCGGGAGGCTCTATGGAAATCTGGCAATTCTCTTAAACAACGTTGAACTGAGAGAGCGCCGTTCACTAACGCCAGAATGAGCGCCGCTCACGGTGACGTTCATCAGGCAGAAATACAGAACGTTCAGTTCACGTTCGCCAAAATAATTAACGAGTTCATGTATGAACGTTCACTGAACCCGTTCAGGCACAACACTGCCAACATGAGTCAGCCAGGAGCTTTCAGTCAGTCGGTCGGTCTTTGATACGGCCACAAATCTCTCCCAACAGTATTCTTTGACTAATAGCTTTTCTTTTCCTCATGCTGCATATTAGAAATTAAGAGCCGAGACAAAAAGCAGAACATTAAGAGCAGAAACATTATAATGAGCTTTTTGCTGATGAAAGAATGGTGTTGATGAAGGAAACGGAGCCGTCTGCATGGACACAAAGAGCAGAGCTGAAAACAGGAGGGACAAAGGGTAGAAGTGGTTTGTCTGCAGGGAGAGGAGCCGTTCTGTGTAAGAAACGCTTCATCATGAGCAGAAACAAAGTGTGAAAGCCAGCGAGGAGAATCAAAGAAGAAGCTCAAGCGTCCATTTGTCTGAGCCACAACAGTGAGGATGAGGAGTGCAGCTTCCCCCCAGATGGTTCTGAGCCGAGCTGCAGCAGCAGCAGGCGAAAGACGACGAGCGAGGAGCAGCCGAAGGCCGAGGAGGTCTGGAAACGAGTGAGGACGTGTTCACCTCTCTTTTCATCCACGAGACACGAGAGTCTGCAGACGACTTCATAAAGAAAAACTAAACTGCAGACTGAAGAGAAACACGTCGACTTACTGAAGCAACATTATCTTATATTCATATTTACCTTCGCCAACGAAAGCTGGGCGACCAACGAAGTTGGTCTATGCCAACTATGTTGGCTGTTTTCTTCTGTTTTTGTTTGTTTGTTTATTTGTTTGTTTGTATGAATTTTACCAACTCACTGGAATAGCATGAAATTCTCAGGAATGATTTGTCATCATCCAAGAACCAATCCATTAAATTTTAGGACGTTAACGGCGAACCGTTTCAGAATAAATCAACCATAAAACTGTGACACAAATTCTCATACAAAGCGGATGAGAGCGGCGCCTCATGGAGGAGATCAGCGTCTGTTGCCATGGAGACGCTCCCTGCTCAGTGTTTCACAGTGATGTAGCTACCTGACAGGCTAGTTAGCATCAATATGCGCTAATGGCTAACATGCTAGCAATGCTAATTCAGTTCCAAACAAATACGGCATTGGTGGAGATCTGTGCTCTACCGAGTGTAGCTCTAGTTTTACTTGTTTATTCATTAATTTCTGTGGGAACATGAAAATATCCACCTTGTTGAAATGGTAATATGATACTCCCCAAATCAATACGATGCACTCAAATATCAAAGGGTAATTATTGTTGAGAGGAACTATATAGTTACCTGAGATGAAAAGTAACTGCTGATGTGGTGAAGTAACTTGTTCTTTGCTTTTATTCTTGTATGTTAGAGGAAGAAGAGGAAAACAACAGCACCAGCTACTTTGTTTTCAGTGTTTCCTGCTGTTTCAGAAAAGTTTCGCATAAATGCAACAAAACAAAAATGCAAAAACGATGCATTTTCAGTTGTTGCCATGGAAACGGGCCCGAGCTCTGAACTGGCTGTGATCGGTAACAGTGAAGGTCCAGCCGCTTCGTCCTGCAGCCGAAGTGTTCCGCCAGGTTTTTGGTTGACTTGAGGAGTTTCACACCACACACAGTCTCCTCTTGAGCGTTCAGTCTCTGTTAGCAGATTTTTTATCCGTGCAGAGTCACAGGAAGACGCCACTGATCCTCTCTTTGCCTTTTCGTGTTCCCCAAACAATATCCAATTCTCTCAGATGAGCGACTTCCAAGGGAGCGGGGAGATGAAATGCTTTCAGCGCCTTTTATCCCCCCGAGTGCCATCCAGCACATTCCTCACTACTGACTTTAACCATCAGTGGGTGTTTCAAGTGTTCAGCTGAACGTCTGCTGCCATTAAAACTGAAGGGTGTGTGTCGCTGGCGGAGCGGGTTGGGCGTGCCTGAGCCCGGTGGAGGTCTGATGGAGATTGACGAGAGCTGCAGAGCTGCTCGGGAGATGAACGGAGGCGACGCGCCCCGTCTTTGTTCTCTCCCGGTGAAGCTCACGCCGTCTGATACTTCAGGGACTCGTTCCAGCGTACAGGTGAACATATGTCTGTGGGGGTGTGGGGGTGACCTCGAGGTAACGTGGAGGACGACCTGGAGAAGCTCTGTCCTCTCTGTGTTCGTCCCTCGGCGGTCCCCTTCGTCACCTCCGTCACTCTTTTAACCTCTCGCCTCAGAAAGAACCAAATCAACCTGCTTGTCACCAAGAGTGATCCAGAGAAACGGGGGCCGTTGGTAACGCCTCAGACGCCGCAGATTTGAAGATGGTCTGTGTCGCGGGGTCCACCCAACAACCTTCCCAAAATGGGAAAAATGATGGCGTAGTCGTCAGCTGTGTTGTTTTTCTAATTTATTTGTCAGGCCTCGCCAAAACAGTGATCATATTATTTACAAAGTGCAAAACAAATGGGAAAAAAATACCCAAATAGGAAAATAAACAAAGCAAAGAAACTCTATATACAAGTCTGTACAGGTCTATATACATGAGAGTTAATCCTCAACTTCAGGATATAAGAAAAACGCTCCTCAGGTCAGTACTTGTCACCACCTCTCTAACAAGAGTCCAACTCCTCATCAGGCCCAGCGCGGCCCGTTTTATCCGATTAGCCCCTCCCACTGGGCGGAACCTTTTGCGGACAAAAGTTCTTATTTTTTCTGAAACCCAAATCCTACTACATAAGTAAATGTATTTTCTATAATTTATCTTAGCAATAATTAACTATAAATTACCCCTTACTGACAGGATTTATGCATTCTTACAATAACCCCTCAGTAACCCCGGCAATAAAGTTTTTAAAGGAAATAAATAATAATAATGTTCACGTGACTGTGAAACCTTCCGGGCCCACACCATTGAAACTGGCTTGTATGAGTGCAGCTTATTGCAGAGTAGGTAAGTGAGTGGGTGTCCGTGTGTGAGTGTCCGGGTGTGGGTGTGTGTGTGTGTGCGTGTGCGCGCATAACGCGGCGGGTGCGCCGCGATGATATGCGCCACGTTAGCGCGCGTGATGGAGCCGCTCCATCACAGTCTGATTCCAGAGCTTCGTCCGTTTGCTCCTTCAGAAGAGTTCAAACATTTCCTACATTCACAGCTGATTCTCTCACCGAGTGTCGCAGAATCATCATACTAAACCGTTGTTTTCTATCAGGTTCATCAATTCTTCATTGAATGAGCGAGTTTTTAAAAATCCTGCAGAAGCATGACAACAAGCCAGTTTTTATTCTGATGTGATCGATCTGTATGAAGTTTTTTCTCTTTGTTTTTGTCTCACACTCACTTTCTCTGCGATTTTCATCTTAACTCTTCTCTGGTTCGCTCCCATGGAAGAATCCACAATGATTTGCCTTTTGTTGGGGGGGTGGGGGGAATAAATCCATTATAATTCAGTTTTAGACTTGAGTTTCAGGGCTGGTAAACAACAGCTTTGAGTTTTTTTTGTGTGTTTTCTAATTTACACTCCGAGCAGAAGCCCGACATGTTCTGGGATTATTTTTCAGCAACGCAGATTTCACAGTTTGAAATTACTTCCACGTTGGTCCCTGACAATCATCAGGATTCAGAGACGACTCCTCCGGATCCAACGTCAGATGAAACTTTCAGAGCAGCAACCTGCTTTCACTGCATGTGACGAGCAGAAACATGTAGATGGATGAAGAGCAGCCTGATTTAATGGAGGATTGATTTTCTCTGGGAATCTTGTGATTTGTTATTGCAGAAGGTTTATAAACCACATCTATGATAACAAGAGTACAGAGATCCTGAAGTTGCTTTTCTAAACGTGATGTTCTTCATGAAGGATGTGTGTTTGCTGGTGTTACTTGTCTTTGTCTTGGACCTGCTCCCTTTAAGAGTCACCATCGCAGATAATCTGGCTCCTATTAATTCCACCCCCAATCAATGTCGATCGTATGTCGGGGTGTGCGATGCAGAGGACTCACAAATGAGAATAAGCGATTCCCTTGATTTCAACTACTAATGGCAGAGATTTTAATTTTAAATCATCAAACTGAACGCCATGGCAGGACGACATGACGCACAAAACCCTCTTCACTCCTCGTTGCCAACTTGTTTGACCGAATCAAAATGACGGCCTTGGTCAACTGCAGCTTCTTGGAAAGAGGTAACTTCAAATGAATCACAACAGAGAGCATTTAGACTGCAGCTGAACATGAAGTTCATGCTCCTGTCCATCATCTTCCTTTCTCTGTCCCTCTCCACCGATGTTGTGGTGACTGGAATGATCAACCCCAACTTCAGCAGTTTCATTGCCTCTGGAACGGTTCACGGTCATTTTCAACCAGGAAAGCCAGCAGTTGTTGAGGTGGATCACCTGTGAGCTATATAGTCCGATGAGGTCGGCCTTTCGCCCCACAAAATCTAAATGCTTTCTACATTTAGCGAGGCTGTGGAGTTTTGCATCGTCAAAGTGGGCTGACAGATCATCAGACCTTTAAAACTAAACTTTTTAAACTGAAGCCAGAAAATCAAGTTCTCCCAGGTTCTGGAATCGTGCCTCCTTTTGCAAGCTGATGTTGTCCAGGATGCTGTAAAACAGCTTTGGTCCCTCCTCTGCGGCCGGCTGCTTGCTGCGCGTGTTGCTGTTAATCAAGTTCATGGCTTTGCACCGCTCCTGAAAACGATCATGAAATAAATCAAACGACTCGCGCTGGTTCTTCAAGGTGTTCATGGTGTTGCCGACACAAAGGGAGCACAATCCTATGTCCATCACCTTGGCCTGGAGGACACGGAACAATGCATCTTGCCCAGTAAAAACCGCGCAGCACACCATGAGAAGAAAGCAGGTGGAAGCCTGAGATAGCCAGAGACTGAATCCAGAGGCCAGAGCTGGAGCTTGATCCTCCCATTCATTAGGGTTTTCCTGAATAATGTTGAACGCCTCACAAAGCTCTGCGTGGTGGAACATGAAGGTCTGAACAAGTTTGGGTTCCATCTGGTAGCTGCTGCGCGTGGAATGCGCCATTTCACCACTTCATCAAGCAGCTTGCTGCGTTTTGCAGACTTGCTAAAATAAGCAGCAAGGCCCTCCACAGTCTTAAAAAAACACTTTACACTCAGGGATCATCTGTGCCGACTGTGAAAGGACCAGGTTCAGTTCAGGACCGTAGCAGTGAGGAAACATTGCTTCCGGGACCTTTTCTCAGATTTCTGCCTGCATTCCATTTAGCTGTGATTCCATAACTGATGCGCCATCGTACGTTTGCACTACCAACTTGTGTGCATAGTCAGACTTATCCAGTACACCGAAACACGTAGTTAGTGATTGCTGTCGCTCTCCCGTCATCGCTAACATCATCGAAGCCCGAAAAAGCCTCCTTCACCTCACTGCCAGAGACGTACCTTAAAATCAGCGAGAGTTGCGCCTGGTTGTCTGTAGCTTCATCTACCTCCACGGCAACAAACTGAGCAGCGCTCACTTCCTCTTTAATGTCATCCCTCAGAACATCTGCAATGGCCTCAATCAAGTCATTCTGAATTCTGTTTGACGTTCCGGGAAACACCGTCGATGACGTCAAGTGGGAGGCTAGCGCTGCGTCCTTGCTAGCTAGCAGGAGCAGCAGCTCAATGGAATTTCCCCGATTTGAGGACCTTTCAGTTTCATTGTTTCCACGGAAATAAGCACTTGTTTACCGAGGAAACACACAACATCAATGAGACTTTTAAGGATCTCTCTTGTTTTTATTCACTTTCTCATTGTGCATGCTAACACCCAGCCGCCGTTGCTCGTCCAAAGCCCGGTCAATTCTGCCGTGGCCAAATGTTTTCAGAGCAATCTGGCTCAGTATGTGGACCGCAGTTTTTTCATGTTTGGCCATGGCACAGGGCCAAGTTGTTCAGATTACAGTATCCCGCATTTGTCCGGACCTTGTCGCTGCCGCCGCCAAACAGGAACCACGGAAAGCAGAACAGCCGGTTCAGCGAGGCGCATCCACAAAGCCAATCCTTCCCTTTGTACCTTCCACTGTGTGAAGTAGGAACCATCTTCTGATCTTTCCTTTGCTGACGCTCTGGTAGCTCAGGTGTTGGTCTCCCATCTTTTAAAAGCTGATGTTTTTCCTAAAAAAAAAAAGTTGTAAAAATGTCTTTAGCGTCTCTCGCGCTGTCATCCTGTCTGTTAACCCGCCAACTAGCCATAGAGCGTAGCAGCGCAGTATCAATTCACTAATGCGTTGTGAACATACGTATAGCACTTAGCATAGCATGGTTACGTCCAAAGTCAGCGTAGCGATCTGCCTTTTTACGTAAAGGATTTTCATATTGGTGAACTGACTGCGCATGAGCAAACTACGGAAGAGTTTTAGGGCCACTGGAAAAAAAAAAAAACCTTCATTGCCTCAGAAAAAGTTGAAAATCAAAGTCGAGATTTTTTTTTTTTTTCACAGTGGAAAAAAAAAGTCCGTCCATCCACATGCCGTGTGACTGCTTCCTCAAAATGCATATCAGGCGGTTTAGTGAAGTGGTGAAAAGACAGAATTCAGCTCATAAACACACTCAGTTATCATCAGTATCAGGACCAGAGGAGACAGAGCAGCCTGCTGCCTGGTTCTGTAGAGGAACACAGTTATCATCAGTATCAGGACCAGAGGAGACAGAGCATCCTGCTGCCTGGTTCTGTAGAGGAACACAGTTATCATCAGTATCAGGACCAGAAGAGACAGAGCAGCCTGCTGCCTGGTTCTGTAGAGGAACACAGTTATCATCAGTATCAGGACCAGAAGAGACGGAGCAGCCTGCTGCCTGGTTCTGTAGAGGAAGTTCATCGAATACGAAGGACAAAGACACGGATCCCGGGCTGCTTATTTAAATCTTCTTATTAATCAGGGAAATCCAGTGTAAAATCACGTCCATCAGCAGTAAGCAACCCGATATAGTCACAATTAAGTGATTTAATGTGAATTCACATCTACGGGCAAATGATGAGGGACGGACAGACGATGAGGGACGGACAGACGTCTCTCCGTGAGAAAAAAAAAAATCTCGACTTTGATTTTCGACTTTTTATGAGGCCACGAAGGTTTTTTATTTTTTTATTTTTATTTTTTTTAGCCTCCGAATTTTTTTTTTTCTTCAGTGGCCCTAAAACTCTCCCGTAGCGAACACACCCAGATTGTTAAGACGGATTTTAAATTCTATTGTCGGTTGACCAGGATGAGAAGCTCACTGTGAAGACACGCATCTCGCCGACCTTCATCTTTCACACATTCGTTCTCACGTGCGCTTTGTAAAGAAATGTCTTGATTGAATATCATGCAGGCGCTTCACAGTTCAGAGTGCTTCAGGGTTTCATTCACACATTTATCTCAGATTTCCACACAAGTCAAATATTTGAACTTTCTCTCTTGATGTCTTCTGGGCATGTGTTTTCTTTTTTTTATAAATAGATTCGTCTTTTCTCGGACTCGGCTGCCTTCCCGCCCTCTCAGCTACGTGACCAAAACGTGTTCCTGAGGCTGCTGGCGGTGAAGGTCAGTCCCAGGAACAAGCTAAGTGGGAGAGAGCGGATTCTCAGGAAGTCCTGAGGGGGACGTTTTCACTCCAGGGAGCAGCAGGAGGATTTTTAATGAGTCCGGAGCTTCCCTCGCGCTCGGAGGAGGCGGGGGATTTCTGCGGCGCCCACGGGGCTCAGGTCGTCGTTCTCTGGGACGTCGGGGCAGTAATTGGTCTGGAGGTCTGAGAGGAGCCGGGGGGAATTAGTCGGCCTTCAGCCCACACCGAGTTTCTTCCACAGCTTCATCTGCACGGAATCAGAAACTTTGAAAGATTTGACTCCAGCTGCTCCAGAACCAGAGGAGTCGTTTTACCCACAGGAATAATTTGTCATTGTGAAACAACAGAACAGAAGCTTAAACTCGGACGTGGAGTCTCACGGTTTCATCCATTGGAACCTTTTCAGCTCGTTTCTGAGCTCTTAGAGTCTTTTTAGTAGTTTTAGCTCCCTGCAGAACCAGAGGCAGAGGAAGAGAAATCCGCAGAACCAGATCCAGAGGGGAAACCTGCAGAACCAGACCCAGAGGAAGAGAAACCCGCAGAACCAGACCAAGAGGAGAAACCTGCAGAACCAGACTCAGAGGAGGAGAAACCTGCAGAACCTGCCCCAGAGGAGAAACCTGCAGAACCAGACCCAGAGGAAGAGAAACCCGCAGAACCAGACCAAGAGGAGGAGAAACCTGCAGAACCAGACGAGGAGGATAAACCTGCAGAACCAGACCCAGAGGAAGAGAAACCCGCAGAACCAGACCAAGAGGAGAAACCTGCAGAACCTGGCCCAGAGGGGAAACCTGCAGAACCAGACCCAGAGGAAGAGAAACCTGCAGAACCAGACAAGGAGGATAAACCTGCAGAACCAGACCCAGAGAAAGAGAAACCTGCAGAACCAGACCAAGAGGAGAAACCTGCAGAACCAGAGCCAGAGGAAGAGAAACCCCCAGAACCAGACCAAGACAAGAAACCTGCAGAACCAGGCCCAAAGGAGAAACCTGCAGAACCAGACCCAGAGGAGGAGAGACCTGCAGAACCAGGCCCAAAGGAGAAACCTGCAGAACCAGACCAGGAGGAGGAGATTTTCTACAAAATTGTAGAAACTGTTTCAAAACGACTAATTTAACTGCAAGAATTGAAAAACTTCCCATTCTGGTCTCACATCTTATTGTATGATAGGAAATAGATTTTAGTGGAAAAAAACTAATGTTGTTCATGTTTTTGCTGCAAAGCAGAAGAATCAGTAGTTTTATGTAAATGCTGAGTATGTAATTCCCACTTGTTGTTGTTGTTGTTTGAAGTGTTTGGCCGACAGACCCGCAGCCCGACTCGCTGCTCGCTGGGCTGGTTCTGTCGTGACTCGACTCCTCGGAGAGAAGCTGTCAAACGTTTTACAACACAAACAAACGTTTGTTTGCTTGTCAGGATCAGACCTGCCCTGCGGACTTGCCCCAGGTGCAGATTAACCCCTGCTGAGCTCCTCCTGACCCAGTCTGCCTCCTTCCTCCTTCACACTCTTCATCTTCTTCTGAGCTGTTCCTCTTCTTCCTCATGTTGTTGTTTCTCATCTTTGCCTTTTTCCTTTTCCTCTTTTCTTTTTATCTTTTTCTTTGCTTCAGTCGTCTTCATCTTTGCTGTCTTCATCGTCTTCTCCATGTTGTTGTTTGTCTTCTCCCTGCTTTGTCTTTGTATCGTCTTTCTTCTTGCCTTCCTTACATCTTCTTCTCTTCTGTCTCGTCTTTTCTGGTCGGAGCTCCTGGGCTCAGAGACGCTGTGTGTCAGTTGGATGGATTACTTGTTGTTTGATTCTTTTCAGGGCTGCATGGCGGTGCAGTGGTTCGTCCTCACATGTGTGGGTGTGTGTTTGTCCTGTGATGGACTGAGGCTCTGTCCCGGTGCGTCCTGTCCTCGGTGTCTTTCCAGTTGTGTTCCTGGAGTCACGGTTCGACCTGAAACACTCGACTGTTGCAGGAAAAATAGTAAATAAGTCACAGAGGGAGAAAAACCTTGTGAAGCAACGTACTGCAGATGAAGCGGAGCAAAGCTCAGAGAGAATCATTCAGCTTACCTCTGTCTTCTTCCTCCTCATCCTCATTCTCTTCATCTTCTTTTTCTCCCTTTACTCTTCGTCTTCCCTATGATGATCAACTTCTGTCTCCATCCTCTTGTTCTTTGTTTTTCTTCTTTTTCATCCTCATCTGCTCCTTTTTATTGAGATTCTCTTCTTCAACATCCTTTTCTTTTTCTTTCTCTCTCTTCCTTCTATTTTATTCACCTTCTTCCTCTTGCTCATCATGTTCCTCCTCCTCCTCCTTCTCTTCATCTTCTTCTACCTCATCTCTTTTCTTGCTTTCCTTGTTTTATTTTATTTGCTCTATTCTTCTTCTTCCTCTTCCTCTTCCTCTTCTTCCTCTTCCTTTACTTCATCATAATCTTGATGACGATCATCTTCTGACCTTCCTCCTCGTCTTCCTCAGCCAGTCTTCCCAGCATGCACTTCACTCTCAGGTCTATTTCCCTGCTGGTTGATTCTGATTGGTTGTGTTGTGGTGGTTTGACTCGACTTGTTGACAGCAGAAACATTTGTTGTCTGAACAGAGATGATCGTTCTTCATCCTGATGGCCGCTCCTCTTCATTGCCCGGCTCCGAGTGTCGGAGGAGAAGCCGGGTTCTTTCTCGTCTCTTGCCGTGTCGTCGTAGCTCTTTTCCTGCTTTCTCTCACCGGCTGAATGGCGTCGTTCTGACCGCTTCCCTCCATCGACTGCCAGATCTCAGCTCGCAGCCGCTCATCCAGGAAAAAGTTGCTGCTTCTCTTCACTTATGTAATCTCAACTTATTTTTATGTGACATTATGTAATGCTTCTCTTTGCTGCAGCAGAAACAGTAAAACAATGTGGCTGCGAGTGAAGCTCAGTGTGAAGATGAATCATGTTCAAGCAAACAGTCGTGACGACTAATGAGCCGCAGTGTGTCGGCTGGAACCTCCAGGGCGTTCCCCGAGCTTCGCCGCGGCGCTGGAGGGCGAGCGAGCTCCGCGGCCTGTGATATCTTCATTTAGCTTGTTAGGAAGCGTTTCACCAAAGATCCTTCAGCGGCGCCGGTGTTGCTTTGATTTCTCCGTTTGTTGGCGCTGCTTTTTCATTCAAGTGCGACAGATGTCTCGTTTAGTTACACCTGCTGTACGGTTTAATGCAGCTCCGTCTGTTCACCGTGGACTCGGCTTGTAGAATAAGGGCTGCTTTAGTATGTAGAGAAAAAGAGTTCAGCCACAACATTATGACCACCAAAACAGTCCTGACACCTCCGAGATTCACACTTGTTTTCTTTCAGAACCAGCAGGAACTTTGCAGCACTTTGAGCTCCTGAAGCTTGTTTATTTTTTTTTATCCCCAGCCTTTAACCACCTCCTGCATGAAGCCACCCATGACCCGGCCCGGTCAACACTTCACTTCCTGGACCAGAAACGCCCCGCCACACAATCTGAAAGTCACCTGACAGTGGTCTTAATGTTATGGCTGATTGTTTAATGCGTCTAATGATCAGGTAAAGTCCAACCAAACTTTTGCTCAAGAACAATGACAATTATACAGTGTGTGTGTGTGTGTGTGTGTGTGTGTGTGTGTGTGTGTGTGTGTGTGTGTGTGTGTGTGTGTGTGTGTGTGTGTGTGTTAATCTGCAGTTGGGAGTTGACAGGTGACCTAATTACTTTACACATCTGCTGGTGTTGATCCCCCAATGGAGGTGTCGGGTGTGTGTGTGTGTGTGTGTGTGTGTGTGTGTGTGTGTGTGTGTGTGTGTGTGTGAGAGAGAGAGAGATGCTTTAATATGTCACTTACGTTTCCTCCCCTGAGGCCACATGGAGGGGCGAGGACCCGGGCCTTGCTGAATGGCAGATTTGGGCCAATTAAGCTGAAACTGGAGCACACACACACACACACACACACACACACACACACACACACACACACTCACACACTCTTCTCTCAGGCACATAGACACGTTTCCTTCTGTTCCATGTCTCAGAGGCACTTCAACAGATACTCAGCTTGTTTTCTGTCCACACCCGACGCTACACACACACACACACACACACACACACACACACACACACACACACACACACACACACACACACACACACACTCCTCTTCTCTTGGTTGAAGCTGATTGATCCGGTCTTGCTCAGACTCGCCTCCTGTGGCAATCTGCTGAGGAATATTCATGTGAGACGTCGGCCGCCTCGCTGCCTCACACACGCTGAACATTCCGCTTCAGCTGGATCTCCCTCGGCGAGCGCCTCGCCCTGCACGGCCTGCGCCGCTCGCATCCTCACTGTGTGTTTATGAATGTTTCAGGGTTATTCTCACTTTACGGGGAGGCAGACGGAGCAGTCAGCATTCCTGTTGCTGTGTTTTGTTTTTCTGCTGGATGCAGACACAACCGCAACAGAAACTCTCAATCCAGATCCAGGCTCCTTCAATTATTCATACTGCTATTGCAGTGCTCGGGCGGAGGTGGGGGGGTGGGGAGTGGAGGGAGGGGGGGGGGGGGAGGGGGCAGTGATAGAAAGGTGGGATCCAGAGAAAATGGGAATGGAGGGGAGATGTTTTGGAAGAAAAGCTGCTTTGGAGATAAAATGTGTGCAGCCAGTTGAAGCTTCTGTGAATTGAGTCGTCGAGCTTCTGGAGGTGAAATTCAACCTGAAGAGGAAGAAGAGACGTGATTCTCTTCAATCCTCCGATATCACAACATCTCACTTTAAATGAGACTCACCGAAGGAACATTTACACACTGAAGTCATGCGTGACGCTAAGCGCTCCGCCCTCCCGTCCAGCCGACAAATGGTTCAGGAAACACAACGTTCTGATCCTAAATGCATCCAGACGTTCCTGGGACCCGGAGCAGCGTCACCTCCGTCGACACGACAACGGAACCAGAGAGTTTTTGAAACGTTGGATCTCCCTGGATCTCGTCATCGCCGGCGTCTGAAGTGTAGCTGAAGGCAAAGCGGCGTCGTCAGTCCCGCCAACCGACCGCCAATATCACATCCGTGTTTGACCCCCTGGGAGGCGACATCATGTCATTTATAGTTCAACCTCACCCCCCCCAGTCGGGAAGCACCGAGCCCCCGACTCTAATTCTGGATCTGATCGTCATCTCACACCTCCTGACCTGCTCGTCTCCAGATACCTCGTTCTTTAAACCCTCTGCACTCCCTCTTTATCTCCTGCAGCAGAGTGCAAGCTCCCCCACCTCCCGAGGGGGGGGGGGGGGGGGGGGGGGGAGAGGGAGGGAGAGAGGGAGAGAGAGAGGGAGGGAGGGAGAGAGAGAGAGACAAAGAGGGAGAGAGAGAGGGAGGGAGGGAGGGAGAAAGAGAGAGAGAGAGCGGGAGAGGGGGAGGGAGGGAGAGAGCGAGGATTTGTGGGGAATGTAGGAGAGTGAAGTTGCGGTCGGGGAAATAAAGAAGTGTGTTGAGCTTCCTGAACTAAAGATGATGGAGGACAGAGGGACGACACGGAAAAACCAGCTGGAAGCAGCGCGTCATTAAACCGTCTCCTGAAACTTTACAGGATCAACTCCATCCATCTGTGATTCATTCTTCAATCGTGTGGATTCATGATTTTACTTTATATTGAACTTTACTGTTCATTTATGGACCAATTTTCAAAATGTTGTCGTGTCAACCTAAAACTTTTCTAGAGCGTATTATACGTAAAAACTTTTTCACTTGAGCTGTTGTCGTCTTAAACTCACGGTTTTCTCCTTTATTTAAAATAACGACTTTAACTCGTTTCATTTACAGTAAACTCATTTTGAAATCATGAAAAAAAAATGTTTTTAAAGGGGTCATATTATGCAAAATTCACTTTCTAAAGGTTCTCCAGCAGTACTAATCGTCTCCACACCTGGACTGACGCCCCAGAAGTGAAGACAGTCTGTCCTCTCTGTCCCCGGCTTGTTTCAGGTTTTAAAAAGTGTGTTGCTCCAACCAGCCAATCAGAAATCAAACCCTATATAGTGTCATCGGGGGTTTAGCCAATCAGAATCAAGGTAGGCTCGTCCCTTTGACTCCTCCCACAATTAGGCAGCTCTGCTCTGGCGCATGGCACCACCAGAGGAAGCACTTCCTCCTCTTCCCAAGATGGGCACGTGTGGGCGGAGCCAGTCCAGCTCACACAGACACAGCAGATTCTGAATGCAGCTCCTGTGATCCAATATTCAAATGGAGGAGAATCAAGGAAAAGCTGGATTTGGGGTAATAAACTTTGAATACAATGTTTTGGAACCGATGACACCATGTGAAAGTGTTGAAAAGCTGGAGAATATGACTCCTTTAAGAAACAATGTTTGAATGTTTTAAGAAGAAATGGTTTGACTTGTTCAGAGAAAGTTTCTGTGGCTGAGATTCACCTTCTCTCGGACTCCGACTGAAACTCTGAACTGAAGGAATATTGACGTGTGCGTTCGTCCATAACGTTTTCCCGCTTTATTCAAATGAGAAAAAGCAGAACTCATTGATTATTGCGGAAAACTCCCTCCAGTTGATGACTGGATGAAAGTTCCAGGCTTGTTAGTGAATGAAAACTCTCCGGGTTGGTTATTAATGACTCTCTGAGCAGCCGCGCTGATGGACGGGTAAAACCAGAACAAAACCCGGCTGCATGTATTAAGAACTGACCGATATTCATGGCTGATTCTATCGAGCACACGACCAACTGTCCAGCCGACATGAGGCTGGACAGTTGGTCAGACTAATCAAACGTTGCAGCTTCTTTACTTCACGATGCATCTGATATTCACGAATCCCCCACCTGATACTGTCGTTCCACTATAAAGCATATCGTACACTTCAGTCCCATAAATGACTCTTCCAGTAAAGTACAGTAACGTGTCAGACTGTTCCCTTCTAATCAAATCATCTCTTACCATTTAGTGTTTTACTGTATCACATGTGATTGTGCTGTATCTTCATCCAACAGAATATTTTACTTATCATATCTTTACTGTATATTACTACATATTAATCTCATCATACCGTATATCACCCTCTTGAAAATACACCTTTTAATCTTACAATACTGAGTCACGTCTTGCTGTTCACATCCGAGCATATCTAAATATCAGATCTTACATCTCATGACTTACCGCATCATATTACTCTTATATTACTGTTTTACTGTGTCGTCTCAGATCTAAAGGTGTCGTATGTCACCATACTGTCCTGTATCTTACTGTATCATAAATTACCATTACTTACCATAATGAACTTACCTCGACGGCATCGCATTATTTTATCTTTCTGTAACTTATCTCACCGTAACGTGTCGTATGAAAGCAGTTACCTCTCATACTGTATTCAACCAGATTATAGTTTACTGAATGGTATCTTACCAGAATCCTGTCATACATCATCCTGTCATATATCATCCTGTCATATTGATTGGATAGTGTTTTGCACGACTCCTCCTTCACGACTTCCACAATATGAACACATTTAATCACATGTCATAAGTTCATTCTTGAGGAATTTTCTCTGAGTTTGTATAAAGTGTGCTTCTGCTGCTTTACCTTTTTCTAACAACGATGCTAAGATGGAACACGTACTGTATGATTCCCTAATTCAATATAAACACACTTTGATCACAGACACATGTAGCATCATGTGTTTAAACTGTGTGACTTCAATCTACAAGCGTCTTTATTGGTTCTGGTGAAAGATTTGTGGATTTATATCCACTATTTGACTTCAGTGTTTCTTCAGGATATTGTTAATAATGTTACATTTACTGGATTTCCCTCCTCTGTGGTCGCTGCAGTGTGTCCCATAACCACGACCATATTCCTGGAAGTCCCTCTTCCAGGTCCGGACGGACGGACTGAAGTATTAAATTTAGTTTTGCTGTGAAGAGAAAATTGCCCCGTGTTGTTTTCTGTCTTCTGCTGTGATGAATGTCACGCTCGCTCGGCCCTCAGATCCCGAGTTTCACGAGGGAACTCACCCGAGGCGACCTTTCCAATGAGATCAGGGCTGCGGGCGACGGCAGCTCCTCCTCTTCACCTTCCTCTCTGACATCCTGTTGTCGTGCGTCAGCCATGCATTTTTCATTGCGGATCCAGTGAGGGGTGCGTGGCAGTAGGTTAGGCCTCGGCACATTAATAAACCAAAGCAGATCTGAAGCTTCCAGGGAACTTTCCGCTGGTTTGACTCCCACTTGGCTTGTTTTTCTCTTGGTCTTAAAAATCATCTTTATTCAGTCTTATTTACTGTTTTTCAGCTGACAGGACATTAAAGTTCGATGACTTGATGGACTGATAATTATCTGTCTTAGTTATTGTGTCTCTGTGGTGGCGACTGATCTGGATTATTGCAGCGTTGCTGGAACCCAATAGCTGTGGGTCAGACGAACGACAAGTCGCTCTGTAAACTGGGGCCGGCATGCCTCGGTTGGTAGAGCGGCCGTCTCCCAACTGCAAGGTTGCAGGTTCAATTCCCATCTCTGCCTGCCTACATGCCGAAGTGTCCTTGGGCAAGACGCTGAACCCCAAAACTGCTTCCATTGGAACAACAGCGCTTTGCACAGCTGCAGCCTCCAGTGGCGTGTGAAGGTGATGAATGATGTAAAGCACTTTGGGGCTGCTCTCAGCAAAAATGTGCGGAGGAAGATGCTCTATAATCTGCATGGTGGCAGAGGAAGATGCTCTATAATCTGCACGTTGAAGAATGGGTGTTTGTTTATAAGACAGGTGTTTTTTTGAAAACGCTCGGACTCCGTCTCCGTGGAAACGTAACGTTTCTGAGAATCCTGATTTCATAACCCTCTACTCCAGCTCATCAGACACTTGAACACATTTCTGAACTATTTAATCAGGTGGAAAATAAAGCAAAAGACTATGGGGGCATTATTGTAAAAGAGATTATTAATCTAAACGTGGTCCTCCTGACTAAATAAAAGCTAATGAATGAATGAAAATGAAATTGTAGCGAAGCTATTTGTCAAAGCGTATGGACGGTTGTCTGTCTGTATCTCAATCCGTCCGTCCAAAGAACTTGTCAACGTGAACCTGAACCTGCAAACGTCGTCTCATAATTGTCCGTCTGTAATTAGATATTTAAATGTGTGAAACATCTGCTCATCTGTATTAGAATGTGTACATGAATTGTCAACGTGTCCACCAACACTGAGACGGTCCCGGTGAAAGTCACAATTCGTAAACATTCATGGCGACTTACATTGAAAGCAAAGCATTTGGGTATCAAATCATTTTCATCGGCGAAGAAGCAACAACATTCTTATAATTGCAGCAAAGTAATAGAAATGAAAATCCAGTGGGCTGCTGTAATAACAAGGGACGAGTTCACCCACAGACCTGCCTGTTACCACTGCATTAGGACTTGACTAATTATTTGTGAATGTGGCGTCATTTTTAAGAGGACCTGTTATTTATCACTCATGACACACGTTGACATATTTGATCACTTGTCGTGTATCAAAGAGTTTACTTTAAGATATTAGCTGATTGCAGTGACGTGTGGTGAGGTTCATGGCTGGTGAGGCACTGACTTCATCACAGTCAGATTTACTAACATATGAACCCTAAAGAGGATCTTATTCACCATTTGATTGGCAGCAGTTAACGGGTTCTGTTTAAAAGCTCATACCAGCGTTCTTTACACATACAAACTGGAGCACACAAAAAAGCACATTTAATAAAAAAAAACGTTATTATGGTCTTACCTTTACTTAGAAATGAAGTCCATGCGCCGCTCCTTCTGAACAAAAGTTTAGAAAACTGTTTTATTTTAGTTATTTAATCCTCCGTGTTAAAAGTAAGTCCAGGCGAGAGGAAAAAATAAACGATCGCTGCCGCTGCACTTGACTTGCTAACTGTCGCTTGTTGTCACTTATTCTGCAGCCGAGGAGTCACAAGAAGGATCCCTGGGATCACTAGCGCCCTCTACCATGAGGCAGGAGAACTGCGTGCCTCACCCAGTGCGTCTTCGCAGCCGTTTTATGATTGCTCAGCACAAGAAACACGTTCCACACATACAGTTGTTGACAAAATACACTGTACATTATATACCTCAGTTAACTAAACTATGGAAATGTATAATATAATTCATATAGCAAAAGTGTTTGAACATTTTAACAGCGACATACAGAGAGATAGCAATACGGTCTCACTGCACAGCAGGCCAGCAGTTAGCCCAGTCATTGCGCAATCCATGGTGAGGCTCAGCTGGCTGCTGCCTCACCGCAAGTCTCTTCTCAGTATTTCAACGGTAAATGTGAAAATTCAGCGATTTTGAATAAAAATGATCTAAAACTGGTGAAGTTAAATGGAAAATAACTTTATAGTATAATCACTGGATACATATAACAATTTAATAAAAAAAAATTTTTTTACATTTTTTTTCTTTCCATGATGGCAGGAGAGGCACTGCCTCCCCTGACTGCACGTCACTGGCTGATTGTTTCTCGAGGCTAAACTCGTCTCCACTCTGACCCACAATGTGGCGTACGCTCTAAAAGTGCTGACGTATGGCGCCACCTGCCCTGTACCACCTGCCTGCACCTCCTGAGGCATAGGGCAGAAGAGCGGTGGGCAGTGGAGCTGCCTGTGAGCCTGAGCTCAGGGCAGCAAGACCCAGGTTGTACAACTTCAAATCCTTCAGACGGCAGAAGTGTAGAAAAAGGATTTGCCTGCTCTCAATGAAACTCACATTTTGTTTTTTATGGAGGATTTAAGCCCAGCTCCCTCGGACGTTACTAATAGAGTGATTCTTTTGGCAAAATATCACATCTACTGTTCCAAATGGAAAAATAAGAAACCATCATTTCCTTGTTTTACTAATGAATTAAAGTTGTTTTTTTTCAGCACTGCAGAAATTGACGGAGTGGAAAATGGCACGAAAAATGTATCACCAGATATCCAATGTTTTGTTTTGTAGACATTGACTAGTTTTATGGAAGCTTTTTTCTTTTTTCCTCACAAGCCTTGATTTGGAATGAAACGATGATTGGTTCATGGTTGAGGACGACTCTGCTAAACGCCCCCCAGCATGTTCCTGTAAAATGTTCATTGTCTATTTCTGAGATTGTTTTTCCTCGACAAGAGTTTGTAATTGTATTCTTTGTTGTTTCATAAATAAAGGTTTAACAAAACAAAAAGCAGTGTAAAAAAAAAAAAGCAGCCAATTGTGAAACTGCTCGACTCGTAACTGGTGGTTTGTCTGTATTTTCAGGATTTGAAGCTGACTACAAACTCCACCATCTCCACCTCAACACACGACCAAACCAACCCCACCTCCAAACTCCTCAGCGTGAGCCGTCCATCACTTTCATCACGCCTGCCGATTCCCAGAGGAGACTCAGAATGGTCGTCTGTGCCTCCTGCTGCGGAAATCGTTGCCGTGTAAACACAAAACTTTTCTGAAAGGGAAAAGGCAAAATGAAGAGTTGTCTCCTGAAGCGTCGTGTAAACGTGTCCTGAGATGATCTGAGCTGACGGAGAGGATCCCGCCTCCTGTTGGGTTTCTGCCTCCGTCGCCAGCGGAGACGTTTCATGTCGAGCTGCAGGACTGAAGCTGGTGGGAGGATTTCCCTCTGAGTGGACTGCATCGTCATGCTCCCCACTCAGAAGCTGACTAACCCCCCCCCCACACACACACACCCACACACACACACACACCCACACCCCGCCAGTCACCACCCTCCCCCTACAGAAAGAGCCCCAACACACAGCGGGGAGTCCTACTTGTGGCATTTACCAGTCAGTGGAAGCTTCCGGAAAAAGATGCGGGAGGATAATGAGGCTTCCTGGGCAGCACGCACACACACACACACACACACACACACACACACACACACACACACACACACACACACACACACACACACACACACACACACACACACACACACACACACACACACACTTTGTTTGTTATTGCCTCATGCTGGATTACCTGCTCATTCAAATTGGATATTTTGATATAAAATATCTGGTGATTCTTTGAAACCATTACTGAAATGAACAGGAAGATGATTTTAATGAACTAAGGTATCCTGGTCACATCTCTTTGCAAATAATATTTTATGAATGTCGTCTGAGAATGTCCTATATCCCGCTCTGCTGTTAGTCTCTGACGATCTTCCTCTTCGAGGATTTTTAAATGTGCAGATTTGAGTTTATTCAAATCGTTTTTTAGCCCATTTGACAGTGTAAAATATCTTTTCTTTTTTTGCAGCTAGGTTTTAGTTTTTACTCAGACTGCTGAGCTTCACTCCCAACACAACATGATGATCCCTCCGCCATGCTGAATTCACCTGGTGGCCTTCCTGAAGAGAGTCTGGTTTGGTTTAATGAGTCACTGAACGGAGTCCTGCTGGTTCAGTCTTTGGTGGCTGATTCAGATTAAAATCTGCTGATTTGACCTCCTCACGTTGCTCTCAGTGACTTTCTTCTGAACATTTGATGATTGTGAAAGTTGTTGAAAAGTAAACTGTTGAAACAAGTGTTTGCTGATCAAATCAAATCAAATCAAACTTTATTTATATAGCACTCTTCATACAAAGGTTGGAGCACAAAGTGCTTCACATACTATCAAAATAAATTAATTGTTAATTGTTTCGGGTTTTGAAACTCTGCTCTTCATCATTGAAGAAAAAAATGGAAACAACCCAAAACATTTTTTTTCCATCTACAGATTAGATTAAATGTCAGTTATTGCACTAAAGATTGGTTTGTGGAAGTCATCGATGAACTTTAATTTGAAATTTTGTACCATACAAAACCCAGTGCACCCACACACAGTAACGTATTCTGTGTGGAACGCTGTGGTTCTTCGCTGCAGTGAAACATCCTCAGCCTCAGCTTGAGCACATTAGCATCCTTTAAAGTGATGTGGCTAACGGGCGAGCTAACAACTCTCTGCTGACATCGTCCTCCTTTGAAGTCGAGCTGCGAGTTAACGCCGGATCTGATTTCTAGACGATACGCCACAAGCTAATTAGGCTCAGTTGCATCATTAGATTTCGTTAAAGTGATGTTACATGCAGTAGAAGAGACCGTTGCTGTGGACACGACTCCCTAACTCACAGAACGAGCTACAGTGCAATCCTAATCCTAATCCTGAGACTTTCTTAAAAACTGGACGACAGCTTCATCAGTGGGAAGGTTGAGGTCTGCACGTATGAACAAATCAAAGTTCTTGAGCCTCACTGCAGGAATCAGGTCGGACTCACAGGTTTTATCTCTGGAGGCCTCGTCGCGCTGCATTATGTAATAATATAATACATTTTCAATTTATTATGTAATAACGCTGTTTTTTATAAAGATCTGACACATTTTGTAGTAGAATTCTTGAACCCATTTTCTAATAAACTTTGGCGCATTTTGTAATAAATTGTTAAATATCTGTTCAGAGCAAAAGGCGTAGGGACCTCCTATCTGGGTGTCCAATATTGAGGGGGACACGTCTCCCCCATTCCCCCAATATTGGACACTTGCGCAATTCCCCCCCCCCCCCCCCCCCCCCCCCCCCCCCCCCCCCCCCCAATAATCATACAGCGGAGGAGAAAAGTAATTGATTTAAAAAAATTTAACTCGCGCTCTCTCTTTTATTTTGACGGTGCAGCACAGCGTCCTGTCCTAGCCCCGCCCCCTCCCCCAGCGTGTCTCGGGGGAGACAGCAGCAGTGGACAGCGGGACTGTTAATGACAGGACTTCTTTTGAAGGAGGTAAAACAGCCTGTAGAGAACACTGCAAAGAATATGGCTCATTTATTACGTCATGTTGTTCGTTTACATTCATGTTCAGGAACAAAATCTGTTGAATGAATCTTAATCCTGGGACGGTCGTGGGTTATTTATTTAACTAGTAACTTTGTCAGTGTTCCTGAGTATCATCAACACTGGACTAAATAGTTTTTAAGAGTAATGTCAGTGTGAGTAATGTTACACTACACAAGGAGAACAACCTACTCCAACATTTATCAACATGTTTGACTTTATATTAGATATTATGTGTAAAATGTCTGATCAGGAGGATGATAGAACTTAGAGCAGTGAAGCAGGTGGAGAGACTGAGGAAGCTCAGTTCAGCTCTTAAATTGATGAGTGAAATGTGGATTAGCTCCTTAATACTAATACTAACTAACAATTGAATGATGAGATTAACTGTAATCCATCCAGAGAAGAGACAGGAGAGGAGGCGGAGCTTCAGGGTGTGAGGTAAAGTTTAAAAATCATATTATTGATTAGAATAGATCCAGAAAGGAGGACAGGTGACGACTGATGTTAAGTTGATTTTTATTTAAAGATACATTTTCAATAATTATTTCATTATTTCATAGTACTATAAAGGCTTTGATTAGCTGACCAGCAGCTGTACCCCACCAGTGTTCAGAATATCTCTACGCTGAGATGCTCCATCAGGACCGATGAGGGATTTTTTTTCCCAGTTTAGTTTTGAAACGGTTCATATTTATGCTGCACGTCAGACCTGCATGTCTGAAGACATTCTGTATGTTCAGTCGCAGGAAGGAGACAGGAGGTGGAGAGGACAGGAAGAGGAATGAGAGGACGGCACAGGGCTGGAGGGGAGGGCTTAAAATAAAGTAGGGAAACATTTCACTGTAAAGGTGAAGCTACGCTGTAAACAGAGTTAAGAGTGTATGAGCCGATATACTACATCTGCATCTCAGTTGATAAAAGACTTTATTCTGTAGGACCAAAACCTGAACACTGACTTTGTTTTAGCTTTTGTAAGTCAAACTGCTGTTTCACTGCTTTATGTAATGTTGGTCTGTTGTAAATACATGAAGGCCACGCAGGGACATGAAGGACTGGAGGCAGTGAATCAAAGTGAGGGAGGGGCTGGAGCAGAGCGACAGGTAAGAGAGAGAATAACATAGAACAGCAGACGTTTTATAAAAGTTCACTAAAATATAACAAAATTTAGTCCCTTGTTCCTAGTAAGTTCAGACTTATTCTGCTTTTTTGGAGCCTCATTGGACAAGACGTCCAGATGTGAGCAATTTATGTCTGCAAATGACAGGAGGAAGAAACGTTGAGTCTCCGTGGCTCAGGTCAGAGTTTTACAACCTTTTGTGTGTCGGTTCATGTTTGACACTGAAGAAATCCTCCGACATGCAGATTATTAAATACAAGGCTGTAAAGAGCAGGAGCACACATAAGGTCTGTCTGAATTCTCAATAAGCAAAGGAAAGGAGGCTCAATGCTTCCTTTAGAACCTCCTTTAGCCTAGGAACCAATGATGCTTCCTTTGGAACCTCCTTTAGCCTAGGAACCACTGATGCTTCCTTTAGAACCTCCTTTAGCCTAGGAACCAATGATGCTTCCTTTGGAACCTCCTTTAGCCTAGGAACCACTGATGCTTCCTTTAGAACCTCCTAGCCTAGGAACCACTGATGCTTCCTTTAGAACCTCCTTTAGCCTAGGAACCACTGATGCTTCCTTTAGAACCTCCTTTAGCCTAGGAACCACTGATGCTTCCTTTAGAACCTCCTTTAGCCTAGGAACCACTGATGCTTCCTTTAGAACCTCCTTTAGCCTAGGAACCACTGATGCTTCCTTTAGAACCTCCTTTAGCTTAGGAACCACTGATGCTTCCTTTGGAACCTCCTTTAGCCTAGGAACCACTGATGCTTCCTTTAGAACCTCCTAGCGTAGGAACCACTGATGCTTCCTTTAGAGCCTCCTTTAGCCTAGGAACCACTGATGCTTCCTTTAGAACCTCCTTTAGTTTAGGAACCACTGATGCTTCCTTTAGAACCTCCTTTAGCCTAGGAACCACTGATGCTTCCTTTAGAACCTCCTTTAGTTTAGGAACCACATTTGTAGTCTGTGAATATTACTCTGATTACTCAAAACACCTAACAACAGCACAGTTTTACCAAAAAGGTTCGTATTGACATAAAAACTCTCGGCCCCTCTTCCTCGCAGGATTTCTACTTTTCACTCCTTCTGGACATTAAACGTCCAGAGCGCTGCTGCTCTGGAGATGTCTGTGTTTGCACTTTAGTGGAGGCCCTCTGGTTTTATTTATCAAGCGCGGCGCGGCCCAGACTCTCATTACCTGTTGTTGCTGTTCTGTCAGCTCGGTGTTAACAAGAGCAATCTCTGCAGCTCCGAACTGGAGCATTATTCCTGTCTCGCCTCTGCCACCGGGGGACAGCTTATGAATTAATGAGATGTCAGCAGAGATGTCACGTCTTTATCCACTCAATCTCTCCAAAAAGAAAGAGCCCTCCCCTCCCCTCCCCTCCTCTTCTCTCCCCTCCCCTCCCCTCCCCTCCCCCGCCACCGAGGAGCTGATGGATCGCGGCGCCGTGAATCTGCTCCTCCTCTTTAAAAACTCTCGCTCTGTGTTTTCTAATCGCACAGGTGGGATTGAAGAAACTTATTTGTGAATCGGAGTAGTGTAAATCATCAGTTCAGGAGGGATTCGGTTTAATTCTTGTCGCAGCTTAATGTCTAGGTGTTTGGTTGTAATCCCACTCGTAAATTATCCAGACCTGCTGACTCGGCGGCTGGGATCGGGACACAAACAGCTCGGAGGAGACGTTGATTTTCTCCGATAAATCTCTCCAGTGTTGGGAATATTTGGCGATGTTTGCTGATTTGCCTCCTGAGGGTTTCAAACGGCTCTAATCTGGAGGCGGTTTGCTCAGTGAAGCATAAAAGTTTGAGTGAAGGAGAAAAGATCCACTGTGTCTGGTTTGAAGGCTGTCGGCTGTCCAGACGACTGTACGGTGGCCCGGAAGCTCTTACTGTCAGGCAAAAGCTCCGGAGCAGCTGATTGGTTGTTTCTAGCTGCACTTTGGGATCTTTTATTGTCACTTTTCCTTCATGTCTCAACCTCCAGTTTGGTCATAAATATCTACATTAACTAAAGTTCTGCTCCACTTATCTTATCTCCTTAGATGATTTACTGTTAAAAAAAAACAAAACTGTACTCGATGACAGTAACTCTTGTTACTGCTTCACCTACGATAATGTCACTTTCTAAGTTCCAATAAGGAAAAATAACGATTGTCTTGAAGAAGTTCCTTCTGATGTTCTTCTTCTCTTCAGGTGACTTTCTGTGAGTCACAAAAATCCAGTTTATTTCTTTAGAAAGGATGAATTAAAAACAAAGAAACACAAAACCTCTCTGATTCCATTTAAGATGTAAGTTCTTTCTTTAAAAAGACACTTTCGAAAAGTGTTGCAGCATCGCCGTGTAGGCAGATTATTCCAGGATTATAGATCTATAAATAAAAGATCGACGTAGAGCACCAGTTTTCAGATCAGGTCACACAAACTGAACGTGTCTGGACCTTTCAGTATTTTGGATAAAAACAACATTTTGGGATTTAGTTGGAGTTAATTTTGCATTTCTTCTCATTGTCTCTCTACAAACAAAGTGCTTTGTTTGTAGTAGATTAGCTGAGCCATCAGGAACTCTGTGTGGCTCTGTCTGATAAATAATTCACTCATTCAGTTACATACACTATACTTAATGTGGGTGCACACATGTTATTTTGGCCTGTTTGAGTTAATTAACCACCATTAAATTTTAATATTGTTGACTGCACACACTCCTGCAGGAGCTGTGTTGTTTCTTAATAGGACATTTAAGGACTTTTCAAGAGCATGAAATGACTGCAGTAAGGATTAATCCATCAATCCATTAAGTAGTGGAAAAGTGAACGGTTTTCTCCTCACCTGCATTCTTGTGCATTCTAATTGGTCCGATGTTGAATTTTAATCGTTATATCAGCAGTGTCTGTTTCATGAGCAGCCTTTTGGGACCGAGCCTCACCCGTCATCATGGAAAGAATAAAATATATAATGAATAAATGTAATAGTTATGCTTATCCAATGGGCTGAACCATGCATTCATTTTCATTTAAAGCGTCACTGTGTATATAATTATTAACCATTTGCCTTGTAAACATGAATATTTCCGAGTGTATATTAGGATACATTTATTTAATATCTTATTTTTGCTTATTCTTTCCTTTAGTTTCCTCGCATAGTACAAAAACATGTTGTAAGGTTAATTGTGGACCTAAATTGTCCCTCAGTGTGAATATGAGTGCGTGAGGTCGTCTGTCTCCTTGTGTTTGTCTTGTGATGGACGAGACCTGTCCAGGTGTACCTGTCCTCACCATCCATCCACTGCACCTCTTTATCCTGTGCAGGGTTGTGGTGCGCTGGAGCCAATCCCAGCTGGTGAGGACAGGTACACCTGGACAGGTGAGGGCAGGTACATCTGGACAGGTAAGGTCAGGTACATCTGGACAGGTGAGGGCAGGTACATCTGGACAGGTGAGGGCAGGTACACCTGGACAGGTGAGGGCAGGTACATCTGGACAGGTAAGGGCAGGTACACCTGGACAGGTGAGGGCAGGTACATCTGGACAGGTGAGGGCAGGTACACCTGGACAGGTGAGGGCAGGTACATCTGGACAGATGAGGGCAGATACACCTGGACAGTTGAGGACCAGCGAGGTCAGGTACACCTGGACAGGTGAGGTCAGGTACACCTGGACAGGTGAGGGCAGGTACACCTGGACAGGTGAGGTCAGGTACACCTGGACAGTTGAGGACCAGCGAGGTCAGGTACACCTGGACAGGTGAGGTCAGGTACACCTGGACAGTTGAGGACCAGCGAGGTCAGGTACACCTGGACAGGTGAGGGCAGGTACATCTGGACAGGTGAGGACCGGCGAGGTCAGGTACACCTGGACAGGTGAGGGCAGGTACACCTGGACTGGTCATTTCATTCATTTTGTCTAAAGTACATTTGAGGAAGAAGAAGTGAACCTTCTCTTCATACGAGGAATGAGCCGCTGCTTCTGTTTTCATTTCCAGGAGAGGAGGTGACCTGGAATTTGCACCGTGAAGGAAAACATTGTGTGAAATAGAGAAAACTGCAGAAGTGTCCTCACTCCGTGTCCTGCTCAGACTTTAGGTCCAGGATTTATGGACTTTGTAATTAATTGACTTTCTATTCTGGAACAAGCTGTTGTCATCACGTTAAGTTGTCAGTGCTGAAGTCAGAGGCTGTTTTACGAGGGAAAGGTGCCTGATGGTCGTTCAGCCTCGTGGATCTTTTCCAGTTAGTCAAGCGCAGCTGCATGTTTTTGGACTGTGGCAGGAAACACATGATGAGAATGCAAACTCCACACAGAATGGCCCCGGCCAGTATTCAAACCAGGGCCTTCTCACTGTGAGGCGAGAGCACTAACCACTGCGGGTTGTTGGAGGAAGATGCTCTACTGAGCACGTGCAGAAGAACTATCTACCACTATTTACTTTGGCGGAGCGCAGGACCATCAACAAGGAGACCGAGTCAGAGGGGGTTTTCAAAACGTTGTGTTTTCAGCGGCACTGAGCATTTTCACTTGGAACCATTGCTGTGTAAACAGAGCCTGAGTCCTCTGTACAGCACTGCGTGTATCTGAACGGGTTCAGTAAGTGACAGTAAGTGTTCGGAAATGATAGATTCTTCTGGACCAAAATTGCAGAACCTTCTTATTCTCCATCCACCTTCTTTCCATTTTTGTCCATGTGAGGTCCGGCTGTCAATGTGGAGATGGGGGTGGGGGTGGGGGTGGGGGTTGGGGATGGGGGTAGGGATGGGGTTCAGCTCTGCTTTCAATAATAAATATTTAGCAGCAGCTTCAGGTCGTCTGAGCCGTGAAAGCCGAGCTCGTAGAGCTGCGGGTTGTTGTTTTGTTTTTTAGCTGTACTGGCCAACATGACGAGGCTCTTTTCCACCGTGGGCGTCGCCTCTCTCAGGTCTGTTAATGCAGGAGGAAGCACAACACACACACACACACACACACACACACACACACACACACACACACACACACACACACACACACACACACACACCTGTGACCTTGGCTGCTCCCACACGTTTCCACTCGCGATGTGATTTCAGTTTCTCTCTCCTTGCGCACATAAAGCCACTGAAGCTCTGTGACATTAAGTATCACAATTTTATTACAAAAATTAAAGTCTTCATCTCTCAGTTTTGCCATGCTTGGAGCATATAACAATACAGTAAAAAACCCAGACCCAGAGAAGATAGTAAAGCAGATCTCCACAATGCTTCCACAGCACTCTGTCAGTCATGCTGTTACTATACAGATACTGTAACATTCCTAATACAGAGTAGTACAAACACCTGCCAGAAACACGTCAGATAACAAACTGTAATCAAATTACATTTACCAGAGGAACAGAGAAAACTCAACCCCGAAAGAACAAAGAAAAGTCCAACCAGAAATCATTGAAACACAGAATTTGCAACAGAGAACCAAAGGAATGTGCTGAATGTTTGAACCAGCCCAAGGCACCCAGGCTTCGTAGCAATGTTGGCAAAGTTAACGACATTCGTACAGAAACACTTGAAGCGGACGATGATTACAAATCGAGTTGTCTGACTTTGCAGCGTCCTTCAACGTACCCTCCTTTCCTCTCCTGTCGTCCTCTTCATCAGTCACAGTGCAAGATCCGGAGGGGGCGGGGCCACACGGGGGGGTGGGGGGGCGGGGTGGTGGGGGGGGCTTAGACTTCACTTCACAGCGCCAAACACAGACAAGAATTGGACGGACAGCTTAATCTCCCCCTCTCCAGTAGGATGGGGGAGGCAGCGGGTGGAGGGGGGTGGGGGTGGGGGGGGTGGCGTTATGTAACTCCTCGTTGGATTGTGAATTGTCCAAACATACGGCGCAGATTGCCAGCTGCCCGGGACCAAACAAGCCAAATCAAAAAGCTTAGGTGTGCTTCCAAAACCGAACATCCAAGAAAGAGCGAGGGGGCGTTAACAGATACCGATACGTTCTCATCCAAGGTTTTTTTTTTTTCTCCTCAAAGATGAAAAGTGTTGTTTTGCACATGAATACCTAAGAATGATAGAAATCCCAGATTTAAGCGTTACCAACAACTCAGATTAAGTCTCTTAACGGACGTCAAAATGAGGACAAGAACGACAAAAAGCTTGAAAGACGGACGGAGGCGTCACGCAGTTCAGTTGGCCGAACGACACGGCTCGAAGGTCCATTTCGTCGCCCCGCCAAATATTTCAATGTTGCTCTCTGTCCAGGAGAAGACGTTTCCCGCCGGCGCTTTGCTGTTGCAGGTCGCCAGGCTGTAGATCTCACTGATGCTCAGTTTCCTGCTCCAGATGTTCAGGTTCGCCAGCTCGCCAACGTAAGCTTGTGTTGCGTCGAAGCCGCCTCCCAACGAGTCCTGTGGACGGAAAACAGCCAACGATCAGTTTCTGGTCTCTTCGGGTGGTTTTAACTTAACGACGCGTAGAGAAACATCTCGTTCCGGCTCTGTCGCCATGGAAACTGCTCCTACTCTTGGTCCTGCTCACCACGGCCGTAGTAACTCGTAGTTCTGCACATGCTCAGTAGAGACAATCACAACAATGTTTCCTCCAGAGTGTCATGACTCCCTGTCCATACGCTCCTGGGACTTTTATTTTGACAGTCACCGTAACAACAATGCAACTTGGTCGTCTGTCCACTAGAATGTCCGTGTCCTCTCTTTATTAATGTTTAGAGCTCGTTGTTCTCTGCTGCACGTGTGTGTGTGGTTTCACTACAAGAACAAACAAACAGCACCAACTGGTGGCCTGGCATGTTAACTACATCGTTGTCAGCGTTTCTACTTTTATTGTGGAAATGGACATCATTTTCAAAACATTGTCACGTAAACTTAAAACTTTTCTGATTGAAAATGTGATCGTGGTGGACGCAGAGTCGAGTGACCATGTTTCATTGGGATTCCAGTCAGATATATTTCCTTCATCTACAGGCTCAACAGATAATCTTTGGTTTACGTTACTCAGATTTTAACAATACTGTCTTTAGACTTTACTGAAACATACACTGGGAATAATTCTTACATATTGTTCAAACGGACCTAAAAATTAATGTTAAATGAAAGAAACTGATTTAATATGAACTCCTGAGAGATCAGCCAGCCAACAGCCCGTTACAGAATGTTGATCATTTTGACAACATTAATACAAGAAATTCACTTTGAATTGTTAAAAAACACTGAATAAATTTAGTCAAAAACTCTGAGTTTACAGATGTTTGACGAAACAAACTGTGACGAGCTGAATTCAGAGCGTTTCACGGTTCTTGTGTGAGATCATATCTGCTCAGTTAAGTTGAGTTTTCCTGTTTAAATCACATTAAACAGCTTCGGTCACACGGCGCCATCACCACCGCTGTTCACCCGCATGTCACTCTTTTACTAATCGATCAACTGGATTTCATTTGACATCTTTTAATGAATCTTGTCAGCGACGTGTTCGTCTGTTCATGATATCTTTCTGGCATATTTTGGGATTTATTAGTGTGATTTTGGTCTCTCAGTGTGAGTTTCACGGATGAATTCATGATTGTAGTTGATCAGACGGTGGAAGTTGAGGAACGTCTCATCTCGGAACCTTCCAGCGCTTTAAGCCTTTTACGACCTGATTGACTGGATTTGTAGAATCATGATCAAATGTGCGATCGGTGGGAGCGTCTACCATATTTTATCAGATTAAACTTCCACTGCCTGGCAGCTTCTCCATTTGTTTTCTGTGTTTTTGACGCACGGAGAAGGTGATACGTGACAACATGCTGAATATAATCTGTTTGGAGTCCTGCTGGACGACTCCAACATGTACAAATGGTTTTATTTCTCCGCTTTCTGTTTGTTTTTTACTTGTTCGATTCAGATAACAGCATGACGAGACAAAGTTAACTGAAGAATCGGAACATCGACACTTTCTTCCTTTGACTCCAGTCAGTGAGTGAAATCAGAACTTTTACCAACGTGTTTTTGAACTCTCGTATCTGTACTTATTATATTTTAAAGTATGTGAGAACAGTTTCCACTTTTCCAGCGACTGAATAGAAAACCTGAAGAGGAAAGTAGAACTCGGTGTGGTGACATATGGCTCCTCTAGAGGGCGTCACACAACAAACGGATCTTGACTTCCTCCAGGGAAACAACAGGAAGTATAATGATAATTATTATTTAAAATATTGTTTTTTTTCTCGGTGTGTATGGTCAGGTCTCCCCCTGTCGGGACGTCGGTTCGAATCCCAGCTGCAGGTGAAAACATTTGGTTCTGAGCTCTGAGTTGTAAAGACTTCGTCCTGAACATCATGAGCTGATTCTGGGGAAGTTTTCTTTCTGTTTTAAGTTCGATCAACTTTGTGGATTTTTTAATCTTCATTGTGAAATTACACCACTTTACTGGCAGCACAATTAAAAATCAATCTGATTTCACACCAGATTAAGCAAAGTATATTTTACAAATTCTCCTCGACTTCGTCACCATATAAAGATGAAGAACTTAAAAAAGTCTCAAAATGCACAGAAACAACTCACTACTTTTAAAAAAAGTATTTAACTTATTGCCTCTAAACTGAGTAAACTGATAATCTCAGTTAATATTCAAACATTTGATGTTTGTAGCCAAAAAGTTTATTCCTCGACAGAACGATGCTGATTTACATCCACAAAACTAATGCTTATGGTGACTTTATACACTTTAATATTTGTTCTTATATGCATTTAAAGGTTGGGTTTGTTTGTTTTTTTAATCTAATTTGACAGTTTTTTAAGATCCTAAGTAAGAACTGAGGCTCCACATTTAGAATTAATATCAAATCTTTTAAATTGAAGGTTTCTAGTTTCAACATCAAATTCTCTTTGAATTGACTTTATTATTCATTTGAAACGAGTTCAACTCACACCGACAGTGTAACTTAACGAGTTAAATGTTAAAAGTAAATAGAAAATAAAAGTAAATTTACTTGAGTATTTCCAACAACAACTTTAATTGGTGATTGACGACAGCTAAAGAAATATAACTGGATTTACTTAAATACTGTTTCCACGGCATCCGGTTACACTCCTCATTGCTGCGTCATCACACACACACACACACACACACACACACACACACACACACACACACACACACACACACACACACACACACACACACACACACACACACACACGTGAAATTCCATTGAATCACCACCATCATCTTCACAGTTAGAAGTGGTACTTAGTTACTTAGTCGCTCTACTTATAGATGTTTAAGTACTTTACTCAGTTATTTTTCTTGCTTTTCTTTTTCCTCCTTTCACTCTTCAACCTGAGTTGCTTAACTTTGATGAGTTCGACTCAGAGTTACAGTGAAAAGATAAATCAGCTGATGGGAAGATTTATTCACACCGAAGCTGCAGAACATGATGAATTTAAAAGGAATTAACTCACATCAAGAATAGTGTTTTATTTAAAAAAAATAAAATAAAAAAAACCTCCATCTAGGTTATTAACAGGTTTTGTAGAAAATGTTTTAGTTTTGGACTGAAAATTATGATACAAACTAAATCCTGACAGAAATAGAATTAAATAATCTGTAGTGGCTCAACTGGTGCTTACGTGTGTGTGTGTGTGTGTGTGTGTGTGTGTGTGTGTGTGTGTGTGTGTGTGTGTGTGTGTGTGTGTGTGTGTGTGTGTGTGTGTGTGTGTGTGTGTGTGTGTGTGTGTGTGTGTGTGTGTGTGTGTGTGAGAGAGAGAGAGAGACATTTTTTCCTTTTCTCTCAAGTAAAGAATTTGATCTTTTAGCACATCCTTCTACTGTTTCCTGCTCGGAGAGGAAGAGGAAGAGGAAGACTCACCTGCTCCTGGCCCAGGACCAGCACTCCCTCCGGTTTGATGGGGTGATACGGCGCCAGGTTCTCCCCGCTGCCCCGCATCACTCCGTCCTGGAAGGCCTCCCACATCCCGTCCCGGGTCGTCCACGTGATGCACAGGTGATGCCACTTCCCGTCGTTGATGAGGAACGGCATCTTGGCGACCTGAAGCAGAGCGCCTGGCATTAGCTCGCTCTACTTCCTGTCGCTGCTCGATGAGAGCGCCACACCTTCTCTACTTCCTGTAGCTGCTCGATGAGAGCGCCTCACCTTCTCTACTTCCTGTAGCTGCTCGATGAGAGCGCCTCACCTTCTCTACTTCCTGTCGCTGCTCGATGAGAGCGCCTCACCTTCTCTACTTCCTGTAGCTGCTCGATGAGAGCGCCACATCTTCTCTACTTCCTGTCGCTGCTCCATGAGAGCGCCTCACCTTCTCTACTTCCTGTCGCTGCTCCATGAGAGCGCCTCACCTTCTCTACTTCCTGTCACTGCTAGATGAGAGCGCCTCACCTTCTCTACTTCCTGTCGCTGCTAGATGAGAGCGCCTCACCTTCTCTACTTCCTGTCGCTGCTCGATGAGAGCGCCTCACCTTCTCTACTTCCTGTCGCTGCTCGATGAGAGCGCCTCACCTTCTCTACTTCCTGCTGAATCATGTCTTCATCTTGTTTGTCTTCCTCTATAAAAAGCTCCAACTCTCAGCACCGGTTTTCGTTCTATTTTCACTGTCGAGTTGCTGTAGGGTGCCTCTGTAGCATCGTGGTACGGCCATCGAATGATTGGTGCTTTGTTGGCAGAGAGTCATCCAGTCTAAAGATTGCTGGTTTGATTCCCTATAGTCCCTGTGACTTCAGCAAGACACTGAACTCTAAATTGCTCCCAGTGGAGGTGGAGCACTTTGCAGTACAGCTGTCACTATTAATGTGTCAGTGTGTGTGTGTGTGTCTAAATGGCTGAGTGTGAATGGCTGAGTGTGAATAGCTGAGTGTGACTGGCTGAGTGTGATGCTTTGAGCAGCAGTAGTGAAACGGGCCAGCAGACCTGTGATGTGTCTACCTTGTCATTGATGAGGAACTCCATGGGGTTGTTGCCCCACTCGATCAGCACCAGCTCGTTGGCCTGCCCCGGGACGGCGTAGGAGAAGGGCGTGCCCACGCCGGGCGAGGCGTTGGACTTGATCCACAGACACACGCTGAAGGAGTACATCTCGGGAAGGCTCCTCTTGGCTTTGGCGTACATGTAGTTGGTCCTCAGGGCGAAGGTGAGCTGGAACTTGTCGCTCGGTTTGGCGTCTTTACCTGCGGGGGAGATTTTTACAGCTGAAGATGAATTCTTGAAGAAAACAAAGTGTGTGAGCTCTCAGCCCCTGAAACCATCGGGCTGTTTCAGAGGTTCTTCACTGGCTTCATGAGAACTGGCTTCATGAGAACTGGCTTCATGAGAACTGGCTTCATGAGAACTGGCTTCATGAGAACTGGCTTCATGAGCACATTCACTGTCGAGAAGAACTGATCAAACTTTGCACGTGTTGAAATGCAAATCCAACCTTTTGATTTATCCTCCAAAACGCGGCAGAGAGCGGCGCACCCTAAAAACTTTCCCTACAAAACATCCCCTTCCTCCTCCTCCTCCTCCTGCTTTTCCTCCTCCTCCCCTTCCTCCTCCTCCTCCTCCTCCTCCTGCTTCTCCTCCTCCTCCTCCTCCTGCTTTTCCTCCTTTTCCTCCTCTCCTCCTCTTCTCCTCCTCCTGCTTCTCCTTTTCCTCCTCCTTTTCCTCCTCTTTCTCCTCCTCCTCCTGCTTCCCCTTTTCCTCTTTTTCCTCCTCCTCTCCTCCTCTTCCTCCTCCTCCTTCTTCTCTTTTTCCTCCTCCTGCTTCTCCTTTTCCTCCTCCTTTTCCTCCTCTCCTCCTCTTTTTCCTCCTCCTCCTCTCCTCCTCTTCCTCCTTCTGCTTCTCCTTTCCCTCCTCCTCCTTCTTCTCCTTTTACTTCTCCTGCTTCCCCTTTTCCTCCTTTTCCTCCTCCTCCCCTCCTCCTCCTGCTTCTCTTTTCCTCCTCCTCTTCCTCCTTCTGCTTCTCCTCCTATTCTTCCTCCTGTTCCTCCTCATCCTCTCCTCTTCCTCCTCCTGCTTATATACTATTTAAATAATCAGTGTTTCGGCTGTGATGCGCGTAAACTCAGCGCAGCAGAAGCGCTTCCTTGTGATATGCAAAGCAGTGCGGGTCTCCTCCTGCACCGTGCGGGCCTCCTCACGCGCCGCGCGCAACGATGATTGCGGCATCATAAACGGCTTTAACATGAATCCTATAAAACGGAGGGTTTCTGTTTCCTGAATCATGTGAACCGATCTGGGTTTTTTTTGGAGAATACAATGTGGCGGAGCTCGCGGAGCTGCTGTTGGTTTTCAGGTGGACGTCTCGTGCGCCCCGAAACCCCCACGCACCTTTCTCCAGGTCGGTGATCCGGTGGTGCAGAGAGGTGAGCGTGGACTCCACCCGGTTCCGCTGGTCGGTGTCGTTCCTGGAGGCCGGTTTGCTCTCCTCTATCGTGTTGACCCGGGACAGAACCTGCTTCTCCATGTCGTCGATCTTGTTCTGCAGGAGGTCCTTCAGGCTGTTCGCCTGCACCGTGTTATTACTCCCCCGGCTGTACTGCTGCGTGGATAAAGCACAGAATGGGTTAAAGTGTGAAACAGCCGAGACTTTTTCCTCATTCAACCTCCTGAAAACATGTTTGCCTGTTGTCGATGGAAGCTGAGACTTTGTAAAGGGGACTTTGGACTGTGCGCCCTGCTCTGCGCTCTGGTTCTGCGCTCTGGTTCTGCGCTCTGCGGCAGCGCTCCGGAACTTGCTTTACTTTACATACATGGTGTTTATCTCCTGAAAGACGCAGCGGAACACATGGGGCTTCATCATAAAGCCAGAACCACGCAGAACCACGGAGATACGAGTTTTATCCCTCCATCTAATTAACCCGGGGCTGGTGGAGGGTCGTTTCATTCACTCCTGACCCGCTTCGCTTCGCCTGTCCGGTGCCTACCTCCAAGTTCTCCAGTCTCTGTTTGAGGGTCTGTAAAGTCTGTCCCAGCTGGGCCAGAGTGTCCGTGGTGCCCCGAGATACATCCCCCATGGTGTTCTTGCCCCCCGGCCGCCTCCCGCCAGGTCCCGCCGCCGCGGGGAGGCTCTGGCTCTCGCAGCGGCTCAACTTGGACGTTAGTTCCCTGATTGTCTCCTTCTGGTTCACGATGGTCTCCCTCTGCTGCAGCACGGTCTCCCGCAGCTGGATGATGGTGGTCTTCAGGTCCTCTGCGGGACCGCTGTTCTGCATGGTGGCGCTGCACAAGTCCATATCCTTTGGCACAGACGTGCAAATAAACTGCGTCTGGGTGAAGTCTTGCGCGGAGCTCTCCACGGCAACCAGGAAAGAAAGTAGAAAAAGTTTCCACGAAGGTCCCTCCATGGCGTCCAGGCGTGTGAGTGCGGCAGCTGAGTGCGTGCGGTGCGGGAGTGTTCAGCACCACGGAGCTGTCCACTGAACCTGTGAGTCTCCGGACGCCGTGCGCGCTTTTTATAGCGCACGAGACGCCGCGCAGCTTCACAGCATCACCGAGGGGGGGCAGCACGTTCTGCTACGCCTTCTCTTTAAGGTGGTACACACACACACACACACACACACACACACACACACACACACACACACACACACACACACACACACACACACACACACAGTGTACACAGTGTAGTAGTAAAGAGAAAGCGTGGATGGAAGACGTGATGGGCATTACACAACCAATGGAGCTTTTTTTTTTTTTTTAACATAAATCCTTCAAATGATTCATTCACTGTGGTTAAAACACACACACACACACACACACACACACACACACACACACACACACACACACACACACACACACACACACACACACACCAATAATAATCTTCTCTGTTACAGTACTTACAGTATTAATTTAGGTTTCATGTGTATAATAGAATAGTGACTTTTTACTCTATTACATGTTATTGTTTTCATGTAAAGATTGTTTGTAACTGGAGGAAATGGTTCAACAGTCTCACAAGAGAACATTTAAAAGCCATCAATTGATTTTACATTTCTGCCTCTTCTAACGTTAATATACCATTTTTATTTCCACATGTGCCTGGCAGGAAGTTTAATTGAGTTGACTTTGTATTCAGCACACATTTCTACATGGAAAATATGAAAAAGATCATTCTGTTATGGAATAAAACTTTAATGACTTGAAATCACAACAGAAGGCAATTTCCCTGAATATATGGACATATTTAAAGTGCGCTTTCATTTAGCTAATGAATATAATAATGAAGATTATAACCATGTCGTTTACACTATAGGAGTAAAATACAATCTGTTCCCTTTTAAATGCATAAAGACAATTAAACACACAAATGAAAGAAAGTTGTGATATTTCCAATCGAGGCATCGTTTAAAAGTTGGATTCATGTGAAATAAAGAAAAGACCTTTGGTCACTTTGGTCCAGTCGTCTTTTCTTCATCACAGTTTAGTCTTTAGTTTTCTGTCACAGTTTCAGGAGCGTCACGCTCCTCAACTGGCGTCAGGATTGAAAACCTCAGTCCACCTTAAATAGAGTCGCTGCTCATCCTTCAGTCAGAGTCAGTCTCCTCCACCACCACCACCCCCACCCCCCCTCTCCCCCTCTCTCTCTCTCTCTTATTTCATGAATTGTGGAGTGAGCCTCAGGGTTTACACTGTTTGCTGGTTTGTGCGGTTACAACACAACAGGCTGTTCACATTTCCCCCAAAACAGACGGAACAAAGTGACTCAACACATAAGACGCATCCTGACGCTGCCACTTCGATCTGATCTGATCTGATCTGATGAAAGCTGCTGTGTTAAATCCTCCACTACAAGAGAAGAGGCGCTAAAAGGAAACTCAAATCTTTCCAGACAATTAAACACGCTGCGTGTAACGAACCCCTGCGGCTGCAGCATCGATAAGAGCCACACAATGATGGATCCATCGCTGATGGATCATCTCAAATGTAACGCACATGGTGTGCATTCAGGAGTAACGTTTCCCTGAGAGCAGCATCAGGAAATACATTTATCCTGTAAAATACAATATTTCAAATGACTTAAGATCTTCAATCTCGTAGGTCAGATGAATCCAGATTTAAATCGTGGCTGTACGAATACTTTATTATTGAGCTTTCTGTCATTAACCAACCTGATGACCTCTATTAAACTTTAGGGCTTAACCAAAGCATCATCTGAGTCTCGACCATCGGCTTTGAACCATCAAACAGATTCACATGTTTCTTTGTATTTTCTGCTTTTCAAAAGTCACAGAGAGCAGAACCCTTGGTGTTTGTTCATTTCAGTTATCAGAGAAAAATAAGGTTATTACCTTCGAAACATAAACGCTCAACATGTCAAGTAATTAAAGAAACAACTAACAGATTCTAACATTAGAAGCTGGGTGACTTATTTTCTTGTAGTTTTTTCAGGAAAAAAAAAAAATCCTTTAAGCGACGAAACTTTATCCTTCTAGAACCAAACATCCTGAAATCTGATTTAGTTCAAGACGTCACACATATAGCTAGAATGAAGTCAGAAATAACCGGTTTCCAAATTAGATATCATGAAAATGTTCATGGGAAGACAAGCTGGCTTTAACCTCAGAGGAAATCTTACGTCTGTGGTTTGGTCTGTTTGAAGTCAAAGCGTTTTTTAAAGGACGTACAAAGGTTGTTTATTTTTTTGATAAAAAGTGGGTTAATCAGATGGATACAAATAAAACAAGAGCAAATGATTTATATTTATTATACTTATCTGCAATAGACGTGTATATGTTACTTATGGGCTGTAAGCATACAACATGTGTAGATGATGACGTATAAATGTAATGAATTGTATAACATTTGTGAAAAGGTGACGATAGAACCATAGACAGATAGAGTCACGATTCACACTCAGAGACTCAGGCGCGGACAGAGACACGGTATCAGGAGTTCTCTCAAGAGTATTTTAATAAATAAATGGTGGCAAGGGACTCCACCCAAATAAACAAGATAGCTGAGCTGTTAAACAAGGATAAGAAAGAAGACGGGGAACAAGAGGAGGGGGAAGGGGTGACTGAACTACTCAGCAAACACTAACACACTAAGAAACTGACAAACTAAACAAAATACTCCAAGAGGGAACAAATCTGAACCAAAGTACAACACAGGAATTATACCCCTACTAAAGGTAACCCTCAAAAGTAGTATTCAGGCCCAGCTAGAGACTGCGGGGAGCACACTGCCTGGTACGAAGTGGTTTGCTGTAGGAGGGCGTGGTCGGCGGTGAGGAAGCAGGATGGAGGGTGGAGGGTGGAGGGTGGAGGGTGGAGGGTGGAGGATGGAGGATGGAGGATGGAGGGTGGACCGGGAGCCTTCTGTTGAGCTGTGTCACTGAATGGAGTCATAAGCAGAGCCTGGTGCGGCAGGGTTGGTCCAAAACTACAGCAGGGGGGGGAGAGCAGAGCAAGGTGCAACTAACTGTCAATAGTTTACGGTCCAGCGCCGAGTCCTGATCTGAAGCCAGCTTTATGGGGAGCGAGGTGAATTGGTTGTTGTAGCCACACCCTGCCTCAGGTGAGTGCACTCAGGTAATCAGACTACACTCCACACCTCACCAGCATGCAGCACACGCCCACCTGAGAAAAAGGAAAGGAGGGAAGGGGAAGGGAAAATGCTGGCACTAGGCAGAGCCAGAGGTGGAGGTCGTGATAGACAGATAGATAGATAGATAGACAGACAGATAGACAGATAGATAGATAGATAGATAGACAGACAGACAGACAGACAGACAGACAGACAGACAGACAAACCTCTCCTCCCACTATCAGCAGGTTATATTAATGGCCATCAGTCTGTAGCAGAACCGAGACTTCACATCAAATCTGCAGAGAAAAGTCGCCTCCTGCTCGGAGACGAATGACGGATTCTGCCGCCGCGGCTCCTGAGAGGCTCCGAGCTGCGTAGAAACCATCAGACAGAAAACTAATGTTTCCGAGCTATCCCTTCTCTTTTTATCTTTACCCTCCTGTATTGATCCCAGATTTGGTCTCCGGCCTCGGGTTCGGACTGTGACGTCGCAGCAGCTGCCGGCCGACGGTGGGATGAAAATTGACCGGGCAGTCTGCTTTAATTAGTTTAATGATCGATCCAGGAGCGTTGTAATCAGCGAGGTGTCAAGCTGAGGGCGACACGTAACAAATGTTTAACGGCAGAGTCTAATTGCCAGGCCGCAAGACAAGCATGTAGGAAATTCTCCTGATCTCAGCACACGTGCATGAAGAAGCAGCAGGAAGTTGGCAGCCACTAGTCCTCATGCGAGTCGTTTCTCCAGAATCTGCAGCTCAGGTCAGCTCCCAGGCACCTCCACTCAGTGAGAGCAAACAGAAGGTTTTCATCCGCAAAACTTCCTGTTAATGGGAGAAATAATGCATGTGCTGTGTAGATGATGGATCAGTGTGTAGCTGGTATTGACTGGAGCCACCGTGAAGTTCAGTGGAGCTGATTCAGGAAAGGATGTATTGATAAACTCATACGATCAGCGGGCGATCAGTCTCCATCAGAAGGAACATATTTAAACTTTAAGAACAAAGATGGCCGACTGAATGTCGTGAATTGCCACAAAAATAATTCTCACTTCGAGAGAGCAAATTATGACGAGAGTTTCCAGACTGAGGAACCGTCAACCCAACAATCAGAACTCCAGAAAAGCAGCTGAAACACACCCGGACTCTCATGCAGACACACAGAGCGGCTTTTCGCTCCCATTTAAATGTCCTGAAGCTTTTTGTCTGGATGTTTAATTCTAGTTGATGGGAGGATTGTTGAACTGTGATCGTTCTGATTAATGACCGACTGATTCTGTTTTTCTTCACATTTGGTCTTTATGTTGAATCAGAATCTGGTTGATCGGTTGGTTGGTCGGTTGGTTGATTGGTTGGTCGGTTGGTTGGTTGGAAACGTTTACACTGTTTGCAGGCGGACAAAGACTGAATGAGCCTGCAGGGCCGTAGGAACCAGTTCGCACCATGAGCAGGTCACCAGGTCGTCACAGAGGCAATTTAAAGTCCAGTTAAGCTGAAAAGCAGGTCTTTTAGACGGAGCACCCACAGGGAGAACATGCACCTCCACTCAGAAAGCCTCCTGGACTCACATTGTCTCTGTGAACTGCTGCTCCGTCACACGGCCTCACCGTTGTGTTTATCTCGTCAATATTCATCTTTCCCTGCCGCCTGCAGCACCATATGTTCAGCCGTGTTTCCACCATGCGCCTGCTGTTTACGCTGCCGCAACACCTAGAAAACGGCATTTAATAGACGTCAGTCAGCTTCCAAACTGTGACTGCAGGAGCGCCGCGGCAGCTTTCGCAGGCATATTGTTAAGGTCGGACGCGTTTCTGCAGACGCCGTCTGTCTTTCTGCAGGCGGTTTCTGATGCTTCGCTGTTACGCCGATGTGCTTGTTTTCCATATTAGCATCAGGTGAGAAACAGGAACATTTCTGACCGTTTCCTCCTTCCAGCCTGCAAGGTCAGATGTGTGTGTGTGTGTATGCATCAGCCAGCACAGGCTGAGCTGGACTCCAGGGGCCAGTGTGGGAAAGGCCTGAAATCCATAATGATCCGTCTCTCAAGCTCACTGAATAATGCAGAGCTTTATAATAGAACCCACTCTCTAATGGCAGAGACAGATAAGAACCATTTCGCTCACTGGCAGCAAACTGCTTGCTTATTTATCCAGAATGTGGGAGAGCGGGGGAGAGGTGGGGGGGGGGGGGGGGGGGGGGGGGGGGTGGAAGCTGACAATGCAGCACAAACAACACGAGGCAGGTGTAAGGGGTTGCAGTGAGGCCAGAGGATCGCTGCTGTCACTTCTTCCTGCTCCGCTCTGATCAAACTCTCACTCTTTCACCTCCTCCTGCTCTGATCAAACTCTCACTCTTTCACCTCCTCCTGCTCTGATCAAACTCTCACTCTTTCACCTCTTCCTGCTCTGATCAAACTCTCACTCTTTCCCTTCTTCCTGTGTGATCAAACAGGAAGTGAATCTTTCGGTGGTTAAATCTATTAGCGCTCCCTGCTCTGTTTGCACTCAGTGAGCTTTGCTTTTCCCTCTGAGCTCAGCGAGGATGAAGTGATGCTGCCAGGTAACTGAAGCCGCCACACTGCAGCCCTCCCGCCACCCCTCCACCCCCACCCCCCAACCCCACCCCCCTCCATTTCTGCACTGATGTTTCCCTTTCAACCAGCCCCCCTGAGGGGGGTCGTCCGGTGGGATGTGGAGGAGTCTGCATCTCTGCATGTATTCTCATCTGCAGCAGCACAGAAGGAGCCGAGCCGAGCTGGAAAACAGTTTGTGTTGGAAAATATAGTTTCTGTCTGTATTCTGTAAGAAAGTTTCTGTAACTGTTACCGTAACTTCCTGACAGATTTATTCTAGATTCCAGAATGATTTTTTTTTTTGCCATCAATGTCCTCTATATCAGGGGTTTATGACCAATAGAGCCGTTTGTGTCACTTTCCACCAAGTCAGATTTCAGTGCAGCTGCAAAGCACATTTACCTTTTAAACCACAGCTCAAAGAGCTTCATGTATAGTTTTGATAAACGTATGAAAATTTGCATTTTTTAAGTTTTTAGCAGTTTCACCAATTAGCTTTTTTTTTTTTTTTAAACCATTTTGAGACAATTTAGACATTTCAGTTTTTCAACCATTTTTAAGCAGTTGTTTTCCCCTCAATTTAAGCTTGTTTTCATTTTCAGGGTTTTTAGCGGTTTTAGCAATTCCCCTATTTTAGTTTTTATTAAATCCCCTTTTAGCCAAGAGTTAGGAGTCCTTTTGAAAATGACTGGTGTGTAAATAAAATAAAAATAAGATCAAATATTTATTCGTGATTAATTAAATACAGCTTAAATGAGCCACTACAGAAGAGCTAAAGAACCCATGTGGCTCCAGACTCCTGGGTCTGTACCAGTTTTTGTGGGGAACCCAAATTTTTACTATTGTAAACTTGGGCGACCTACATTTTCTCATGATCCTCTATATATATATATATATATATATGTGTGTGTGTGTGTGTGTGTATATAAGGAGGATCATAAAAATATATGTATATAAATATATATACATATATATACACAACGTATAAGATATATATACAACGTATAAGAAGTGTGAGTATGTATAAAAACAGTTGCAGAAACCAGGGAGAGATCTTAATAATCTTAATATGAGACCAATCAAACACTCACATCATCAGCCTGAGGTTGACTTTCAGGGAAATGCTGAGAAAAGTCCACTGGTCGGCTCTTTTCAGCCCCTCGCGATAACTCCGATTGTTTCTTGTGCCAACCGACAGTGAGATGCCCCATCCAATATGGCGGCGATGCTGGTTTACTCTCCAGCACAGCATGAAGCATCTAGCCTTCATAATAGCCTCGTTTCCACAGTGCCCCTTGGTGCCGGTACCGGTCGGGTGGGTTCGGCTATCTGTAACCGGACCCATAACGGGAGGACATTTTCAAAAAAGTGACCTGATTGCTGCAGAAGAACTGATTGGAAATGGCTGCTTGCTGGGAGAACAGCGGTTGTCACGGACCAATGAGCAGACGGCAGTGTTGAAGCTCCTCCCCCTCATATCCGGCACATTGTGCCTGGTACCCCAAAGCCCCGTTTCCACAGTGCCCCTTGGTGCCGGTACGGATCGTGTCGGAACCGGTTGTTGTGCGTTACCAACCGGTACCATTGGTAACCATTTCTCGCTACCCCTCCACTTGGTGTACCAGGCACAATGTGCCGGATATGAGGGGGAGGAGCTTCAACACTGCCGTCTGCTCATTGGTCCGTGACAACCGCTGTTGTCCCAGCAAGCAGCCATTTCCAATCAGTTCTTCTGCAGCAATCAGGCAACTTTTTGGAAAATGTCCTCCCGTTATGGCGTCACATCCTGCATGATTACGCAACCGTTCAAAACCCCGCCTACATTTCAAACCGTTCCCCATGTAATGGAAACGCGGCACTGATACGGGTCTGGTTACGGATAGTCAACCCCCACCTGACCGGCACCGGTACCAAGGGGCACTGTGGAAACGGGGCTCAAGTGGAGGGGTAGCGAGAAATGGTTACCAATGGTACCGGTTGGTAACGGTTCTGAGTCGGTGGAAATGCACAACAACCGGTTCCGACATGACCCGTACCGGCACCAAGGGGCACTGTGGAAACGAGGCTTATGTCTATGGTAGTAACCCTTCATTTGTATCCTATCGCACGCTCTACACTTTTCATCTGCAGTAACCCAAATACTTTCCAGAATCCTTTTCTTTCCACTGTAATATACACAGGAGCATTTGTCCACTGTGGAAGCTCTGAATGTTTCCCACAGTTCTTTGCTCCCCACTCTGTACAGTGTACATATTTGACAGTGTCTTACTGTGCATTTTGCAGGAAAACTCTCTTTGCTTTGGCGAAATGATGTATGTTCTATATGTCTGTTCTCTTTCAGAGCCGTTCTTCACTTCTACACATCTATTTGTAGAAGCCTGGACAATCCGGCCTCGACCTTCAGCGTCACAATCAATTCTTCACAGCTCCTGTGTCTGCGGTTGTTTTATTGACGTCCAGCCACACCAGAGAGACATTCACTAACTCATTTCTCTCTCATTAAAACCCAAAGTGACATAAACAAATGCCGGTGGCATTATGCGTTCCACCGGGCGCCGCGTTAATCTCATCATAATTCTCCGAAGCCAGCACATTAACGCTTTTACCCCGACAGCGCTGTTCATCAAGCCGCTTGTGTGGGCCTCGTTGGACCTCCTCCAGATACTACATTTTCCACATTAGAGCCCGGCTCGATGCGTCCGGGTCTGGTACAGAGGAAGGAGAAGGCTGCTGGCATCTATCGTTCAGGTAAAGGAGACAAAACAATCTTATCATTCTGGCTATTTTCCTGAGAAAGTTTCCACAGGGGATCATTGACATCCAAGACCTTCTGCCTCCTGCTTCCTGCTGTCTCAAATCAACTGGTTTTCCTCTTCTCCTCTCACCTGGCGGCTCAGGCTTCAGCATCTTTCACCTCCATAACCAACCATCTCGCCTCTTCCTCTCACTTTCCTCCCAAACAGTTCAACGTGATCTGTTCGTCTGCACTCATTCTGAAGGCCCAGAAATACTGGATGCTTAATAACATAGTAATGCAAATAATGACCTGTGTTTAATGCCCTTGATGTCCTGTGGGGGCAGTGTTTAATACCCCTGATGCCCTGTGGCGTCTATTGGTTTTTTCGAGCTCCGAGCAGCTGCAACGGTAGGCATCTTGAATTTCACATGTGGAGGGAGTTTGCATGTTCTCCTTGTGGGTGAAGATATCTTTTGCGGTTCCTTTGGTTCAGATCCATCCGAGCTGTGTATTTATATATGTATATATACTGTGTATGTATATGCTAACCCCCCGGAACTAAGTCTGAGAAAATCTGAAATCTGAGTCCTCTGACATCCTTCCTGTTGTAGTGCAACAAACTGCTGAGCCTCATGCAGGAGTGGCTCTCAACAGGTAACAATCAGTAGAATATAAACATCTGGGAGTACTCTGAGTCCTCCCTCATAGGATGTACACAATCATTCTTAGCAACTGGGAGGATAAAGTCTGGACCATACCGTCTGATTCATCAGATTTTATGAAACACGCTTTGCGCCCACGTTCTCCTTCGACTCCATAAGGTCTGATGAAACACTCTGAATCAGACTTTCCTGAAGGTACTTGTGGACTTGTGTACGATCATTCACACCAGAAGCAGACGTGAGTTCGTTCTCCTCCGTCCATCATAAGTGCCACAACAGCCACTTTGTGTGAGGTGGAATGTTTATCTGTGTGACTGCAGGCACAACTTCAACTTTTACCCATCCAGTAAACTTTTTCAGGTTTCCATATGTTGGAATTTCCTATTTACATCCATTTAAACAGGCTTTAAGAAACTCTTTAAATGTCTCATTTTATTGCACTGGGAGACTTTTTTCATAAGAAATGATTAATAAGCTGTTTGTGCAGGGTACGCGGGGAATCAGGCTTGTAAGAATATTACAGCAGTCTGTATTTTGCTTCTGAGAGGTCACTTTTTCTCTGCTTGTTAAGCTGTCACGTTGTTTGCAATATGTAGCTGCAAGACTCACATCCTCATAAATCCCCCCCCCCCCCCCACCCCCACTTCAAGGTGCTTGATGGCATCATCCAGACAGAAATAAACATTAAGCCTTCTAACATTTTATACAGAGCCATAATGGAGCAACAGTTCCCACAGAGCCTGCAGCCCTAAAGACGAGCTGGAGCACTTAGCATTTAGGAGCCGAGCGAGGCCGACGCTCTGTGGGAGCAGGTGTGTTTTAGGACTCAATAATGCCGCCGAGATGAAACCCTGTAAAGCAGAAGGACCTGAAGTGGAAGTGAGTAATAGGGAGAGCGAGCTCTCTGCCCAACCCCTCTCAATTACATCAAGTGACCAAAGTGTCTCCTTGTAAAATACAACCCTCCCTGACACGGCTCGCCTTTGTACTTACTTATTTCTTCCAAAAGAAGATTCAATTTTGTCTGTGGGTGAAGTGAACCTGGTTTACTGAGAAGAGAAAGCGAGCGAAGAGCATTTCATCTAAAGTCCAGGCTTTTCCATTTGCAAGGGGACTACCCTTCTCGCCATCGAGTCATCCATTGTTAAAGAATCCTGCCGCACATCAGGGGCTCAAAATGTTTTCTTTTGGTCACCATGTTCCTACAAAATGACCTCTCACTCTCTCCTCCCAACACATTTTAGTGAGAAGGCAAATGGATATCAGAATGAAACAGAATGTAAAAACCTGGGGTGCAATGTGTCCCTACCAAGTAATTATCTACCCACAGTAACCAGTTAAACAACTTTTACCTACTGTACCTGTAATAACCAACTACCCACAACCTACTTAACCAACCAACCTTTCTTCTAACTTACAGCAATGATCTAACCTAGCGCTACCCAAAAGCTGATAAATCAACAAACCAATGTTCAAACTACTCATTAAGTAATCAACCAATCAACCAATCTGCCTACTGACCTATCGGCCCACCATAATGACCGAACCAAGTTCTACCCATGAGCTGATAAACCAACCAACCAACCAACCAACCAACCAATCAACCAACCAGCCAATGCTCAAACTACAGCTCACTAACTAATCAACCAACCAGCCAATGCTCAAACTACAGCTCACTAACTAATCAACCAACCAACAGACTAAGCTTCCTTCCTGCTTACCTTCCTACTCACATACCTTCCTGCTGTGTGTTGTGTTGGATGTCTGACTTGTCAATGCACTTGATCCTTCCTGTGCTCAGATGTCTTGAGGCTCCGCCCTTCAGGTGGTTGCTCCTTGCTTGTTGTCAGCTGTGCCTCATTGTCTTCCCACTCTCTGTGTGTATAGTTTGTGCTCTCCTCGATCTTGTCAGTGTTTCTCTCCACATTGCGTGTCTTCATTCCAGCTTGGAGTCAGACCGTCATGTCTGACCAGGAGTCCATCTGGTTGGAACCTTGTGTCCTGGATCTCCTTGTGTCTTTTATTTGCCGAGCGGACTGATCACACGCGTACCAAACTCTGTCTGTGTTTGACTGCCTGAACCTTCGTCTGCCTTGTTGGTTTCACCGTCCTCACAACCTGACAGACTCAAACACAAGTCTTTTCACCAACAGTACTAACCACTGTCCCACTGTGCCAACAGCAAAGAGACAGTTATTGAATTTGTTTTAGCGTGAAACAATGCCTATTGTCTCACATCACTTTCTCAGAGTCACACTTACTGTCACGTTGGTGTTCAATATTTCATGTGTGCGTGTGATTGTTTTTCCAGGTGTTATATCTCAGTATTTGTATGTCAGGATCATAAGAGATGTGTTAGTCTCCTCTGCGCAGTGTAACCATCATTCACATTTGCTTTTTTTCCTCTCAGGTCTGCATTATTTATAATGTTGAGGGAACGCTTAGAGATCTCAGTGTTGTTGAACCATACTGTTTATTTATATACAACAAATCAGCAGCAGTGATGAAGCTCACATTAATAATCCAGAGGCAGAGGGTTTCTTCGTCAGCGCTTACTGTCAGCGGCTGGCTCGTTTGGTTGCACAGAATCACTGCTCAATAACCAGAATGTCTCATTAATTCTCTGCTCTAATAAAGTGAGATCTCCAGATGCCGTTGCTTTTCATTGGAATCACACCTTCAGGGACTGTATGTTATAAGAATCTCTTTTCATCAATATTAGCCACTTCGGCTTCAGATTGATCACTTCTTGTACTTGAGTGCAGCTGCTCACTCTGCTCAAACTCTTTGTCTTTAGTAATTGTACTTTTGTTGGGCTTGCATGTTAATTTAAAACCTTGAGTAATGGGAATTGATCACAATCTGAATTTCAATTCTATCTCAGTTAAATCCACCTTGATGTATCTCACGTCTGACATGAGGACATTGGTTGGTTGGTGGGTTAGTTGGTGACTGATTGGTGGCACGTTGGTTGGATGAGTTGATATATTAGTCAGGACCAGTCCTGAACGTTTTGGGGCTCTAAGCAGGATACTGCTAAGTTAAAGGTGCAAAAGATTTAGGGTACGTCTGAATTGTCCCTCCTAACTCCTTAACTATCGACTCTTCCTCAAACCCAGAAGTGTTTTGTGTGGCGGCCATGATAAGGACTGTCTGAATTCTCAATAAACAAAGGAAAGGAGGCTCGTTGCTTCCTTTAGAACCTCCTTTAGCTTAGGAACCACTGATGCTTCCTTTAGAACCTCCTTTAGCTTAGGAACCACTGATGCTTCCTTTCGTAAAGGAGGCGAGCTCATGCTGCCCCACAATTCCTTGCGTCGACAACATTTAAAGGGACCCGCTCATCCGAGCGTTCAGGGAAACTCACGATGTGGGAAAAAGGGAGCAGATCATGTAAGTTACCAAAGCAATTATCTGCCTTGAACAACTTGAAATCATTTAAAACCCAAATGTGCTTTTTGTCGTCCATTTTCAGAAACTTGTAGTTCTTTCCCCACCATGGTGGACGTCACTAACTTGCGCCGCCGCCGTCGCATTATTATGATGTCACTCAGTGAAAGTGCTGTCCGACTGCCCCGTGACGTCATCCACGGGGTTAAGGTAAAGTCCATAGATAAGGAGATAGGAGGGACTATTTGGACGTACCCTTAGTGTCTTGGAAGTAGCATGCTTTAGTAAGCACTACACCCTCGCTTCTCATCACTAAGCACAAAAAAGGATGTGATAAGTTTTGTAAAAACAAATAACTAATAAATCGCTTGTAAATAACTCTTTACTTAGCTTCATCCTATATATGTAATGGAAGTAAAATCAGTTGTTTTTTTTGACAGTTAAATCTTTTTTTCATAGTTTATCATGGTTTTTATTTAATCAGCTTGTTACAGGATATTGAAGGTTAATATTTGCATAAAAGTAATGAAGCGCCATGAACAATGACCAGAAAACTGACCAACACACTCACTTCCATAACCACGTATTAAACAACCAACTAAGCTAACTAACTGCCAACTTACCCTCCCACCAGTTACACCAATTAACAAACTGACTGACCTTCAGCCACAGTCCTACTAACCTACAATCACCACCCAATCCACCAATCAACAACCAGCCAAAGACTCACCAACAAGCTGTCAGGTCTAACAGACCATCCAACCTTAACCATTTTATTGTAAAACATTTATGATTGGAAACACTGGTATATACACTGGTATTTTTAATTGTCTATTTATAGAAAAGTATCGTTGGCTTTTCCTGCTTAGAGCCTCAAAACATTCATGACCGGTCCTGACTGCGATATCCAGCTACCAAACCAACCTACCACCAATCAGTTACCAACTAACCAACCAACCAACCAACCACCAAACCAAAAAATACCAACCGTCCACCAAACCGACCAACCGAACAACCAACCTGCCATGTCTCAATCACCAACTAACCAACCAACCAACCAACCAACCGGTCCGTCCGTCCGTCCGTCCGTCCGTCTGTCTGTCTGTCTGTCTGGTCATGTTCTTCTCCTTCACTTAATTAGAGTGAACGTGTGACTCTGGCTCTCTCCAGTTAACGAAGCCTTGATGCTCATTGCGAGTCGACGGGTGTCAGAAGTGACTTCCTGTTAAACGACAAGAGCCGAGCCTGAAGTGCCGCAGTTCTTTGCTCTGTGCCTGCTCCGTCAAAAAACAAAGCAACATCCCTATTAAGAAGACATCACAAGAGGGTCACGGTCGGTCGGTTCTCATGTGCTTTCGCCTCCTTCCAGCCACCTGTCAATGTTCATTTCTCTCTCTCCTCTCCCCTTGTGGATATATTGTCCATTCAGCACAATGAAAACCTATTTCCCTCCAGAAAACGCTGAATCCAAGGCCGTTTGTCTTCAATCTTCAGCTGAACAAGATGAATCTGAATAATTACATGAACTTTTCATGAAGGTAAAATATGGCTTCCCTCACCTGCTGGAGCAGTGGCAGGTAATCGTTCAGGTGGGATCACATTTGTTTTTCTGGAAGCAGGACACACACGCGGCTGACACCCACATTCATTCAGTCGACTAGGTGTCGTCGGAGCTCATATGAACTCATTGATCATGGCTAAAAGGATCCATGTCTGGAGGATGTGTGCTCCATGATGCCTGGATTCGGTCATGAATGAATAGCTACCTGCGTAAGTGGCTATCGATTATCTTGTCAGTACACGCTGCTGGCGATTACAGAGGAATTGCGTGAACACAGGGGTGATTCACACTTCTCTCAGAGCTAATTACTGACAAAGTGTTTGGTGAGGTTCTATTGGGTCGGCTGTTGTCACAAGTCACAGTTAAAATTTAGCATTTAAAGCATTTTTGTGGCTTCAGAGTGATCAATACTTCAGCCTCTGTGTAGAAAGTAGCTGTGTCAGCCTGTGATCAGACCACCTGAGGCAGAGTTTAACACCCAAAGAAGGTTTAACTTTTATTTCTGTTGATTTTGAGTGACTGGAGGAGAACTGGTCACAGTCAACTGGGTCGAGACCTGGAGAATGTCCGGACGGATTCAGAACTTGTGAGGGACTCGGATGATTGATGGATGGATGTTTGTATAAGTGTGCAAACCTTTTCCAATGAGAACCAAACTCAGAAAACTGAAGGTGAATTTTCTTGCCTTTTTCTGGTTCTTTCATTTTTCAATCACCGGCAGCAACATTCTTTTGTTAAGTCACTTCAACTTGTTGCTAAACTTCCTCATTACAACTCAAATCGACAATATTTTATTATTGTTTCTAACCAATGAAAGCTCATCTGGCATCACCTCAGTGTTTCTCCTTGAATGAGTGAATGAAATGATTAGTGACTTTAAAGAGTTAAAACAGAGCAGCACAGTCCAGCAGACCGATGCTGTGGCCACTACGACTCAGATAACGTCGTCGTCTGCTCCATACAGCTGCTTTACCGTCACAGATGGTTGTTATTGATGTTTTTCTTGTGAATGTCCATGTCGGTGAACCGAATCGTCCTGTCTCACCCACTTCCTCCCACACGTTCAGCCTGCAGCTGCCACAAACACAACCCTCCTGCAGCTGCTGACAACCAGAGAAACGATCTAATGTCTGCGTAAACAGACAGCAGATCCTCAGTGGATGTCGTTCAGGGCTCACGCTGCACCGATCACTGTGGGCTTGTCTTTCAAACTGCAGTTGGGGGACATGATGGATTTACAATCCGTATTCTCGGTCAACCTTGGGTGTGAATTATGATGGCTGAGTGTCTCACTGCTGCTGCTTGGAGAGTAAATACTCACCATCATTATGTAACGCTGTGCAGAGCATGAGTCCCTGCGGCAGCAGCGGCTCTTTTAAATAACTCGGCTGTGAACTCGGCTTGACAACAGGCTGTTTTATTACAACGTCTGGATAAAATGTTCCACCTGCTGGAGACAGTGTGAGACATCTGAAGCACATCGTTCCTCTGCGTTTGGTCCACTCAGTCCGTTCAGGAAGGACATTGGTGAAAAATTAAACTGAGGAATTAGAAAACGTTGAGCAGCAGTGTGGTTTGACACGCTCAACCTTCTAGGCGTCTTTATCTCAGAACACACAACTGAAATCACAAATTCATGAATCAGACTCGTGTTTTGACATCGAGGGAGCAAATTACCACGGAAACATGCAAACTCCACACAGGAAGGCAACCAGCCGGACTCTAACTGGTATTCCTCTCGCTGTGAGGGAGGCACACCAACCACTACACCACTACTTTATATCTGTGTTACAACTTTCTGTCCATTGAAGCTGAGTCCGTTTTTGGACTGTTAGAAAAATCAAATAGGCAAAGGAAGAACGTGCAAACTGCTTCTAAACCTTTACAACACTACAATACATACAGATCATGAATGGATCAGCATTGTTTATATTGTCAAGATATTCAAAATGACCTTTTCTAAACATTTTCTCCTATTTTCCCTCAGTTACGGCACTGAATGTTAGATTTTATCTTCTGCTACCACACTTCTTTCATCTTGCCTGATCTAAAAAGGTGTGGTGGTCTTATCTCCAGGGTCTGATACTGAACTCCCGGTGTTATGAGGATTTCTGCTTCAGAACAACCTGAGGGTCTCAGAACAGGGGAGGAGGAGTGGGCTGGATGTCGATAACAAGCCGCTCCTAGGTTTGAACTCTTTATTAAGAAAGTCACCTTATTTGTAAACTTCTTCATTTCTTTTGTGTGTGTGTGTGTGTGTGTGTGTGTGTGTGTGTGTGTGTGTGTGTGTGTGTGTGTGTGTGTGTGTGTGTGTGTGTGCGTGTGTAATGTGTCAAATGACAAAACAGGATACTTCAGCTTTGGACGCTGTTTACACGACATTTCAAGTGAAAAATTTTAGCATTTTCGTTTCAGAAAAGTTTTGTGTTTACAATGTAGTTTTCATGTTGGGCCACTAGTTGGTGCTGTTGTTTGTTTTTGTCATGAAACCACACACACACATACATACAGCAGAGAACTCTGGAGGAAACATTGTTCTTGTTGTCCAGCTACTGAGCATGTGCAGAACAACTAGTTAAGGCCCCTGCATCCTCCCTTTTTGAACCCATAAGAACAAGAAGAAAATTCGGCAGTGACGTCAGCCAGCAGTAGAAAAAAAAAAGCTTTTTCTGCAGGACTGTTCATACTCCGATAAGAAGCTGCCGAACTCGCAGGCCACGCCCCCTCAGAGCAGGCCACGCCCCCTCACAGCAGGCACAAGTCTGTGAAGCGGCGTTTAAACTTTTCAACGGCACAGTTTATTTCTGGCCTCCAGAGCTTTCAGAAACACATTTCTCTGAACTTTTTCAGTTATAAAAAAGTTTTTGTCAGAGCGCGATGTTAGTCCAGTTTTAACTCCAGGAGCTGACAGCTGTTCGTGATGCGTTCAGGTGCATCACGTCAGCCTGCACTCCGACATTTTAACGAGCTGCGGCGCTGGTACAGTAGCGCTGTTACAAGCTAAATATGATTAAAATATTATCGATAGTCATGAGTGAACTAGAACACGCATGCGCAGCACACGGCAGTGCAGAAGTTTCGGCAGTGCGGCTCCTACATAGTTCGGCCAGGGCGGTTGGCACAGCAGAAACTAATTTGTTCGGCCAGAAGGAGCTGGAAGAAGGAAATGACGTCATTTTGTTCGACAGGACCCCGCACTGCCGAACTTTCGTCTTGTTCTTATGGAGTATGAAGAGGCCTTTATGGAGGATGAAGAGGCCTTTATGGAGGATGAAGAGGCCTTTATGGAGGATGAAGAGGCCTTTACTGCCAACATGGGGACCAGGACCGTCGAGCAGCAGCTCTGACAATTACACAAAGTGTTTTCAAAAAGTTCCACCTCGGGTGTTGTTTCCAGGAAGTTGTGTTTTCAGTGACTCTTAGCACCGTTGTCGTGTAAACGGACTCGCTGAACGCAGGGAAAGTTTTGCTTAAACGGGACTTGAGGAGACAAAAACATCAGGAACCAGGAACCATTTGTGAAGCTGAACTGTTAAGATCTCATGTCTCATTATCAAGATGCTCAACGACAGAGCTGCTCATTTGATTAATGTCTTTCTGTTTAGTTTGTATTTTTAAAACTCATTCGGTCTGTTGCACCTTTTTATAAGTATTTGTCTTTAAAAAAGAAGAACTGTCTTTTTAAACCAACGTGACATTCTTTATTGCAGTTCTTTTGCTTGTTGGGTGTGCACACGAGCTTTGTTCCTTCCTTCTGATTATTCTATGAGGATCTTTTCTCAACTTCAACAGTTTGTTCTGGAAGAACTTACAGAGGAAGTGACATCGTCCCAGTGATTGGGACTTCATGGCTCAGACTGATCATGCAAAAAATAAAAAATACAATTTTAGAAGAATGAAAAAAAAAAAAAGAAGATATTTTTCCCCTCCATCACGGATCTTCCATCTTCTTTGAAAGCCTGTGGTGTTTTTATGAGTTTTTATTGTTGTGCTCTAAACATTTCACCTCCTGCTGAACTTGACTGACGAGCCGGTGCGGAGGGAATATTCCCCTATGAGATGATTGCGCCAGAGAAAATGATTGAGGTCTTATTTCCGCTCTTGTGTTTGCTCACATGATGGAAACGTTTTCTGCTCCGCCGGATCCACACACTCATCAGTCTCTCTTCTCTCCGGCCTCGGAGAAATCAATCCACCCGAACGGGAGGTTTTGCCTTTTTCCCCGCCTCGTCTGATTCCTCCTCCGGCTGATCGCGTCGGCCTTTTGGCTGCGGGACAGGAAGCCGAAGCCTCCTAATCTTCTCCTTCTCCACTCCTCTGTTAGCCACCGGCCTTTCCCAAGGTCACAACCTCCATCACCCGAGGAGATTGAATCGTTTCCCCCCCCCCCCCGCAGGACGCTGAAGCCGGACTGGACGGGTCGGGATGGGGAAACACCTGAGACACCAGATTGCTGCGGCGCCGTTAGCTTCGCCGTCCAAGAGGCTGTGGAGATGATTGCTGCGCTGGCAGACGCACTGACAGGAATATTTTCATGCTCGTTCCATCTGGTGCAGCATTTTCATGTTTTCTGATGAGCTGACAGGCCAAAGAAAGCTGTTTGTCGTCCTTTGTGCCGTGGCCGGAGCGCCGCTGCGCCTGATTAAAGTCCTGAGGCCTCGGAGCAGAAAAGTGGCCGTTGACGGAGAGCAGACTGGTAAACATGTTGATTGTGCTCCTTCTATTAACGTCACGAGCGACTCTGTGAGTGAGCAGAGGACAGATGGGACGGCTTCTTTCTCTCCTTCAAAAACAAACCTTTAGCTCCCGCTGTTTGACAAATGAGTGTGAAACTTGACAACAAAGGATGTCGAGGACAAATCAGGCGTTAAAAACACGGCGTGAGTCATGCAGGTGCAGTGAACACGTAAGGTTTTCCTTGGACAAGGTCAGATACACTCCCAGCTCTTTGTTTTAGGGCATTCACGTCAAATCATCAGTCATCTTAAACGTTAGCATTGTGTCGCTAATGGTTGTAGCATTCACCTCCAGCTTTAGGAATCCAACCGTTTTTCTGTCTTGTGGAGAGAAAACAGGAAACTATTGTTATTCTGACAGTGAAGTTGGGGGAACATTGGCGTCCCTCGGTTTGGTCTTCTCATCAAGAGGCGGAGCGGAAGCTGCACAGAGACTCTTCCTCTCAGGGACGCGAGCCATTGATTTGATTTCTTCTGGATTAAAGTTCCGGGGGCTTCTTCTACCTTCATCCTTTGTTATTAAAATACCAAAATATTACAATTCATTTGCTGTGAATTTCAGAGTTTTGCGCAAATTTTAATAGTCATAAATTCACAGTTTTTAATATTCAAACACAGACCAGAGGCCTGTAATACACAGCTGGATGTTCTCTACTGGATTAGCTTTAGGATTAAATCTGGTTTTGTCTTCTGGATTAATTTTAGGATTAAATCTGGTTTTCTCTTCTGGATTAATTTTAGGATTAAATCTGGTTTTCTCTTCTGGATTAATTTTAGGATTAAATCAGTTTTTTTCAACTGGATTAATTTTAGGATTAACTGCTTTTCTGTACTGCAATGATGGTTGACTTTTTACCCGGTAATCCATCGTGGTAATGTACTAAACCTCTAACCTGCTCTGGAGCAGGTTATGTTCTGGATAAGAGATTGACCCGTATTAAAGCTCCGCCTCCTGACCAATCAGATTTCTTGGAAAAATGACCTGCCCATTCTTAGAAGATGCTGATTCGTGCCCGGATAGTGGGAGGAGCTCAGGAGAGAGCTTTTAAGGAGAGATCAGAGGTGGAAAGTAAAGAATTACATTTACTCGTGTTGCTGTAATTGAGTAGTTTATTGTGTACCTGTACTTTTTTAAGCCATTTTTAAACTCATATTACTGTTACTTAAGTATGTTTTGTATTGTACTTCACTATATTTATCAATCAAATAAAATAGTTAAATTAAAAACATTGCGCCCCGGAAATACTGCATTGAAGGATGGAAGGAGAACAAACTGCCGCCAACGTCACAATAAAGATGGAGTCGGACGTCGGTGGTACGGATCCAGCGCAAAGCGAAAACCTGTCGACTTCTGCTGAAGTTAAACTAAAACAATAACGATGTGAAACGCTGCCCATGTTTAAAGGACCACTTCAGCATCAAGAGCTAGAAAGGCAGCAGCATTATGATGCAGTGTGTTTCCAGTGTGTTTGCAGTGTGTCAGCAGTGTGTCTGCAGTGTGTTTGCAGTGTGTTTGCAGTGTGTTTGCAGGGTGTTTCCAGTGTGTTAGCAGTGTGTTTGCAGGGTGTTAGCAGTGTGTTTGCAGGGTGTTTGCAGTGTGTTTCCAGTGTGTTTGCAGGGTGTTTGCAGGGTGTTTCCAGTGTGTTAGCAGTGTGTTTGCAGGGTGTTAGCAGTGTGTTTGCAGGGTGTTTCCAGTGTGTTTGCAGTGTGTTTGCAGTGTGTTTGCAGTGTGTTTGCAGGGTGTTTCCAGTGTGTTAGCAGGGTGTTAGCAGTGTGTTTGCAGTGTGTTTGCAGGGTGTTTCCAGTGTGTTTGCAGTATGTTTGTAGTGTGTTTGCAGTGTGTTTGCAGGGTGTTTCCAGTGTGTTAGCAGTGTGTTAGCAGTGTTAGCAGTGTGTTTGCAGTGTGTTTGCAGTGTGTTTGCAGTGTTAGCAGTGTGTTTGCAGTGTGTTTGCAGTGTGTTTGCAGGGTGTTAGCAGGGTGTTAGCAGTGTGTTAGCAGTGTGTTTGCAGTGTGTTAGCAGTGTGTTAGCAGTGTGTTTCCAGTGTGTTTGCAGTGTGTTTGCAGTGTGTTTGCAGTGTGTTTGCTGTGTGTTAGCTGTGTGTTTGCAGTGTGTTTGCAGTGTGTTAGCAGTGTGTTAGCAGTGTGTTTGCAGTGTGTTAGCAGTGTGTTTGCAGTGTGTTTGCAGTGTGTTTGCAGGGTGTTAGCAGGGTGTTAGCAGTGTGTTAGCAGTGTGTTTGCAGTGTGTTAGCAGTGTGTTAGCAGTGTGTTTCCAGTGTGTTTGCAGTGTGTTTGCAGTGTGTTTGCAGTGTGTTTGCAGTGTGTTTGCTGTGTGTTAGCTGTGTGTTTGCAGTGTGTTTGCAGTGTGTTAGCAGTGTGTTAGCAGTGTGTTAGCAGTGTGTTTGCAGTGTGTTAGCAGTGTGTTTGCAGTGTGTTAGCAGTGTGTTTGCAGTGTGTTAGCAGTGTGTTTGCAGTGTGTTAGCAGTGTGTTAGCAGTGTATTTGCAGTGTGTTAGCAGTGTGTTTGCAGTGTTTGCAGTGTGTTTCCGGTGTGTTTCCAGTGTGTTTGCAGTGTGTTTGCAGTGTGTTTGCAGTGTTTGCAGTGTGTTTGCTGTGTGTTTGCTGTGTGTTAGCTGTGTGTTTGCAGTGTGTTTGCAGTGTGTTAGCAGTGTGTTAGCAGTGTGTTTCCAGTGTGTTTGCAGTGTGTTTGCAGTGTGTTAGCAGTGTGTTTGCAGTGTGTTTGCAGTGTGTTTGCTGTGTGTTAGCTGTGTCTTTGCAGTGTGTTAGCAGTGTGTTTGCAGTGTGTTTGCAGTGTGTTTCCAGTGTGTTTCCAGTGTGTTTGCAGTGTGTTAGCAGTGTGTTTGCAGTGTGTTTGCAGTGTGTTTCCAGTGTGTTTGCAGTGTGTTTGCATTGTGTTTCCAGTGTGTTTGCAGTGTGTTTGCCCAGAGGCCGAGGTGGATTTATAGCCCGTTGACTTCCTTGCCCTCCTCAGGAGAAACCATACTCCTGCTGTCAACAAAGTCACTAAGTAACTTGTATATTATGAGCTTCTGTTTACTTTTTCTTGAGTACATTTTTTGACTCGTAATTTTACTTGTTGTTGAGTAAAATTTTATCAAAAATAATTATACTTTATTTGAGTAGAATATTTTAGTACTCTTTCCACCTCTGGGAGAGATGCAATCCTTTTGACGTAATAAAATAAAACTTTGTGACGGAGCTTTGAAGGATGTTTTTGTTCTTTACTTGTTCCCAAGTCCTTTTAGCTCCACGACGCTTCATCTGAAATAATGAGGTTAATAATAATGGTCATGCTGACTGAACTAACAAAACATGAATTTATCGAACAAAGAACTCCTCGTGCCTTCACGATGAGGAATTAATATGCCAAAACAAAACATGCACAGATGGGGGTGGAGTCTCACATGGGGGCGGAGCCTCAAAAGAACACAATGGAAAATTAAATATAAACTAAAGGAAGAGGAGCATGTTAAGCCCAGTTCGCAGTTTGGGGGAGTATCCCAGAAAGGAGGTTCAACAATCTCGGAGTCTGTCCCTGAAGTCTGAGTCGACTCACTCTGAGATGGGAAATTCAGAGTTTCTGGTTCAAGAACAGCTGATCTGAATTAGTTCAATCAACTCTCAATATGTGAACCTTGATTTAAGCGCGTGCATAAGCGCAATAAAAAAACAAAACATCACCAATGGAGCCCCAATACCACGAGTTACTATGGCAACAGACCAAAAACCGAGTTATTTTGCAGTGAAAGTCCCAGTGGAGGAGAGAGACGACTGGGAGAAAACTGCTGCCAGAGTCAACACATAAGTTTGAACACATTGACTTAACATTTAACTTAGGATCGCAGCAAACAAGTAGAAATAATAAATGGGTGTAAAATCTGAATTTCATTTAGGTGCAATCCAACAGGAGAAAAGTGACTTGGAAGCAGCTAAAAATGAAATATATTTCTGAATAAAGAGGCTTATGTGTATATGCTCTGAGTGTACCTCATTTTGATTTTTAACTTTAGTATTTAAATTAATATAGGCTTTTAAATTAAAAAAAATAAATAAATCAGTAGCTACCTCAAGTAGTCATTTAAACCAGTAACAAAATATTGTTTGAACATGTTAATATCCTAGTTAGTAGATTAACAGTGTTTAGACATTTTTATTGAAGTGGAATAAATTAATAAAATACTTCACTCACTCACACACACACACACACACACACACACACACACACACACACACACACACACACACACACACACACACACACACATTTCTTAATTTATATAACCACCCCCCCCCCCAAAAAGAAAAAAATGTACTTTTTCATTACGGGACTGACTTCTCTAACTGCTCTACACAATGTTGTTTTACCAATATTATAAAGAAAAACGTAATGCTGTGCATAACCTGTGCTCTGATGTGAGGCACGGGTTGATTCGGGAAGTGATTAACACAGTAAAAAAAAACAACAACCTTCTAATCTGGGCCAGAAGACTTGACATTCGTGACATTTGTTATCTCAAATTATTTCTGCCTCGATGTCGATCGGGTCTGGAAATAACGGACAATCCATTTCTCGAAGCTGCTCCAGGTGGGAGGAAACAGTAGAACCTCAGAGTTTCCTGCCAGCAAGCAGGTTCAGTTCAGAGTCTGTTACCGTGGTGACCGAACCCGAGCTGAGTTCAGCTCTCTTTCTGGAACGGAAAACTCAGACTTTCTCTCATTCCAGGGTTAACATGCTCTGAGTTTTCACAAAACGCGCTTTCAGGAATACCCACCTGAAATACCCCCCAGGCCTCTGATGCCCCTGAGATTTCCTTAACGGCATCGACGCCTGCAAGGATTTGGATTTCATTTTTCAAAATAATTGTGTCATTTTGCGGCTGTGGGTGTTTTTTGCTGAGCTCTTTGGTTTCTATTGTTTTATTTTTTTTCGGAGCTGTGTATTGTTTCTCTATATTTTTTTAGTTTTTCTTCCGAGCTGTGTGTTGTTTAGGCTCTAGTATGTGACGTCATCTGCCGCGGTGACGTCCCACCGCCGCGGCCCCGCCCCCGCGGTGCATGCTGGGTCCATCCCAACATGTCTGCGCCCTTGCAGCAGTGCTGAACAGAGTCTGTCCGGAGGATTTTGGGGATTTCCAGAGTGTTCCCACAGAACCGCCGCCCGGAACCGGCCAGCAGGCCCGCTGGTGAGTCGCAGACCCCCGCCCCCACCCCGGTCCTCGAGCAGGGCGGCTGCTGCGCGGCGTGGCTGAGGCGGACTGTCCGTGTGAAGATGGGCCTGGTCTGCAGCCGCTTCCCATAGCGAAGAGCCGCGGGGAGAGCCGCAGATTCCCCTGCAAGCACGCTCCGGTCCAGCTCGGCCTCGACGGCTTCGACATCCTCTACCGGCTCTGGACGCTGCCTTACAACCTCCTCACCCGCATCGTCTGCGCCACCGTGTCCGTGATCGTCCGGAGGCGGAGAGGCTCCCCAGCCCGGGTCGATCATCCCCCCGCACCGAGGTCCGCATCTGCCGGCAGCACCGCACCAGCACCACTGCACCGCACCACTACCACTGCACCGCCCGCTGCATCACAGCTGCATATTCATAGCTCCTTGATCGCTGCACAGCTGCTTGGTTTGCCTCCGAACTCCCCACCAGCTGCCGGTCAGTGTTCTCCACCAGCTGGGCTCAACGTGTCGGTGTTTGACAGCTGAGCTGGTTGATGTGTCACAAAATGACTCCATCATTAATATCAGGACAAAATGTCCACTTTAAGTAGCTGGTCCAGATGGGTCTGATGCTGGTCTACACAAAGTTCTGTGGGGGTTCAGGCAGGTCTTTGCTGGTCTGGGACCAACATTCTGGTACCAAATGTGTGTAGACATGCTGGTTTATCTGATAAACATTGAGTACTTGGATAGAAACTGGATGCTGGTCCATGGTAGTCTACGCTGCTCTGCTGTTTGCCTCTTTTAGTCTGTGCTGGTCTGCTTGTTATTCCACTCTGATCCTGGTTTCTATCGGTCTACACTGGTTTGATCAACTGAGCTCGTGTCAGTAATTATTCAGACCAGAGGGAAAATGTTGTTCATGATTTTGTCTTTATATTTCTTAAAGGGGTTATATTATCCAGCTTTTCAACACTTTCACATGGGTTTTGTTTTTCCAAAAACATTCTATTCAAAGTTTACTGCCTCAAATCCAGAGTTTTCTTGATTCTCCTCCATTTGAATATTGGATCATAGGAGCTACATTCAGAATCTGCTGTGTCTGTGTGAGCTGGATTGGCTCCGCCCACACATGCCCATCTTGGGAAGAGAAGGAAGTACTTCCTCTCGTGGTGCCACGTGCCAGAGCAGAGATGCCTGATTGTGGGAGGAGTCAACGGGAGGGCCTACCTTGATTCTGATTGGCTAAACCCCCGATGACACTATATAGGGTTTGATTCTGATTGGCTCGTTGGAGCAACACACTTTTTAAAAACTTGAAACAAGCCAGAGTGAGATGGTATGGAGACGATTATTCCTTTTGTAAAACCGTTAGAAAGTGAATTTAGCATAACATGACCTATTTAAAGCTTTGTCCTGTGAAGGTCTGATCCTGCTGGATTAGTTGGTCCACCAGCTGTGTGGACCTGGACCCGATCAGAATGGATGTTCTGCTGCTGTGGGTCTGGTTTTAATTGATCCACACTGGTTTACATTCACACTCGCACTGAGAGAAAAGTGTTGGTCTCATCGCTCTGCTAAAACACATTCGAGTTTGCTCTTGATGGTCCAACGTGTTCTGACAGACGTTCCTGCTCTTCTCCCTGAACACCACAGAGTTCTGCTGCTGAAACGAACGGGACGAACTGGAATCTTACTCAGGGGCCTTCCACATTGAGATTAATGATCTCTTTTACAAGTGTGTCCTGGCAGCAGCACATACAATAAATTAAAGTCTCATAATAATACTAAAATGTTCTTAAAACAAATAAATAGCAAAGAGACAAGTACATGAAAAACAAGAAAAAGTACAGTCACAGAGTAAGGGCATATGAATGGTTAAACTATAAAAGCCACCAAATACTTTAAAATAAGTTAGTTAAAACAAGAATAAGGTGCTTTTTTTTTTCCAGGTGCTGTAAAAGGGCCTTGAACTCTCCCAGTGAGACAAACTCTGTGAGTTTAAAGTCTTTCTGTAGTACATTCCATGAACCTGGAGCAGAACACGTTAAGGCTTTTTTGCTCAGTTCCACACGGACAGTCGGAACCGTGAGTAAAAACAAGTCTTTGGACTGCAGACTGTAGTATTTTCTGGGTTTTTGGGTCACATAACTACAAAGGCAGGGAGGCAGCAAACCAGGAATTGCCTTGTAGATAAAACCAAGCCAGTGAATGTGTCTGTGTAAAGATAGAGCCGGCCGACACACGACATGTCACGCAGTTACACCAGCTGCTGGTTTGGGGGCGCTGTTGTCCGAAACAATCACTGACCAGAGAGGAAGTAAAGAAGAAACACGGCTCATTGATTGGTCCGGACTGAAACCGGAAGTCCCGCCACTTTAACTCGTGGGGGCTAGGTTAGTTAGCTCGTGGCTAATGGGTAGACACAAACAACCGCGATGTATAAAGTCTTCAGACCAGATATCCATGACAGTCTACCTTACTACTCCACGTCTGCCTGTGAGATATTGTCAAACTTTTTCTTTCTGCTTCTTATGATACACGTGGTTAGCTTTGTTTGTTTACTACCCACAATGCATTGCGCACTATGTCGCGTCCTCCCCCCCCCCCCCCCCCCCCCCCGCCCGCGAGAACGATCGTTTGTAAACGAACCGAGACCGAGGCTTTCAAGGGGACCAGAGATCTCATTGCTAAAAACGAAACGTTTTGTTCCCAGAAGAGACTCTGGTCCGGATCAAATAGGGGAATGTGAACATGCCCTCAGATACCATCGACGTATTTCTTCCATTGGACTCAGTTGCAGTTCAGATACGTGGACATGTGATTTTAAAACTAAACAGTAGATTTCATGGTGTCAGAAGAAAATACTCAAAAGTACAATAATCGATTGAAACGTGTTTGATTGATTTGAGTATCAGGCCAGTTTCAGCTGATGTGAATTCAGTATAAGCTTGAAGTATGTTTATACCTCTGCCAACATTTCTCTTCCATTTAACAAATATCTTCAGTGATTTTCACTGAACTTCTCAAATGCTTGATGACATTTTTTCCTCTCAATGTGATGATCTGATCGAAAATGTAGAGAAATCTGATGAAAAATTAACTAAATTCTCCTTTTAGAGTTAAATACTTTCACTTGAAGCCGTCTTGGTCTTTAGAATGTACACTAATCTACAGAAACACACTCTGGTGAATCATGTGCTCACCTGTGGAGGGACACACACACACACACACACACATAAATAAGTATAAATAAGTATATATATATATACATAAACAAGTATATTCGGTCTCAGAGCTGAACTCAAAATATCTGCTGGTGTAATAAATAAGAGTTTTCTTTGGAAACCATGGCTGTATTGTTTGTCTCTTGTTCTGTTCCTGGTTTTCTGGCTGGTTTATTTATTATTCATGAAGCGCCGCCCTGTAACTCTGGCAGCATGCGTGCACACGCTGCTCGGCTCTGCCAAACTGCACGCCGTCTTCACTGGCTGGTGGTTTGTTTTCAGCTCACAACGTGTTCAGAAGTGGCGTCGTGACAGGAATCTCCTCCGAGTGGAGATGAAATAATGTCATTTGTTCTAAGAAGACGAGGGAAACTTCCTCTTTCGAGGCTGTGGCAGGATGAATTAGAGCCTGAAGGTCACCGAGTTTGATCTTCAGATAGACCGTTGTTCTTCGTGGTTCTGGTCCACTCAGCATCTTTCGTCTCCACGTGATGGTGAAAGACATAGACACTTTGTTGGAAAAGTGCTGGAAACAATCAGGCAAAATTCAACAAGCCTTTATCCTTTTAATTTGAAGAACATTGTAAAAAGCCTCGGATTCATCACCTGCTGCAGCTTCAGATTTGTTTACGTGCCCCGTTTAGAAAAAACGGACCCCAAGGTTGAACTTTTTGAAAACGGCACATAAACGGAGCCTCGGCGTGGATAAATGTTTCCATCAAATGCTTTGAGTCTTTCACTGGAACTCTTAATCTCAAAGGAGGCAGTTTGAAGAACGCGAGGAGAAAGTTCAGATATTTATCTACACATGTAGGATGCAACAGTACAAAGTCCTCAAAGAAAAAAAAAAAACAAACAACTTAAGACAAGATTACCTGAAAACCTTCTGAAGTGCAGTAATGGAGTGGGAATACTGAGTTACTGTGGTCGAGTGTTGGTTTTTGTGTGCGGTACTGACCGGAGCTCTCTCCACAGGGCACTCATGAAAATGGACTCGGACCTGCTTCACTCGCCGGCCGTTGGCCTGGCCGAGGAAGAGGAGGCCGACATGAACGACTGGAAGCTTCCTCTAGCCTTCATGAAGAAGAGGCACTCGGAGAAGATCGAGGGCTCCAAGGCGCTGGCGCAGAGCTGGAGGATGAAGGACAGGGTGAGTCTCTTTGGTTCTCGCGGCGAGCTGGGCTGCCAGCTCGGGTTGTGGTGCTGCGTGTTCAGGCCGACGTCTCTGCAGGGACAGTGTTGCATTCAGAATTGTAATGTTAAAGCAATCATAGTATGTATAAGAAAAAAAAAAAAAAGTAGTTGCACTTTTCCAAACCAAATTCCCACATCCCTGTTGGGAAAACTGCACCTGAACAAGCTGAAACTGGGAGTTTCCCACTGAGGAAGTGGAACTGGTCTGAGTCCACTCAACGTGGCAGAGGTTTTAATGAAAGTTAGGAATCGTTGATATATCATAACGGGAGGAAGCGCAATAACAGCTATAAATGTTCCTGGCAACAAATATCTCCATCTGCTACATAAAAATTTAAATTAAGTCCGTTCGACTCATCCTAAAATGGGAAAAAAAACAATCAAGATTTAGCGCAATGTATTGAAGCTAAAAGTATTTGATTAACTTCCTGAAGCTTTGAAACCTTTAACACACTTAAGTGGAAGCAGATTACTGCCGTAAAGATCTGCTGCTACTTCTCAGACCAAGCGGATCACAGCGTCTCTGGGTAAATGATGTCCAGTTAGCCTGAGTGTGGCTAACTAGAACCGCTAGCAGAGCGGATCACAGCGTCTCTGGGTAAATGATGTCCAGTTAGCCTGACTGTGACTAACTAGAACCGCTAGCAGAGCGGATCACAGCGTCTCTGGGTAAATGATGTCCAGTTAGCCTGAGTGTGGCTAACTAGAACCGCTAGCAGAGCGGATCACAGCGTCTCTGGGTAAATGATGTCCAGTTAGCCCGAGTTGTGGCTAACTAGAACCGCTAGCAGAGCGGATCACAGCGTCTCTGGGTAAATGATGTCCAGTTAGCCTGACTGTGACTAACTAGAACCGCTAGCAGAGCGGATCACAGTGTCTCTGGGTAAATGATGTCCAGTTAGCCTGAGTGTGGCTAACTAGAACCGCTAGCAGAGCGGATCACAGTGTCTCTGGGTAAATGATGTCCAGTTAGCCTGAGTGTGGCTAACTAGAACCGCTAGCAGAGCGGATCACAGCGCCTCTTGGTAAATGATGTCCAGTTAGCCTGAGTGTGGCTAACTAGCACCGCTAGCAGCTGCCCTGTGCGCTCTGTGGAGCAGGGCACCGTGCAGGAAGCTAGCTTGTAGCTTGCTGTTACGGTCTTTCAGTTTCACCCGAAGCTAAATTCAGTTCCTGCGATCTTTGTACCAAACGCCTCATCGTGAGGAAAATAAACACGACCAACGAGTTTCATGTGGCGACCGATCCCCTGCTTCACGGTGGTGAACTACTTCACGGCCCTACACTCTCGATGCAGAACTTCCAGGGTTGGAGGGTCTTGAGTCGAGGCTACGCGCTGCCCGACGTACTGTAGAGGCCGCGGAAACTGAGCCTCCCGAGCTTCAGCTCCTCCTTACTCTTCCTGTGGTGACCAAGAATCATCACGAGGCTGAGAGAGAAAGTATTCATCAAGTGGAAAAAAGGAAACCATTTTGTTAAAGAGAAAAGAGAGAACAATGATTTCATAATTAGCATTCATGTTTCACCTTCATTATTTCTGTTCGTTGTTCTACTTCCTGAAAGGGAACCGCAGAGGCGATTGAATTAACTGTGAAACAGTCTAACTTTCCCATAACTTAAATACCACGACTAAACATAAATACATAACATGCGATTAAAAACCAAGGGAATATTAAAATATCTCCAATATAAGCGTTCTTACTTCACCAGAATAAAGCCCGTTGACACGGTGACGATTTAAAGCGAAATCATTGTTGTGTTTTGGGTTTCTGATGACATCATGGCGCTCGAGGCCTCTGAAAACACCAGTTTGTGAAAACACTCCGTCTCAATGTAGATGGAAGAAACTCTGCTCCTGGTGCTGGTCCTGGTCAACATGTTAGTTAGTGGTAACTAGTAGTTGTGCACATACGAGTGTCATGACTCCCAGTCCATCTTCTCCTGGGACTTGGTAGTTTTATTTTGACAGTCACTGTAATAACAATCCAACTTGGTCGTCTGTCCACTAGAATGTCTGCGTTGTCCCATCGATCATGTTAAGAGCAGACTGTTCTCTGCTGGGTGTGTGCGTGTGTGTGTGTGCTTTCATGACAAAAACAAACAGCAGCACCAACTAGTGGCCCAACATGAAAACTACGTCGTAAACACAAAACTTCTCTGAAACGAAAATCAAAAATTCTGAGTTTTTACTCTAAACATTATCCTGTAAACAGCGTCTAGCGAGTTGAGGCCTAGGAGCGGCTTGTTAACGACATCCAGCCGACGTCTCGTCCACTGTTCTCAAATATCATCATAACACCCGGAGTTCAGTATCAGACCCTGGAGATAAGACCACCACACCTTTTTAGATCGGGCGAAACAAAACAAGTGTGGTAGCAGAAGATTGATGAAATCTAACATTCAGCGCCGTAACTGAGGGAAAATAGGAGAAAAGGTCATTTTTGATATCTTGACAATATAAAGAATATTGGTCTGGTATATCAGATCAGTGTTTCTGTCGTGTCGTTGGAAATGCAAAGCAAAAACATAGACATGCTGTATTCACTCCGAACGTTGCCCTGAAAGCGGGGCCAGGGTTGACTGATGGCTCCCAGTCCCCCTGTTGGATATTTGGCTTGTTGGTTATTACCATGTGAATGCTGATAACTTGGAAGTCGGAGCTCCCCAGTTGGTAATTATCCCAGTTCCAAGCTGTACAACATGGTAAAGTGGGTGGATTGCGGCTTCACATTTGGCGATGACGGCGGGACGCAGGTCTTCATCCAGCAGCAGACCTCCAGCCGGCCCGGGTGGGCTCGTCTTCATCACGCCGTCTGTTTTGTCGTTCTGCCGGAGGTTAGCTTCACTTTGACTGAAAGCTTTCCCCCGGTGAACGTCAACACTGCGTCTCTGCTCTCATAAAGCTGTCGCTTCACCCTCTCCGCTGCTGCCAACCTGATTATTTCACGGCCTCGCGGCCATGAGCGCTGCCATCACGACGACGGCGAGTGTCACTTAGTCGTACATAACCCCGAAACTCCGCACCTCGTGTAAGAAATTCACCCAGATGGAAGAGTGACGCCCGGTCGCCGTGAGGATCAGGGCTGAAATACGCTGAAGCGTCAGGCAGCAGGGAAACCAGAGGATTGTCATTAAATGTGAGGCTGCTATTGATTTAAAAGAGGTAACACGGGCTGGATGGGATGAACGCTCCTATCAGGACGTCACGCTAAATCGACTGTGGAACAGTTTTTATTGCTGCGAGGGCTTTCGGGCCGTAGACCCTCATTTGTGAACTTGGAAGAAGAATGTGTCCTTTCACTTGTTCCGCCTTCGACTAAAGAGAGCTTTTCGTCTTTTACGCTTGGCTTTAGCTTTACCCCAGGCTCTCGCTTCAACTGGGCCGGAAAACACAAATGGATACAAATGAGAATTATTTTTTTTTTCTCTCCTGGAAATAAGTTTCTCCTGACAAATCAGACGCTGCAGACGGAGGAAGCTTGTTAGATCAGATTATCAGTTCTCTTTATCTTTTCTCCATTAGTTTAATGGATTTCTGGAATAATTCAGAGATAAAAGGGTTTTTTTCTTCTGTCTTTCACCGTCTGTCGTAGCTTCATGCATTCAAATCTTTTTCCCTCTTATAAACTCCAATCTTTATACCGTCGTACCTTCTGTATACGTCCTTCTCTTCATGTCGTCACACTTTCTTCCTTCAGCTCGTTGAACTCGGTGCATCAGTCAGGTGAGTTTGTATTCAGGAAGTTTCTCCTGTTGGAGGAAGGTGCAGTGCGAGGCTTACCAGCCTTAAATGGTGCTCTGCACTGTGGGAAATCAGGTCACACACACACACACACACACACACACACACACACACACACACACACACACACACACACACACACACACACACACACACACACACACACACACACACACACGCGCTGCACAAATATTATCCTGGCTGGTTTGTTTGGTACTTGTTTTTAAATTTTGTGTGTGAGGACAGTGTGAGCTTTGTTCGGAGGGACAGAGGGAGACAGGATCACTTTCCATTAATCAGTCATTGAAACTTTAATACATTTATGTATTTATGTATTCATGTTTGTGCAGCCTCTGGTGCGATCAGAGCGGACTGTTGTTGCAGGATGTTGTGTCACCTGAAGCTGCTCAGCTTCTGTTTGGTTGGTGAGAGTCGACGAGTCCAGCGTTTGTCTTTCTGTGATGTTCTGGAGAGTCGGGTCAGAAGGGGTCCGTCGTGCTTCTTTCAGGAAACCTGAGACGTCTTTTATAGTTTACTTCAGAAGACAGATTGAAAAGCAATGTTTTGTTGTTGTTGGACCCACTAACTCTGACTCTGTTTCCATGGCAACTTGTGAAGTGAAAACAACGTTTTGAAAACAATGTCTGCTTCAACTGAAATGTTGGAAACCCTAAAAACGGTGTCGTTTTCATGTGGGTCCACTAGTTGGTGCTGTTTTTTTTAATGAAACCACAGACACATTTAGCAGAGAACAATCCACTTTAAACATGAACACAGGGAGAACACGGACATTCTAATGGACAGACGACCAAGTTGGATCGCTATTATGGTGACTGTCAAAATAAAACTAAAAATTATCAGAAGAATATGGACTGGGAGTCATGACACCCTGGAGGGAACATTGTTCTGATTGTTCAGCTACTGAGCATGTGCACAACTACTGGTTACTATGGTGTGGTGACCAGGAGCAGCGTCTTCGCCCTCTACACCAGATGGAGCTTGAACGATTTCAAAAAGTTGTTGTCAGTGTCTCTGAGCATCGTTGTCGTGTAAACGGACCCAAAACAGTACAAACGTTTTGCGTTTTCACTTGAAATCGGTCGTGTAAACGGGGAATTAATTGATCCATCAATGTTGGTTCAGGAAGTAAACATAACTTTTACTGAATAAATATTTGTTACATCATTTCAGAAACTCAAAATTCAACTCGTATAATGTGAAGAAATAAAAATATGAATCCGTGTTGATTTGCAGTTTTTTGTGTGCGTGTGCGTGTGCGCGTGCGTGCGTGTGTGTGTGTGTGTGTGTGTGTGTGTGTGTGCGTGTGCGTGTGTGTGTGCGCCCGCTGCCCCTGCCAAGTGAAATCTCGATAAAGGTTCTCAAATATACTTTGCGAGCGCTATCAATGTGACAGTAGAGACCAAGGTCACAGCCCGGGCTAATAAAAAGTGAGCTGATTGGAAAGCTTTGGCGCTCGGTGAAATATTACTTTGTTTGTGACGTTGGAAGCAGTGAGCAGTGGGATGGGAGGGTGAGCGGATCAGGTTTGCTTCATCGAGCTGTCGGAGCTGCGGTGAGCGATTGGAGTGGAGCGTTAATGAGCGGGATTATGTTCACGCTGGTTTTACACGACTTTGATTGACTCCCTTCAGTAAACTGAAAACTCCAGCTGAAGCTCATCCAGTGGACAGGATTGTTCTCACCCGGTCCTCCGCGAGCACACAGAACATGACCGTGGAGGTGAAGCGGTCCGGGTCGCGGGCCTGCTGAGATACGTGAGCACATCACAGGACGTTATTGATCCTCGGCGGACCATTTGCTCCTTTCAAGTCGATCGCTCGCAAACATTAACCAGATGAATGGAGGACGGCGGCACGGTGAAGGAAAGATGAGCACTCTCATCTCAGGGTGAAAAAGGTTTGTGTGCTTGTACTAGTGAATTTGTAGTCGTGTACCGCGAGTTGTGTACCTGTAGGATTCTTCCACACGAGTCACAGGTTGTTTTTCTTGTTGTTTTCCGCTGAGATCAGAGTTTGTATCACGGCTGAGAAGCAAAGTTTCCTCTGCTTGGAAGACGAGTTCCCGCTGCTCCGGATCGAAATCATCACTCAGAATTCATTGAATCAGCAGCAGCAGAGAGGCGTCGTCTTTTGATTCACATTAATACATTAACTTCGACGCGAAGCTGGAAAAATTTCACATTTCTTTCCTCCGTTTCTGCATCAAAACAGAAAAGCTCCTCTCTTCTGATTGGCTGCGGGACATGTGTGATTTGTAGATGAAGAAAAACAACCTGTGACTCGTGTGGAAGAACTTCACGTCGATCCAGGAGCACAAATATGATTTACACCAGATTTACTGCAACAATTGGAGGAAAACTATCAGCATGACAGTTTTTCTTTAATCTGTGACTTGTAAAACAGGATTTGTGCTCCTGTAATTAAGAAGTTGTGATTTTGTAAGTGTGGTGTTGTATCTGTGGAGAGAAAAGAATACTACAGGTACACAACTCACGGTACACAACTACAAATTCACTTGTACAAGCACACAAACCTTTTTCACCAATAATACCGAGTCCATACAAGTTTGACTTAAATCACCCGTACGTCTGAGTGTGTGTCTGTTAGTGTGTGTCTGCTAGTGTGTGTCTGTCAGAGTGTGTCTGTCAGAGTGTGTGTGTTAGTGTGTGTCTGTCAGAGTGTGTCTGTCAGAGTGTGTCTGTCAGAGTGTGTCTGTTAGTGTGTGTCTGTCAGAGTGTGTCTGTTAGTGTGTGTCTGTTAGTGTGTGTCTGTTAGTGTGTGTCTGTTAGTGTGTGTCTGTCAGAGTGTGTGTGTTAGTGTGTGTCTGTCAGAGTGTGTCTGTCAGAGTGTGTCTGTCAGAGTGTGTCTGTTAGTGTGTGTCTGTTAGTGTGTGTGTCTGTCAGAGTGTGTCTGTCAGAGTGTGTCTGTTAGTGTGTGTCTGTCAGAGTGTGTGTGTCTGTAAAAGCCCCTCCATACTTTCCACATTGCAAGTCCACTGACCGTTTTGACTTGTGTGCGGCGCACGGATGCGCATGTGATTGTATTCATACTCGGGGTGTGAGATCTGAGTCTTATTAGATCGTGAGGAGGTGTTGAAGATCTGACAGAGCATAGACGACTCCTCCTGGACCCCACAGAACGGACAACTGGTCTGCTTGCAAGTACTAAAGTAAACTACTGATAACTATCCCAAAAAGAGCAGACATGTATATATATACATACATATATATATATATATATATGTATGTATATACAGTTGTGCTCATAAGTTTACATACCCTGGGAGAATTTATGATTTCTTGGCCGTTCTTCAGAAAATATGAATGATAACACAAAAACCTTTCTTCCACACATGGTTGATGGTTGGGTGAAGCTATTTATTGGCAAACAACTGTGTTTACTCTTTTTAAATCAAAATGACAAAAGAAAGTATCAAAATGACGCTGATCAAAAGTTTACATACCCCAGTTGTTAATACCATGTATTGCCCCCTTTAACATCAATGACAGCTTCAAGTCTTTAGTGGTCGTTGTGGATAAGGTTCTTTAGTTTCTCAGATGGCAAAGCTGCCCATTCTTCTTGGCAAAAAGCCTCCAGTTCCTCTAAGTTCTTGGACTGTCTTGCATGAACTGCATGTTTGAGATCTCCCCAGAGTGGCTCAATGATATTGAGGTCAGGAGATTGAGATGGCCACTCCAGAACCTTCCCTTGGTTCTGCTGTAGCCAATGACAGGTCAACTTGGCCTTGTGTTTTGGATCATTGTCATGATGGAATGTCCAGAAACGTCCCATGTGCAGCTTCCAGGCTGATGAGTGCAAAGTTTCCTCCAGTGTTTTCTGATAACATGCTGCAATGATCTTGCCATCAATTTTGGACAAGTTCCATGTGCCTCTGTAGCTCACACATCCCCAAACATCAGTGATGCACCTCCGTGTTTCACAGTAGGAATGGTGCTCCTTTCATCATAGGCCGTGTTGACTCCTCTCCAAATGTAATGTTTATGGTTGTGGCCAAAAAGTTCAGTTTTGGTCTCATCACTCCAAATGACTTTGTTCCAGAAGTGTTGAGGCTTGTCTCTGTGCTGTTTGAAGTAATGGAAGCGGGATACTTTGTGACATTTGCGCAGCAATGGCTTTCTTCTGGCGACTCGACCATGCAGCTCATTTTTCTTCAACCGCCTCCTTATTGTGCATCTTGAAACAGCCACACCACGATGTTCCAGAGAGTCCTGGATTTCAGCTGAAGTTATTTATAGATATTTCTTTGCATCTCAAACAACTTTCCTGGCAGTCGTGGCTGAAATCTTTGCTGGTCTACCTGACCATGGTTTGGTTTCAACAAATTTTCTACTTCTTAATCAGCGTTTGAACACTGCTGATTGGCATTCTCAATTCCTTGGATATCTTTTTATACCCCTGTCCTGTTTTATGCAGTTCCATTACCTTTTCTCGCAGATCCTTTGACAATTATTTTGCTTTCCCCATGACTCAGAATCCAGAAACGTCTGTGCAGCACTGGATGAAAGATGCAATGGTCTGTCAGAAGCCCAGAAACTCACTGACCTTTTATACACACACACTAACCACAAACAAACAGGTCACAGGTGAGGGTGGGAACCTTGATTAGCCATTCAAACCTGTTTGTGTCAACTTTTGTGCATGTTATCAGGTCAAAGTCACTGGGGTATGTAAACTTTTGATCCGGGTCATTTGGGTGCTTTCTTTTGTCATTTTGATTTAAAAAGAGTAAACACAGTTGTTTGCCAATAAATAGCTTCACCCAACCATCAACCATGAGTGGAAGAAAGATTTTTGTGTTATCATTCATATTTTCTGAAGAATGGCCAAGAAATCATAAATTCTCCCGGGGTATGTAAACTTATGAGCACAACTGTATATATGGAATTTCTTCATACATATTTAATAGATAATTAGCCCTAATATGATCGTGCTTATATGTATTATTTACCAATTGAGAAGAGGTGGGACTCAATAAGTTATACTTCTTCTCATGATTATATTTTATTACTGTTATTTAGTCAGTTTAGTCACTGGTTTATCAGTGTACACTGTTCATTTTGATATCTTTTTTCTTTTTCTTTTTTCATAAAGATCTTAAACGTTTTGAAGTTAAACAACCTCAGTTACTTAAGTTGTAATTTTTTGTTTTGACTTTTCAATAAGCTGTTTGGTGTTTTGGCACTTAAATCCTGTTCAAATGACTGTTAAATAATATTTCTTAGAATTGCCTTACTTCATCCCAGTTGATTTTAATTTTTTCCATTTGAAATAAGTCTTCAGTATTATTTGATATTTTGCTTTGTAATTTTCATTTTACTCTTCATGTTTCACTGTTCACCTGAAAGCTTCCTCAAAAGACAGGAACAGTTTAGTTTTTATTTTGCAAGAGTCTGTGAAGCACTTTGTGTCTGTGAAAAGCGCTGTACACATAACGTTTACTTACTTTATCAGAGTATTGTGATTTGCCTTCTAGTATGTTTATGTTATTTGCGCATGTTGGCAAAATTGCACAAATTTTATCAATTTAAATATCTTCAGAAAGGTTCTTTGGCCTGAATTGTCTTAGATTGTCTTGTTGGGGAATTGTTTTACATCGGGAAATGGTTTGGTAGCACTGTTCAGAGATTTGCAAATTAATCTCCAAAATCAATGTGAAAAAAGAATCCTGATAAACATGTGATCATAATTGTTACACCCCGAGGAGGGACGGAACATATCTGGAAGGACACAGGGAAACGGTTGGATTTTTAAAATTTTTATTTAATTTTCTTTTAATTCACTCGTTGGTTTTTAATTCAAAAAAATGTTGAACCTGAAAAAACAAGCGGGTTATGTACAAACTAGAACCCGACAACCCCAAAACCACCCCGTGTCCTAAACTACCAAAATATCAAAAGAACAAGTACCTGGTGGGCTGGCACAAACAAACAAACAGGTGCGGTACCGGGCCAACCCTGTACAGGGCCGTCGGAGCCGGTACCAACACCCAATCTAACAAACAAAACCCCCAACCTACTGTTGCAGGACAAACAAAAAACGAAAACAGGACCACCGATCCCACCAGGGAAAAAGGATCTGTGCTAACCCCAAACACACAACGAAGGCGGAAGAGCCGGAGAAGGAAGCCGCCTGACTGCGGGTACGAATGGGAGAGGTCGAAGTAGAGAAGCCGCCGGGCTGCGTGTCAGTACGGGATTCATCGAGAGAGGGCAGCCCCGAACGCTTTAGACACCGCCTATTTATAGGCGGAGAGGCGGGCTTCACCGAATCCTACAAAAATAATAAATAACAAATACTGAAATAATCCCTCAAGAAAACAAACAAGGGGATATAGAGATTAATTTACTATTATTATTAAAATATTACTTTATATATATATATATATATATATATATATATACATATAACAAACTAAATAAATTGACCTCTCAACGGAAGTAGGATAATATATATGAATATAAGAAAACCTTCACTAATACCTAACAATAATTTTATTACCAAACAATTGTGACGTGTTTTTGCCATATCGCCCAGCCCTACGCCACACTACACTTCTGAGTTCCCATTGGTGTGCGTCCCGGAAAATATCTCCACTTCTGGTGGCGGCGTTCTCCTTTCCTGAAGAAGTTTGGATTTCACTGCAGGGATCCTGAGCCGCTTGGCTCTTTATTTTATTTTCAAACTGTGGACTTGCCGAGGTAGCGGCATGGTGCTCATGCACCAGCAGCGACATTTTGGGAGTGTTTCTTTAAAGTGTTGTTTTCCCCTGTTTCCATGGAGACGGAGATGAGCTGGAGCATTTTTAGAAAAGTTGCGGTCAGACACACGGACACATGTACAGTATGTATGATATCAGGGGTGAGTGGTCATAATGTTATGGCTGATTGGTGTATACATGTTTGTAATCGTGGAGACACAGACTTGCGCATCCATTGAGGCAGAGCGATATAAATAAACCCGGAGACAAAGCAAGTGTCGGTGTCAATAAATCACCAAGTGGAAGGAAACAGGAAATCAGGTCTGATTGTCTTTCTACAATGAAACAATCAATGAAACATAGAGTATTGATTCTCATATCTCTTCATGACACATACATTCATATAGAAATGTAGATACAAATGTGTGTCATATTAACAGTAGAATATTAATATCAAAGATAAAATGTTAAAAGGTGTGAAGGATAAAAACTCATAGGAAACGATCAAATCCTAAAACAGAGGAGAGGAGAGGAGAGGAGAGGAGAGGAGAGGAGAGGAGAGGAGAGGAGAGGAGAGGAGAGGAGAGGAGAGGAGAGGAGAGGAGAGGAGAGGAGAGCACAGCACACCAGGACCGATTCTGTTGACATCATGTAAATATAGAAAAGCTGTTAGCTTTAATTTATTAGCGGCGGGGTAATTGTTGCCCGATGAGCGGCGGCGTGCGGCCGTTCAATCCTCCGTTTGGTGTGTTTTTCCCACATCGCAATAATGAAATCGATAATCCGTCGATAGCCGAGCCCGTTGTAATAATGGAGACGTGAGACTGGTGGCGTGAGCTTCTTTATCTTCTGCACCATTAGTCCAACTCAATCAATGTGTGCAGTTCATTAGGCAGCGAAACGACTTCCAGCCACCGAGGAAACGCTCTGCGTGTGTGTGTGTGTGAGATAAAAATAATCCTGCGTCGGTGGCTTTACGTCAGGTTTTAAAAACCTCTGGTTAAGGAGCAGCTTTCAGCTCCTGGCGAATGAAGCTCTGCTGCTCATCCCACAGATGCATGTTCTGCGAACAAAACGTCGAGAAGCTTTTAGAAATAATCTGTCAAACACGGTTTGCTTCCCGTTTTGTTTGGTTTGCGTGCGGGATTTATAATTTCCAGGAGTTTCCTGAAAGCTTTTTTTCCTCGTTCGTCGGATCAATCGCCACTCTGTGGCCGATCATCAGCTTTGATTAGTGCTGACGGTTTTCACTGGAATTTAACATTAATGGTTTTTGTCTCCATGTTGAGATGGAAGTTCAGACTTCAGCAAAACAAACAAATTATAGGGAAAATAGTACTGAGCTTTTTGTCTTTCTTCAAATCAGGATAACGTCGCATTGATACGAGTGGTTAAATAAAATACATTAAAATATGAGAAAACTGCAGTGCAAACCTCCATCAGTCTAAACCGCCAGCCGTACGACGACTGTTATGGACTGTTTACATGAAGCAACTGGTGAGGAAGGCCAGCTCTGTCCTGGGCTGCCCCCCCTGGACCCTGTGGAGGTGGTGGGAGACAGGAGGATGTTGAAGAAGCTTTCATCCCTGATGGAGACCGTCTCCCACCCCCTACATGGTACCGTCACATCACTGGGCAGCTCCGTCAGTGACAGGCTTCTCCACCCACGGTGTCTGAAGGAGAGACTCCGCCGGTCCTTCCTCCCTGCTGCAGTCAGACTCCCAGTAGACCACTGCACACCACCACCGGACGATATCACTCCACTCCACTCCAACTGGGCAATAAGTGGTGCTATAACTATAATAATCTATAAGAACGTATTTATTATGTGCAATACATCCACCCCCATATTCTGTACATGTTCACACCTATAGGCACCGTGTGCATATTGTTGCTATTATATTGTATTTTTATCTGCTTTTTTTAGTTCCTGCTATGTGTGCTTCTTTCTCTGTACTATCCTGCTGTACCACTGCAAATTTCTCCACATGCGAGATAAATAAAGGGATATCTTATATCTTATCTGACATCATCCAGAGATTGCGAAATGCCAATTTTTTTTCCCGCACACTGTAATCCTGCAGTTTTTACTGGACCGAAGTAAAGTTTGATGAAAATACTTAACTTCTCCCCAAGTTATTGTTTATTTGCAAAACTATGAAGAATAAGGCAGGTTTATGGTACTATAAAGTTTATTATTATCTCAAACTGTCAAAACAGATGTGAAACATAATGTGAAAAAAAGAACAAAAAATTCACAATAAACACAAAATACTTCAGCAGTCAACTTATCTGACTGTAATTCACAAATGATTTGTGCAAATCACCACACCTGAACCATAAATCACCGCTGAGTCATGTGACGTGACGTCACCATTCAAAATGGCGGCGCCCGTTCATATGAAAGACTGGGAGGTGATTCTGGGCTTTTTCACAGTGATAAATGAAAATCTCGGACATGAGACCAGTCTTAAGAGGATATTAACTGGACCAAGGGCATTTTTATCGGTAATGACTGACTGTCCGACGTATTTCGCCATCACTGATCATTTCAAGTTAAAACACATCGTTTCTGCTTTTTTTGTTTTCGGAGAAGTTTCACGTTTACACAACAACGTAAACAATGTTCGTTTCCACAGAAATGACAAAAAAGTGCTGAAAACGATGTAGTTCTCATGTTGGGCCACTAGTTGGTGCTGTTGTCTGTTTTTGTCATGAAACCACACACGTGCAGCAGAGAACAAGGAGACGGAGCCCGAGTGTTTTCAGGAAGTGTTTTCAGGAAGTGTTTTCAGGAAGTGTTTTCCAGTGTCTCCCACCACCGTTGGCGTATAAAGGACACATTAAACGCTTTAAAAATTTAGCGTTTTCACTATTTGGGGTTTTTGCCGTGTAAACGGGGCCGAAGAAAGTAGATCACTGTGATCTCAACCAGTCGAACTATAAACTTCGTCACAGCGGACAGTTTAGTGTCTGATTTTAAAAGTAGAGACGATGTTTACCTCCGAATCTGAATCTGAGACCCAGAGCTGCAGGATATTCAGTAAACATCCCGTAACGTTGAAGATGTGTTGATATGACAAAACTATAAAACCTGATAGATCGTGACATCCTCGCTGGTTCCACATTAAGTTTGTCTCTTGGTTTGATTGAAGGATTAAGGCGTCTCCTGGACGCTGCCGTTGATCCGTCAGAAGCAGGTCAAACTCTCAGCTTTACGTCTTTTTTGGGGTTTTTTTTTACTCCAGCTGTCCAACATCTGAGCTGTTGCTTCCAGTTAGTGACGGTGTGGCTGCAGCCGATTGATGCTCGCCACCATTTTAGTAACCTTCGTTTATACAGTCGTGGGTCCGAACAAATGGATTAATCAGGGGGCCATTGATCGGCGGAGCAGCAGTGTGGGAGTCTTCAAAGGGCTCGCGGGGAGAAGGCTGGAACATCCCCCAGAGTCCTGTTCAGTTATTAATGAGAGGAGGATGGCCACCGGTTACACACTCGGGCCCAAAACGGGAAGACGTGCATCTAATTGATCTCCTCCTTCATCACTTTCTCATTTACTCCAATAAAAGGACAGAAGCCCCGTTCATTCGTCTTCTGTCCCCTCAAACCGACGACCAAACCGTGGGATTGTTGGAAACCCGCGAGGCTCTGTCCACCTTTTATTGGGATCTTATTTGGTATTTGTGCCAACAGGAGGATTTGATGGAGTAGAAACGCCCAGCTGATTACTGCCACTGGTTGTGGGTCACAAGGTGCTGCGGCTTGGATTATATTCTCAATCCCGCAGCGCTTCGTCTCATTACCATCATTAAAACATTCACGTTCTCACATGCTGCTCATTATTACTCTTATCTTCTGTTGATCTGTTTGCTGTTGAGATTAAAAATGCCCACGGCAGGTTTTGTGTAATTTGGTAATCAGTTAATGAAGTGGAAAATATTCACCTATTAAAGAAGCAGAGCAGAGACGATGTTTCAGTTCTGATCTGCTTCACTGACGGATATTTTACTCTCTCTTTGTTCTGCAGTGGGTATTTTAAAGGAGATTAAAATCACTTGGCAGAACAACAATGAGTTGTTGTTTCACTTTTTTTTTTTTTTAAGAAAAAGCTGTTGTAGAGCATCTTCCTCCTCTGACATCCAGTTTATTGAGAAAGAGTTAAGGTTATTAGACTCGGTTGTTCGTCTTTTGTCCTCAAAAGTCTACATTTAGCTGTTTTTCTCCGGTCCATGTGATAAATGTCGTCCCGTGTAGCTCCCAAATTGAAAAGACCTCCCGCGTCTCTCTCCACTGTCTTCGCTGACATTTTATCTTCTGTGACAGCAACATCTCTTCTCTCTCTGGATGTCGGGTTAACACGGCTCCGATGTGTGCTGCCATTTCGGCTGTTGTATCTTTAAAGGGCAAACCTGATGTGCTTCTTCCCGACTGCGTCTGCATCTTTGTTGTATGTTTTCCAGATAAATGTCTTTTCCCAGGTCGCAGGTGGAGATTGACAACACACGCACACTCACACTTTATTTAGTGTCAATAGCGGCATAATCTCTTGGCACTGATGTTCTAATAAAATACAAAAACCAAACAGTTTGAGGGAAATTCTCCACAGATTTAAACTCTGAGATGGAGGATGTCTTCCTGCACCGGTTAAAGGCCACATGGAGCCTCAGTTCTGGTTCCTTACAGCCATATTGTTTCTATATTTTTAGACTAAGTGTAAGACCAGCAACTGTCCTAATCTGTGGTAACTGCATCCTGCTTCTCTTCATATTGAGTTATGATATTATTAAAAACTTGGACAAGACAAGCAGAAAAGCTTATTGAGCTTCTGTGAAGTGGTTGAGTTCCCTTTGAGTCCCTCATTGACTTTCCATCTTTTGGGACTGAGACTCTTGTTGATGGAAATCCTCCAGTTCTGTGAAGGATGAAGGAAGTGAGAATCTCTGCAGAGCGACTTCGTTTCAGATCTGTCGTCTGGAGAGGCCTCGCTCCTCATGGAAATCCTGAAGTATTGGATTTTAGGAAGACAATGGAGAAGCAGAAGTCGGCAGCAAACTTCAAACATTCCTTCAAGGTTTCCTGCGGCTCTCCGAGGAATTTACTCTGATTTTGTTATTTTAACTCCAGATTAAATGTTTCACAAGGTTTTTCATGCAGTCATGATGGTCTTGTCTTGTAAACCGACCCTAAAACTTAACAAAAGCTTCGCTTTTACGTGAAATCATTAGTTGGTTGCATGGATTTTAGCCAACACGCGAGACAGGGATGGGAATTGATAAGGTTTTTACGATTTTGACTTCCATTTTCGATTCTGCTTAACGGCTAGGTTCTTTATCGATCCTCTTATTGATTCTCATTTAGAAATGAAACCTGAAGTCTGAACATCAGACGACGTGCTCGCGTTGCCACTGCTGATGAGCTGAGATTCACTCCGGACCAACGCCACATTCATTCAGAGTTATCGCCGCTGTCTGAGCAAATGTTTCTGCATCGTGGTCGAATTTCCTGCCTTCGGTGAGATATCCACTTTCCAGGTATTGCGAGTTGTGCTGTTGTCGTCCTTTTCTCCTGAAATGGAACCAAACTTTGCAGTGTTTGTGCCGCTTGGTCGTCATGTTTCCTGCTGGCTGCTCTGGGGAATGACGCCGCCACGCATCGGCATCGTGTGTGACGACGTCATTCATGGCCGTTACATGGCCGTGTTCTGTTACGTACCGTCGCATTCCCGTTATGTGGCCGTGTTCCCGTTACATACGGTTGTGTTCCCGTTACATACGGTTGTGTTCCCGTTGCATACGGTTGTGTTCGCTACATACGGTTGTGTTCCCGTTACATACGGTTGTGTTCCCGTTACATACGGTTGTGTTCCCGTTACACACTGCCGTGTTCCTGTTATGTGACTGTTGGTATGAAGCTGGTCGTAACGCAGTGCAGCGATGTGGGAGCGTCTCGTCCTGCTGAGTGCCACTAGCACACTGACCTTTCTCTCTCCCTGCAGGGAAACACGAGGCGCCTTAATGACTTCCACCATAACAGCCGTCCCACATCACCTAACTCTCCACAGGTCTGCGTTACAGCCACAGAACGCAGCGAACAGCATCCTGAAAGGTCACGCTGCAGTACTGCTTTGACCAACATGTCCGGGTCGTATGTGAGCAATCGTGATGAGCTGCTTACTGGAAAAAACTAAAAAACACCCCGTTTTCCCTCTGCGGTCCAAGAAAAAAGGAAATCAGTGAAGGATCTGTTAAAACACACACTGATGTTCACCTGAAACTGCTACAACACAGCCACTTCAATCCATTTCAGGATCCTAACAAACATAATTTTACTGTTTTACACTAGTTTTCATGTTCCAAGTTCACATCTGAGTGACATCTAATGTCAAATCAAACTGTCGTCTGAAAACAGTTCAAAATGGTTCAAAACGAGCTTTAAAATGCGTGTATTAGTCTTTATTTCCCCGAGTTTCCATCACATGTGTATCTGCAGTGTTTCAGTAGAGCAGTTTGACGATTACATTGATTCTTTTTTTTAATGCTTCTGACTTTTGCCCCGCGGCTCTCAGGTACTAAAAAAATCTATCAAAATGTTTTAATTGGTTAATAGCGTAGTTTTTCTGAATTAATCACCATTAAATACATATTTTAAAATGGTTTTCTTCCCGTGTTCGTGGCGAGGCGCTTTCATCGAGTCGTAAAACAATAAAGATGAAAGCACTGGTTAGAAACCACGACGTGACCGCGACGCTCCCGTGTTGTCATGGAAACAGGACGCACAACGACACAAAACTTCTCTCCTTGGTCAGCATAAACTGGTGTTAAAGAGCCCCGGAACCTGATGAAGCCAGCTTCTAAAACCCCTGGTAGATGTTTCAGCAGCTTCAGCCTCCAGGAATCGGAGCACCTTGATTCTGGTCTTCAGCCGCTCAAATCCGGAGCCTGTTGGTTTGATTTGTTTTGATTATTTGGACGTTAACCGTCGTCCTCCTCACTCTGGGACTGATTTGGACTTCCTTGAAAGGTGTGTCAGTTCTACATGAGTTTCACATTCAGCCCGTTTCTTAAGATTCCTGGAGGTGGAGAAGCTGTTTAGCTCTTTGTTTCTCCAAAGTACTTTTCCTCTATAGCAGCTGGAGAATCAATGTGTGTGATCAGCTGGCAGATCGCCGCGTCTGTCGCCCCCCGCCCGGAGGTTATCGTCATCGTTCCGGGTCATTACATTTTCCGGACGTCCACGTGTTTCCACAGTGGTGACGGGGGAAGGAGTGACGGTTGACCACCACTGTGTTCTTTAACTTGCCCTGCGGGACGCCTCTGGTGCCCCGTCGAGCCTCAGTGTGTCGAGACTCTCCCCACCGGCCGCGGATCAATGATGGTTCTATTTCCATGTCCAGTGTTTCCTGTCCTGTCACTTCCTGCCCCTCTTTCAGTGTAGAATTTCTTGTCCTGCCGTCAGTCTCCGTCGTGTGCTGCTGATGTGAAGATAATCTAATCCCCCCCCCCTGAGATTAATAAAGTCTTTCTCTTCTGTTCTAATGTGGTTTTCTTTGTGTGTTTCAGATGAAGACGGTGAGTGTCGCTCTGGTGTTGTGCCTCAACGTGGGAGTCGACCCCCCCGACGTGGTCAAGACGTCGCCATGTGCCAGACTGGAGTGCTGGATTGGTGAGACCTTGACTTTATCTCCATTGTAAATTTCATTACTGTAATTTCTGGGCTATAAGCCACTGCTTTTTTTTTTACATGCTTTGAACCCTGCGGCTTAATCAGTGACGCAGCTTATTTATGGATTTCTGCGGATTAACAAGCTTCATGCCACCAGATTCTACTTCCGCCTGTATCTGCACTGTTTTGAGCGCCTCTGCTTCTCCAAAATTTGCCATAAAAGTGATATTTCTGTCTTCCTGACCTCGTAATGTGCTGCTCTATGTGGTCTGGTTGACCTGCAGGAGCTGACAGCCCTGAGTGATGCATTCAGGTGCATCACGAAACTCCGACCGCTGCGCTCTATGTCTGACCAGTCGTCCTCCTCAGGGGCAAATCTTCCTCCTCAGAATCACAATCAGCAAATAACCGATAAGATACTTTATCAACAAAGATAAAACACTCAGTGTTTGTGTTTTTTTTTTGTTTTTTTTTGTTGCTGTAATTCACTTGTGTGAAACACAGTTTCTCTGTTCTACTCCAGTGATGACTTCCTCTCCTCAGAAGATAAGCTCTTTGTTTCACACTCCGTCTGCATGTTCTGAGGATGAGGATGTCTTCAGCGGTTGTTTGGCAGCTTTTCCTTTCAGGGCCTGTTTACACACAAACATTCCCGAGTGGAAACACAAGACTTTTGCCCGCGTTTGAGTCCGTTTCCACGACAACGGTGATCAGAGCCACTCGATCCAAGTTCTGCTGTTTGTCCCGCTGCAGTGATTATCTTCAGTTTTACTGGAGGAGTGTGTGATTTAGTGAAGAACCTCTTGTTTGAAGCTGAAACTAAACGTGTGTGTGTGTGTGTGTGTGTGTGTGTGTGTGTGTGTGTGTGTGTGTGTGTGTGTGTGTGTGTGTGTGTGTGTGTGTGTGTGTGTGTGTGTGTGTGTGTGTGTGTGTGTGTGTGTGTGTGTGTGTGTGTGTGTGTGTGTGTGTGTGTGTGTGTGTGTGTGTGTGTGTGTGTGTGTGTGTCCCCGTGTCCCCGTGTCCCCGTCCTCAGACCCTCTGTCCATGAGTCCTCAGAAAGCTCTAGAGACGATCGGAGCAAACCTACAGAAACAGTATGAAAACTGGCAGCCCAGGGTGAGTCACTCAAACCCTCCTCCATCTCTCCTTCATCCCTCCATCTTCTCCTCCACGTGCAACATTCAGTCGAAATTCATTTCACTTTGATTAACTTAGTTTATTTGTATATTTTGTGTCAAAACTGGGATTTTATTTAATTTAAAACCGGTTAGATTTTTATTGATTTTTTTTAGATTCATAGAAATGAATGAGAATTCACACCAATTAGTTTACATTTATTGTCAGCCTCCTCTTTTCCATCATTTAAATGTTTTGTCTGAACGTGTTTCAGCTGGTTTTTATTTTCATGGTGTCTTCATCTGAACAGGTAGGTCACTCAGAGAAAAGCTCCTTTAAGGCCTGATGTTGCTGAAATACATCCTGATCCTCTCTATTGGAACCTGTAAAACTGATAAACTGTGACTTCAGAGGTTTTACAGCTGCTGACAACTTCCGGTGACATTTCCTATTTTTTAACGTTTTCCTGTGGTCTAATTGTTCATTTATTTCAAACTCAAACGTGGTCAACCAAAGACTCTTGGCGTTGGAAATCCACCACTAATGAAACGCATCAGATGTCTTCGTATCATTTTGTTCCTGATGGATCTGAGCTTCCATTAAGCCTCTTGCAGGTTCTTAGTGCTCCAGAAGTTGCTTTATAGATTTTGGATGCTGTTTGAAGACGATGGCGTCTCGGTGATCAGTCGGTAAAGTGTGTGGTGATCGGAGTGATGAACTCCTCCACCGATCAATGATCTCTGTGTTTACGCGAAGCTGCAGGACGCCACGGCTCGTTTTCTGTTGTGTTGTTCCGCAGCGGTGTTCAGGTTTTAGTGACCATCGGGGGCGTGAGCGGTGTGTGTGGAGTGCTTCCATGACCTACCTGTCCATACACTGGTTTTCTGCCACAGTACAAACTGATTTTTACACTCGTGTCTCTTAAATGCCCTTGTGTTTGAATGCGTGCGTGTTGGTTGTTTGATGGTAATTGCTCCGGGATGTAATCTGCCTTCAGTCATAATCTGCTGGGATTAACTCAGGACTCTACTATCATAACTCTGAGAAAGCAGGAAAGAAGATTGATGGTTGGACTTTTTATATCGTAACTATAAAACCCTTTTCTGCTCTGAAGTTGGACAAAGCAGTCCATCCATGGTTTCTCTGCTCCAGTCAACAATGTGCTTTAATGGTGAGAGTTATATTCTCAGGAGTTCGCATGCTGCTTTGCTTGGATTATTCAAATACCCTCATTTGTTGTGTGAATCTGTCGGTGATGTTAGTCTTTGCAGATAATCTGCAGGTTTCCTCTGGACGAGCTTGTTCCTTTAACCTGGAACACTTTGAACAGCAGCTGAAGTTTCCCACTTTGAATCCATTAATGAGCTTTAGAAGCACTTGAACCGGCCCCACTTGACCTTTTGATTTTACTGTATTGTTCTTATTGAACTGTGGACAAATTGATGCCTGCGTCTCTGGAACTCATTTGTTGGTGTTGGTTCTGCTGCGATATATCAGTCGTGATATATGGTGATATTGTGCTGGAGATGTGCAACGATAACATTGTGTGAATGAGCCAGTTGCCTTCATGTACCTCCCTTCATGAGCCAGTTTCAGTGATTAATAGCGGAGAGTCGTCGGCGGCGGTGGGGAAACACGGTTGCTGAATTGGTTCAGAAAATGTCTCAAAACACACCACAAACAGCAGAAGATTCTGCGATACAATCTGTCATTATTATAAAGGTTTCTGATGAAAACTTGATTATATTATTGGTATTTTATCTGCACCCACAGCTGTTCTGTGAAAATCTGATGTTCTGTCATTCCTGATTGTAATATTTCTGATATTGTGAATATTTTCCTGAATAATAATCTCAGAAGTGAGACGACTTGTTTAAATGTGGTGATTTTACATGTATGATTTCATCCTGCGATAAGAAGTATTTACGTGAAACGATAGGATGCTTACTTAGACAGGAGGAAGGTGATATGCAGGATCCTCTCCAGGAAACTGAACCCTGGAGGAGCCGCTGAAACCAAAGTTCCTCCTATTGAAGCTGAACAACTTGCTCAGTGTGAAGTCATGAGCATCGCCGATCATAAGAACGTTTTTGAAGCAGTGGCCACATGAATCTGTTTCACCAAGCTCCTTTTACCCCACGCAGGTGATTAAAACACTGTGAGAAGTGATTTAGAAGCCGCTGTTGATCAGATTGATCAGATCCAGGGTTTATATTCAGCAAGCAGAGCCTGACGACCTTCAGTCCTGAGTCTGGATTTAACAAACATTCATCAGAGTCCAGCCGGAGGACGAGAGGCTGCAGGACGGCTCGGAGTGAGCAGCGGAGCCGTGAAAAGATTCAAACACCATCAGTGAAATCTTAACGTTGATCCAGTGGCGCGAGCCCGCAGCCCCGAGCACCGGCTCTGAACTGGACTCACACAGACGTGTGTGTTCCGCAGGAAATCAGACCGTCTGTCCTGAGTTACTGTCGTTTCAACACGAGAAGATGTTACATGTTACAAATCAAACGTTCACATGGTTGATTTGGTTTTTGGATTTTTGGTGTTTCGCGGCCGTCTTCATTATGAGTAGTTTGAATAAATGAAGCCGACAGGTTGGTGCCGCTACATTCACGAAGTATCGGAGACGAGAGCCGTCACCAGAGAAATGACAAACGACCCGTTTACACAACGTTTTCAAGTGAAAACGACAAACCTTGATGTTTTTGGGGGGTCCGCTTACATGACAACGGTTGTCGGAGCCACTGAAAACACAACTTTCTGAGAAGGCTCAGACTCCGTCATCGGGTAAATGAGAGGAAACTCTGCCCTTGCTCCTGGTCGCCACGGCCGTAGTAACTAGTAGTTTTGCAAATACTCTACAGATGGGCAATCAGAACAATGTTTCCCCCAGAGTGTCAAGACTCCCAATCCAGATTCTAATAGGACTTGGTAGTTTTATAGTCGACAGTCACCATAATAACAATCTAACTTGGTCGTCTGTCCACTGTCTGTGTCCTCCCTTTGTTAATGTGTTTGGTTTCATGACAAAAACCAACATCAGCACCAACTAGTGGACCAACACTGTAACTACATCGTTCTCAGTGTTTCTGCTGTATCTGTGGAAGCGGACATCGTTTTCAAAACTTTGCAGAATAAACAGGAAACGTCTCTGAAACGTTTTAACTTGAAGCGTTGTCGTGGAAACAGAGCTGAAGATTCACTCAGTTTGTCCTGTTCCCACTGGAAATCCCTTTGTAAGGAATGATTTAAGAACGGTGAGCATTTTTGTCCTGAAAACCCCAAACTAGGACTTAGTACCCAACTATACTTGACAATCAGCCAGAACATGATAAAGTCATAACCTTGTCTTTTACCAGGAAATGTTCTCAGAGATGATAAGAGAAACTGGAAATGAGTAATCATAAAGATTTGATTGACAACAAAAAGGGAAGAGCATCTCTGAGTCTGCAGCTCATGTGAGGTGTCCCAGTCCTCAGTGGTCTGTATCTGAAGACCTGATTGGAATCAGGTCATCAGGACGTTGTCAGATCTCTAAAGACGTTTTGCTCCGAGGTACTTCTTCAGTTTATACTCTTCCCTTGATTCACACATATTTCAGAGGTCAGCTTTAAGTTAATTTAAAGCACTCATAGTATGCAAAATTCACTTCCTAATGGTTTTCCAACAGTAATAATCATCCCCAGACCTGGAACGACGCACCAGAAGTGAAGAAAATCTGTCATCTTTCACCCGAGCTTGTTACCATCCAATCAGAAATCAAACCCTATATAGTGTCATCGAGGGTTTAGCCAATCACAATCAAGGTAGGCCCTCCCTTTGACTCCTCCCACAATTAGGCAGCTCTGCTCTGGCAAATGGCACCACAAGTGGAAGTACTTCCTCCTCTTCCCAAGATGGGCATGTGTGGGCGGAGCCAATCCAGCTCACACAGACACAGCAGATTCTGAATGCAGCTCCTATGATCCAAGATTCAAATGGAGGAGAATCAAGGAAAAACTGCATTTAGGGCAGTAAAGTTTGAATACAAAGTTTTTGGACCAATGAGATCATGTGAAAGTATGAAGCTGGATAATATGACCCCTTTAAAGATGAGACGATGACAGTCATTGATGAGTCTCACCCAGAAGCTTCCAGGATTTAATGGCACTGACATGTTGGACCAGATCCACAGCCTTCAGCCTTGCTGTGGGGAGTATTTTCCTCGTGTGTCTGTTTCCTCACATTGCTGACGCAGTCGTCTTGTGTTGATTGACGACTGTTGGGAGAGTTGGGACTTGAGCGTTGATGTTTCTTTAAGAAGACGACCTGCCGGCAGTAAATGTTCGCTGGTTTGAACTCCTCTGGTTCCTCCTGCTTGGAGAAACATCCGACCAGTGAGGCGCCTCAGAGAGAAGAAACAAGCAGACTCTTGAAATCTGATTGGATTTCAAACCACCTGTGGATGTTTTGAATCCTCTTAGAAAAGATTCTGTTTGTGATCAGAGCCTTTTTATCGTGTCAAACTCGATGTTTTGGTTTTTAGATGTGCAGGAAGACGTGACGGAGGCGTCGCTGGGTTTGTGTGGCGGAGTCACAGTTTTGTTTATTCAGATTGTACAGAGCGTAAAATACACAAAGTCATAGGTACAGAAGTAAGACATGAGGCAGAAGCAACAGGCGACGGATACTTAACTGACTGGTGTAGTGGTAAGTACTCCAACATCACCGGAAGACGATCCCTGGTTTGATTCTGGACTTTCATTGTGTTTGTACAATCCAAAAACGTGTGTGTGTGTGTGTGTGTGTGTGTGTGTGTGTGTGTGTGTGTGTGTGTGTGTGTGTGTGTGTGTGTGTGTGTGTGTGTGTGTGTGTGTGTGTGTGTGTGTGTGTGTGTGTGTGTGTGTGTGTGTGTGTGTGTGTGTGTGTGTGTGTGTGTGTGTGTGTGTGTGTGTGTGTGTGTGTGTGTGTGTGTGTGTGTGTGTGTGTGTGTTGTGGCATTTTGTTGGTTATGAAGATAATTTTTAAACAATGACATCTGACCACAAAACTTTTCTAAAACAGAAACAGAAAACTTAATTATAATATTATTATAAGAACATTTTTTAATTAACAGCCATCAAACATTGAGTTGGTGAGACACTCGGTGTGAATGAATGATTGTTGTGATGGACGGGTGACTTGTTGAACTTTTTAGCAGAAAACAAACAAAATGAAAAGGTAAACAATACAAATATAAAATGGATGATTGATCCATGGCTTGGTTGAGGAGTTTCTGATGAGTTGACTGGTAGATCCTTTGGTTTGAGTCGTGAGTGTTGGCTGACTGGTTGGTTGTGTGGAATAAAATAAAACGAAAACACACACACACACACAACCTGCTGATATTGTCTTCAGCTTCCCTGCCGGCAGCAGTTCACCATGATGAGGAGGCCAAAGTGGAAAGATAAAGCATGATTGTCAGATAATAGTCATTCAATATTTGAATTTGTTTGATTTTCGAAGCTGCAGATGGAGCCGGCAGGCGGAGAGAACACAACTTGAGTGCAACAGTAGCCGCTGAGACGCCTCAGCTTGAAAATAGACAACATCTCGTTGGCGTGTTGCTGGGAGCTGCGGAGGAATCCTTAAAAAAAAAATGGCCTCATCACGAGGAGAAGTAAAAATACACCAGCGTTTGGCTGTTTGGTAAGCTGCTTCAGAGGCACCACGAGGTGAGAGGAGGTGGAGAAAGAGACGTCTCGGGGGACGGCAGTTAAGAGAATGGATGCCTGGGCTAGCTGACCTCCAGGGGTCGTCACCAAGTGGTGGTAGGAGTGCAGGAGGAGGCGTGGGCGGCTGAGAAAGCTGCTCTTTCTACCCGGTGCTGCAGCGCCAACACACCTTACATAAAGTGTTGACAAAGCAATCAATTACACGGTGGTTATTACCTGCTTTGTCACAGCGGTGCAGGGATTGTGTAATAAGTTCATTTCTGCTGAGACGCGTCAGTAAATATTAGACCCCGAGAGCAAATTGGAAACCATTAGTTTCACATGTTTTCCCGCCGAGGTGGCGGTGTGTCGGAGTGGCGCTGGGCTGCCTGGAGAGTTTCACCGAGCCAACCTGTCATCACGAATCTGCTTCTCGCTCTGCTTCTGTACTCGCACATTAACCCTCATGGCCAGAAAACCACAGAGAGAAACTGTGTCCTGCCTGCTGCCCACTCACTGACTCTACCAACACCACCACCTCCTCCTCCTCCTCCTGCTCGCCTTCTTTTTACATCCCTCTGTTTCTCTGAGCTTCTGTGGAGGCGGCGAGGAGGAATGGGATGGAGATCCAACACATTAAGCCGCTTGACACTGTGATTGTAGCTTTGCATATATCTTTGGTACTATGCAACATGAGGGTTCGTATGATCACGGTCATATGACTGCACTGGCTAATGTCACTCTGCAGAATGTTACAGCTGCTATGAACTACTGCTGCTATGAGCTGCTACAAGCTAAACCTGTTACGATCTACTGCCGCTACGAGCTAATCTGCTACGAGCTAATCTGCTACGAGCTAATCTGCTACGAGCTAATCTGCTACAAGATAATCTGCTACGATTCTCATATTTTGATCAGATTGTGGATTTTCCGGTTTGGCTCCAGGACATTTATTCCGGTGGACATTGTGCAGTTTGAAAAAAGCTGGACTAGTTAATTAATTTGTAATCCATCACGTAAGTATTGCTCCTTTGGGGAAATGCCCCAATTCAAAAGAAAATCTGAATTAATTAACAAATTGTCACATTTCTATTGAGAAGCTAAATGAGTAACTGGATTTATCGAGATTAGAAGAGTCAAACTCATTTCAGTTCACAGGCCTCATACAGCTCGATGTGATTCAGTGAGACAGAAGTTAAGTTTTAAAGTCTCTTCCTCTGTTCATTGACTTAAAGTGTTGGATCAGAGATTCGATGACTTCTCTCTGGTCCAACACCTTCATCCTGATGTCCGTCTCTTCATACAAACAGTCTCTTTTCTCTTTTCGGTGCAGCTTTTCTGAGCTTTACTGAGCCGTTGCTGTGTTATAACAGGGAATCCGGACTGGATTTCTGCTGCTTTTGTTTGATACTCGGCATCGAGAAAGCCGTATTTTTATTTTTTTCCTTCTTGCTGCTATACCTTTAGCTTTCAGTTTCTCTTTGAGATTTCCGCCTGGATGAGCCTCCCCTACTCTCCTATTCTCTTTCAAGCCTCTCTTGTTGGCTTTCATTTTCCCTCCGAGTGTCACCCTCTCTTTTCTCTCCGTCCTCTCTCATATCGCTCTCTCTCTGTGTGGGAGTGTAGTGAGACTCTCCCTCCTCACTGGCTGGATGTTTGTTAGTTATTGAGATGAAAAGCGACGTGCTTGTCTTGTCAAATGGCCTTTTTCAAAGCCGACAGGCTGCAGAGAAATTACCCGACGCGTTGCTTCAGCCGAACAGGTCCGCTCCGTCATCTGGTGGAGCCGCGTGGCGTACCGCCCTGCATCTCTCTTCGTGGTTACCCCCCCCCCCCCCCCCCCCCCCCCCCGCCGGGCAGCGGCCCGAGAACCCCCGCTGGCCACTCTACTAACAGTCTCTGCATTATGTATCAGCCAGCCGCACCTCAAACACTCGGCTCCTGATTAGTTTTGAGGGTTTCTCTTATTACTCCGGAAGCAGCGAACTGCACAGCTGAAGGAGCGAGAGGATTCCTGTGTCGTCCACAGTGCTGGGCAAGGTTTAACTATGACAAGTTACTCTTGCTTTACTTTTAATTGTCTCCCTCAGTGTGTCTGAATAACTGTCTGGTTATTGTAGAGCTGCTGTGACACATTAGAAGAGCCGTCAACACTGTGAGGCTCAATCTGATGACTGATTCACTCATTTGAGTTCATCTGAAGCTTCATCAGTTAGAAGGAGGAAGATGCTCTACAACCTGAATGTTAGAGGAGGAAGATGCTCTATCACCTGGAATTTCAGTTCCAGAAAGTATGAAACTGAGGCCTCGTTTCTTCGACAATGTTTCAAGTGAAAAACAAATTTTTGGAGTTTTAAATTTAGAAGAGTTTCATATTTAGACGGCAAAATTCTGAGAGTGTCTGTCACCACGATAAAGTCAGACCTGGAAATCCACAATCTGATCAAAATATGAGATGAAGGCCCCGCTTCCATGACAGCGTTTCAAGTGAAAACTGTTTTTACGTTCTGAAAACAATGTCTGTTTCCATAGAAATGACAAACACTGAAAACCTTGTAGGTTTCAAGTTGGGCCACGAGTGTGTTTGTTTTTCTAATGAAACCACACACACATGCAGCACAGAACAATCCACTCTAAACATTATCAATGTGAGAACACAGACATTCTAGTGGACCAAGTTGGATTGTTATTACGGTGACTGTCAAAATAAAACTATCAAGTCCCAGGAGAAGATGGACTGGGAGTCATGACACTCTGGATGAAAGATTGATCTGATTGTCTCTACTGAGCATGTGCACCACAACTAGTGACTACGGCCGCAGTGACCAGGAGCAGCGTTTCCACCGTCTATACGCAGTTTAAGCGTTTCCAGTGTCTCCGAGCACCGCTGCTCTTAAACACTATTAAAGTTTTGTGTTTTCACTTGACAACGTTGTCGTGTAAACGGGGCCTGAAAAGCTGAAACCCGGATGTCACAACCCCGCCTCCAGTCTGGCAGAGCGGGGCCGTCTCTCAATCAGAAGGTTGAAGGTTCGATCCCCCAGCTACCCCGGTCCATGTTGAGCGAGACGCTGAAGCTGGGATTCGTCCTCCCGCATTGGGAACGCTCTGCCTTAAACAACCTGCAGTGTTTTATTTCCTGGGATCATTGCGAGGTTCTCACCGTGTTCTCAGACGGCGTTCAGCAGCCCGAAGGGTCACTCGTTCCTCTGCAGGTTTTAATTAAGGTTGAGGAAGCGAGGCGGTTTACGTGTGTGACTGTATGAAACCACAAGAGGGACAAAGATAACACATTTAATTAGCAGCACTCTGGTTCAAGCTCAGCTTTTCCATTTTCTTCCACTTTGGAAGCCGTGTCGTTAACGCAAACCAAGACACAAACTCACTGAATCATGGAGGGAGTTTCTACTGGAGCTGCACTCATGTGACTTCACGCTGACGTCTGGCAGGTTTCTGGCAGGTTTCGCTGCTTCCCTGATGCCACCAACGTTCAATTTCACAAAATATGGAGCAACAACGATTTACTGAAGCACTACATTTAACATAAAGAGTTAAATGACGAGATGAATTGAAGATTAAAGATGGTCTATAATCTAGATGTTAGAGGAGGAAGATGCTCTATAATCTGGATGTTGGTGCAGGAAGATGGTCTATAATCTAGATGTTAGAGGAAGAAGATGCTCTATAATCTGGATGTTGGTGGCGGACGATGCTCTATAAACTGGATGTTCACTCTTTAATTTTGTTGTTGACAGTAGTCCTGTCATTCTCTATTACTGAAGTTAACAGCCAGAGACAGCAGGAGTACTAATCAGGTACAAGTATATTACTGGCTAAACAAAAGTGAGTTACGGTCTGTCCTCAACGTTGATGAACGACATAATCTGCTACTCACTGTGCATCTCTCCATGAGTGCAAGCATTTTTAATCAATGAAAACTGATGAACATAAGGGTCTATTTTGATCACTTTCTTATTCCGGTGGATGTTTTCTGTCCCGCAGCAGAGACGTATAAAACCCGACTCAGCGTCTGACTGAGAGACTCCTGCTGTCACCACATTAAACCAAACCGTAATCCAGGGTGGAAGACAAAGCTGTAAAATACACGTGAATCATTCTCACACGTCTGACAGTGTTTTCAATCTGAGCCGGTCAGAGCAACCTGCCTCAGTCTGTTGAAACCAATCCATTCTTTATCGGGGCATTTAGAGCTCACGGTGCGTCGTTCTGCCTGACGACCACCAGCCGTCACCGCCGGGCCTGAATCCTGGTTCAGTCGATGACAACATGAGCGGGAAGCTACAGATCCTAATGACCTCCACCGGTGCTTCCTGCTGCACTCAGTCCAATAGGAGTCACAGAGAAAACCATTAGTCCTCCGAAGAATCATAGACAACCCAATGATACAGCTGCAGGCAGCGGATGGACCGGGAACACTGGTTTGAATCCCAGAGGGCTGCAGAGGTCGCTCATCACACAGTGAATATCTCTTCACGACGTTTTGAAGACGTCATCAGTCTTCTTTTGATATTAGATGTCGGTGAGCGCCACGTTGTGCTGATGCAGACACTGGGTATGGTGACGCTGGATATCGTGTGCAGCCGCAGCAGAGCGGCGAGGCCTTCCGAGACGCTGGATGAGCCTCATCTGAATGAATCAGGAGAATTTTTTATTGATCACTGCTTCCAGGCCCAGAGAGCGATTCGCTCATTCCTTTTAAAGTGTCACGTGGTTTTGTTCAGAGCAGCTTCTTCCTCTGCAGATGAAAGGAAACGGACCGACAGAGTGTCTCCTCGGTCACACGGTTCATTCACGCCGACTTCAAACTGCATGCTGGAGTACCGGCGGTGATGGGAGGAGCACTGTCACCGGAACCCCCCTCCCCCCCTCCCCTCCCCCACCTCCCATCGGCATGGCCGAGAGTTTAGTGACTGATCCAGAGAGGAGAGGAGACGGTACGCTGCGCTCATGGAACAGCAAAGACATGAATAATGTAATTTTAAAATGCATCAAAAACTGAAAGACATTGAAAGAAGGGGAGGAGAAGTGTGCGTGTGCGTGTGCGTGTGCGTGTGCGTGTGCGTGTGCGTGTGCGTGCGCGTGCGTGTGTGCGTGTGTGCGTGTGCGTGTGTGTGTGTCTTTTGTTTCAAATCAGCAATTAGGTGTGCACGTACTCCGGACCTCCCTATATTTGCATGCGTGTGTTGGCATGATGCTCATGCAGCGGATGCGGCGGCGCAGCGCAGGAGGCCAGGACGTGACTCTGTGGACAGGAACGCCTTCCATTCTGCTCTTTCTTCTGTCGCCGTGTGTCAAACGTTGCCGCTGTCCCTCCGTCAGCATGCCAGTCCCAGCGAGCCTCCAGTGGAGACGGCAGCAGTGTGTCGGTGAGTCACTGCGCTGCAGAGCCCATCAGGATAAAGAAGCACAGCGCTGACAGAACTCAGCCCTCAACACGTTTCTCTGACTTTGCAAGTCATGAGAGTCGCCTCGCCGGCCTGCAGCCGACTTCCTGTCCACATCGACGATCCGGAGCCGAGTCGCCTGGTTCACGTTGTCTATTATTAACACGGCTCCACTCAGCCAGCCGTGGCAGCCATTCAAAAGCCCTTTTGTCTTCAAAGCGTCTCTCAAAACTCTCCCTGGAGGAAAGGCACTCTCGTGGAGTGCGTTTGGTTTTACTTTGACCATTTCTTCAATAACGTGAAAAAAATCAAATAAGTAGATACGTATTGGACAGCGCGATGATGGTTGTATTTCAGCGCATTACATTAAAAACTATTACAGCCATAATAACACAGCTGTAAAATCAGATATCTGGCCAGGATTCAGAAGCGTTTGGCAGTCGGATCTGATTCCACAAACCGCCGTATGCAAAGCGTTCAGCTGTGGCGATACATCCACCCTGTCGGGGGGGGGGGGGGTACACACGGCGCCGCCTCAGCCTCGTCCTGCCAACGCTCACATGTGACAGACCTCGTTTTCAAAGTGCTGACATGGACATTGAGTTCCATCAAACCTGATCCAAACAGGAGCCACTCACATCCTCAAACATAGAAATACTCAATCATTTATGGAGAAGATAAAATCCGTACGTGTGAGCTTTGCTGATAAAAAATGACCAACAAGAGCGATAGTTTAAATCTCACCTTTGGGAAATTAGTTTGCAATCATGCAGGGAACACATCGACTCCAACGCAGCATGAATTACTAGAAACACCCCAAAATAAAAAGAAATAATCAGGAATGACTCCAGTGGTTCCGTCCAAACATTTCGACACTGGCTCTCCGTTAGCTCTCTTGTCTTAAAATTCAATTAGTCTGCAAAATTCTGTACTAGATGACATGTTGGTATGACGGTGAATAATCTGAGGTTGAAATAATCTGTGTGGATTAATGTCAGCATGTCGGAGTCCCTGCTTCCCGTGGCTCACACTGCAGATGAAGGACACTTAAGGTCAACCGAGGCTGTGAAGGTTCCCGTCCCGTTGTCGGGGCTACAGCACTCCTTTAACGCAGCGGCTTATTTCTGCATGAAGCGCTTCCCGTTGGAGCCGCAGTACTGGACAGTTTGTTCCTGCTGGAGACAAAGGAGCAGCTAATGGAGACGAATGTTGACATGCAGAACTCAGCGACACATGCATGATTAATTGTTCCTGCACTGCATGTTTGTACAGAGAAAGAGAAAGTTTAACTTTCCTATGAGGCGTCAGGAGGACTTGAGCCATGGCTCCTGCTCAGTGCAGTACGACTAATGAAACATAAGTAATGAGCTGTTTGTTTGTGTGCAGAAGTGGCGTTTTTATCATTTTCATCCTCGTAAACAATAATTGCTGTTGATGCGGCCGATGTGCAGACGGCTGCTCTCTCTGTTAATGGCAGATAAGATCGAGCCTTTAATAATACATCCTTCTTTCTTCCTAAAGTGACTTCAATTAAAGCTCGAGCTCTTCCGACGATGCGCCCAGCAGATTGGTCCATCAGTCCTCACGTCTCTTTGCTCATTAAGGAGGAATCGAATGAATTTATCCAGGATGCTAAGACAGTTAGCTTCCTCCCGGCACCCTCCACTCCGTCGTCCTTCTCTGCAGCCCGACCGCCTCCGAATGGAGGACCTGCAGCTCTCATCAGCTCTAATTACCTGGACATCTGTCTGTATAGATAATTAGTGTGGCCCTCGACCCCTTCAGTCTGAGCTAATGGCTGAGGCCTCGCTCTAATGGTCCGCTCTGCTCTCCGGGGTTTCTCTCCGTCTTGGTGCATTGTGAGATATCACTATCACGATCCCTCCAACGTGGCCTTTTAATGGGCTCGTTTTGACATCGTTCTGCTTCTCTGTTTGAGACTAATCTTATTCCCAAATCAAACACCACAACATAAGTAGAACAATCTGTATTTCCACAGCAGCAGAGTCTGGAAACTATTTCTATTTCCAGGGAAACGGAAACACTAAAAACGACTTACTGTTGAGCCACTGGATCCTCTGTCTTGTGTACAATCATACATTAACAGGTTGGAGTGAATCAGAAAACTTTGAGACTTTGGAAGATTAACCAGCAGCAAATCATAAAACGGTGTTTCCTAAAAAAAAACAAAAAAACAATTCCGACAGTTAGTTAGCTTGTTAGCATAATAGCTTCTATTCTGGTCCCCGTAATTTAAACTTTCGCTCATCTGTATTTCTGGACAGTTTCTGTCTTTTCATAAAAACACCATAGAAAATGTCATGGAAATACATCAATAATAACGTCTTTGCGACTCTATATCCCTCCCAAAAGTCACCGCACTTTTAGCGACTTTAGGGAAGAAAGATTGTATTTTCTTTCAAAATGTCACAGACTGGTGGTCTTCAGCTTTTAGTGTTTTGTATTTCTCCGATTCAAGAGGGGTAATTTTCATCTGGAATGGCAACAACTTGGAAAAACAAAATCTGTCTGTATAATTATTTCATTTTTTTATAAGAAAATACAATCAAGTTAAAAATGTGATTTCAACATGTGAAATAGACATTTCTGTATCTGAGTCCAGCATAAAGTCCAAATCAAGCCATGAAATAAGAAATAGTGACAGTCAGAAGTTTACAGTTGTATGTTTCAGTCACTTCCTCCTCCAAAGTAAAAGCCTCTCTCTCTTTTTGGTCTCTGATAATGTTTGTTACTTTGTGTGAAATCGTAGATGTCGTGACTTTACTGTCGTGAGCTGAGCCGCTTCGGTCTCGATACTTAATGAGTTTCAGAATAAAAAAATCTGTAAAAATAAGATTTACTGGTTCAGTTCAAACCTTCAGCTTCACCGTCCGACCCAAACAAAACACACGAAACGTTCAAATCTAAGAGTCTGAGGACTCCAGTCAGTGTGGCGGCTGCTGATCCGGTAGAGCAGCTTGTTGTCGTCAGGAAGGTTGGTGCTTTGACCCTCCAGCTCATTTTGTCTGTCTGTTGAAGTAACTATGGGAACAACGAAATCTCAAGGTTTCTCTGTGAAGTGCTTCGCTATTTCTTTCATAAAGCACCATTCAAACAAGGCAATTCAGTGCTTCACCAAGAAACACATAAGAGCTTTATAAAGAAATAGAAGAAATACATTAAGCAAGCTATTAAGAATCTTAATGTCCAGGAGACTCCAGGTCTCTTCCTGTTGCAAGAGCAAAAACTGCTTTGACATCGGAACGCTCCGTCACATCATATTGTTTGTCCAAGCTGCCGAACAGGACAAGCGTGAAAAAAATAAATAAATAAAAAACAATTAGAAGTATGAGATACTTTAAAACCTCTCGCACGCTCATCTTTTCCACTGGGTCGACTTTTCATTGTGCTTTTGGTATTTGTCGTCCCAGATCACTTACAAATGCTACTTCCTCTCGTCAGAACGGCTCCTTCGCCAACAACGGACACGCTCTACACGGTCAACATAGAAAAGATGAGTTTCTCATGAGCGGAGGAAGTGCTTCATGGCTCCACTTCAAGAAGTACTCTGCCATTAATTTCAAGTAGCAATTTTCAAGTCACTCACTGTTCAAATGAGATTAAAAACAATATATAAAGGATGAGAAATTAGATAAGAGATTTAATTAAGATAAAGGTAATAAGATAAGTAAAGTCTATAGTTTATTCAAAAGCCTGTGCAAATAGAAATTGTTTAAGTCCTGAATGAAAATAGGTGATGAGCAAAGAATGAAATCAGTCGTTTATCCTGGAAATGTTTCTTCATTTAGAACGGAGACTTCAAGACTTTTCTGCTTCTTCTTAGACTCAACCAGTTTGACTAACTGACTGCTGTTAACTCTCTTTGTCTGGTCGATTTACTTTTCTCATGTCGCGGTTACTCCTTTCCCTCATTGTAAGAACCGAGTCAGCGACATTGACTTTTCAAAGAGTGCAAGTGTGAAAAGAAAAACCTCTGCCAGTGAACTTTTGAAGCCGCGGCTCGGCTCTGACTCATTGGTCTTTTGACAGGATAAAATCCAACAGTAAGAAGATTGTGACGTCGTCGTGCTCGACTTCGACTCGGCACACGATCTCCAGCAGCGAATCCAGACGCTGCTTCTGCACGCGCTCCATAAGAGCGGGCATGTTTACTGATCGTCACAACTGCATGCAAACTGAAACACTTTAAACTAAAACAGGCACTGGGTGGAGCGCATACCTTCACCAACGCCACATTTGTCACCATGGAAACCAGTGGATTACATGATTATTTGATCCACCACTCCTTCCATTATTTGTCATGGTTGTTGTGATGATGGTGATGGTGATGATGATGATGATGTTCTGCTGGTTCCTGTTCTTTTGTATTACTTTCAGTGAGTTGGCACGTGATTGGCGGGGAGCCGAGTTAGCGGTGTGCTAGCAGACTGCTAACGGCAGCTTCAGGACTGATCTGTTCGCTCCTAAAATCTATTTGATTGGTGCTTGGATGATAAGAAATCATCCCTGAACCTTTCATGCATTTAGGGTTAATAGTTTTTGCGAAATGTTCGTAAAATGCATACATACATACACACATACATACATACACACATACACACATACATACATACATACATACATACATACATACATACATACATACATACATACATACATACCAGTGGCGGGCCGTGCATTTCAGACCTCGGCCTTCACTAGTGCTAACTATAACACTTTAAACTCTAATACAATAACTATAACACTGTAAACTCTAACACGCTAACTATAACACTTTAAACACTAACTATAACACTTTAAACACTAACACTTTAAACTCTAATGCACTAAATCTCTTCAAACTCTAACACACTAACTATAACACTTTAAACTCTAATACAATAACTATAACACTGTAAACTCTAACACGCTAACTATAACACTTTAAACTCTAACACTTTAAACTCTAAAACACAAACTCTTTAAACTCTAACAGGCGAACTAAAACTCTTTGAACTCTAACACACTAACTATTAACACTTTAAACTCTAACACACTAAAACTCTTTGAACTCTAACACGCTAACTATAACTCTTTGAACTCAAACACACTTAAACTCTTTGAACTCTAACACACTAACTATAACACTTTAAACTCTAACGCACTGAAACTCTTTGAACTCTTACACACTAACTATAACACTTTGAACTCTAACACACAAACTAAAACTCTTTAAATGCTAACACGCTAACTATCGCCCCCCGAATGTAGGAAGTGAAGTGTGTAACATGGTGTCATAACATCAGGCAGAAGAAAATCCTCTGCCGCTCGTAAAGCCAGCCATGCCGAGCTTGACAGGGTTTCTTTATTCCCGTCTGTCCCTTGGCATCATTAAAGGAAGGAAGAGTCTTTTCGGGATTAAAGGGGTTTGCAGCCTGCCACAGGCTGTGGACAATTGGTCATTATACATCTCCTCTGCACTCTGCGGCTCCTCCGCCCTCATTCACTCGCTGTGCGTCTCTTTTAAGCTGTGTCAACAGTGAAACTCTCCCCTCGCTCCTCGTCCTCGATTCCTTCTATTCCCTCTCCTCCTCTCCTCACGTCTCTCCAGCTGATTTTATCGCCTCCCCTTGGTTTTCTCGTACTGCATCATCCTCTCGGCCTCCTTCTGTGGAGAGCGGCTTTAATTAGGGCGGCTCGTAAAGAAGAAGAAGAACCGGCTCCAACCCTCTCCGAGGCAAAAAGTGTCCGTGTAAAGGAAGAAAAACAGATCACAAAAACCCAATTAGGGACTGGATTGATTATCACATGAACAAAATGAAGGAACAAGTGCACATGTATGAGAAAACAAAGCATTAACAGTATAAAACCGTGTCCAGGTCGTCACTGCCTTCATTATCTGGACCCACATTAACAATGAGGTGGTCATTAAACGTTGTTTAAATCACCTCCTCCACTCTTTTTTAACTGTCCGTATAAATTCATCTGATATAATTTCAGAATGAAACAAATCTGATAGGATGACAAGTTGTTTTTTTCCAAATAAAAAGATCAATAATCTGGTGAGCAAGTAGGACTTTTTATCCTGCAGCTGGTTTTTTAAACCTTTTGTTTGGTAAACTCTGTAAAAAGAGTAAAAATGTGTTTGAAAGTGAAGCTCGGCTCGTAAAGAAGAAGAACCGAATTCATCTGAATTTTAAATCATTTAAAATTCGGGTGAAGACCCTTTAAAGTCGAGCTGATGTTCCACATCTGTTTGGTGTTTCGCATCATGTTTGTTTGCATGTTTTTTTAAGCACTCTTTACTTTAGCAAGAATCTTCCAGTTTGATTCTAGTATTTGGAGCACAAGTGTGGAATTTGCATTTTCTTGTTGTTCAACCTGATGATCTGTAAATGAAGCAACGAGCTTCTGCTGTTCTGACGACAGTCCCAACGAAGCCGCTCGGGCTTTTCTATAGACCCAGAAAACAAGTGATTGATTTGAAAAATTCAACTGTTATTTAATTTATTCTTGTATTTGTTATTTATTAGTTAATTTAAAGTGATTTGATTAATATCGTTCAGAGTAGAGTTGGTATCTTCTAGGCAGGGTGGAGAGAAAACCATCAAATCATCTCAGACGGATCTGCACATTTTTTAAAGTGAAGCATCAATTATCAACCTCGTATCCAAAGCTGCAAAGGAGACGGTCGGATGTTTACTGACATTTACATCACAATGCTGAAGAACTTCCTAAACGGATGTCTGACTGATGCTCTCTTTCTGTATATTTGCATATTTTTAATGGAAATGCCTTTAAATGAGAGTGGGCGTGGCCAAATTTGATTGACTTTCAGTAGCTATTTGCCCTGGCTGTTCATGACACGTGTCACTTGCTCTTGCTGAACCAGCAGCGTGGTCGCTGCATCACTGTGAGGGGGCGGGGCTCAGTAAACCAGCAGCGTGGTCGCTGCATCACTGTGAGGGGGCGGGGCTTAGTAAACCAGCAGCGTGGTCACTGCATCACTGTGAGGGGGCGGGGCTCAGTAAACCAGCAGCGTGGTCGCTGCATCACTGTGAGGGGGCGGGGCTTAGTAAACCAACAGTGTGGTCACTGCATCACTGTGAGGGGGCGTGGCTTAGTAAACCAACAGTGTGGTCACTGCATCACTGCGAGGGGGCGGGGCTTAGTAAACCAGCAGCGGGGTCACTGCATCACTGTGAGGGGGCGGGGCTTAGTAAACCAACAGTGTGGTCACTGCATCAGTGCGAGGGGTGGGGCTTAGTAAACCAACAGCGGGGTCACTGCATCACTGCGAGGGGGTGGGGCTTAGTAAACCAGCAGCGTGGTCACTGCATCACTGCGAGGGGGCGGGTGGGGGGGTCTCAGTAAACCAGCAGCGTGGTCACTGCATCACTGCGAGGGAGCGGGGCTTAGTAAACCAGCAGCGGGGTCACTGCATCACTGCGAGGGGGTGGGGGGGGTCTCAGTAAACTAGCAGCGTGATCACTGCCTCACTGCGAGGGGGTGGGGCTTAGTCAATCTATCAGGCATTCCTATTGGGTGTAGCGTGAGGAAGAGTCCTCGTGTAGAATTTGACAGGATGAGAGTTCTAGTACTCTGTTAGTCCTGTACTCTGTTACTGCTGTACTCTTACTCGTTACCCGTCATCAGGTTCTAACCGTTTCCAGCTGTCGGGACTCATTTCTGTGAAGCATCTTTCTATCCAGAAGCTTTTCCTCACTTGTTTTTGGTTCAGATGAGAGAAGAACTCCTGTGTTACCTGAGCTGCCGGCGTGTTTTAGTTTGAGTCACCAGAAGATTCCTGAATCCAAACCTGGTCAGGTCTGATGGACGTGAAAGAGTCTGTGTCTTTATTCTGCCCTCACACAGCAGCATGCGGTCGACCTGGTGTCTGTTTCTGTCCGCAGTACCAGAGACGTTAATATCGGGCGTCACAATTTTTCTGATCTTGAGAAAGTAAACTAAATTCAGACTTCCTGTGTATTCACATTCCGACGCAGAAATCTCAACCGAACTCAACTTGCAAAGAATAAATTGGGAGAAAGATCAAAACCGAGTTAGAATAAGTTTTGAACCTCTAAATTATTCAGCACAAAGTCATTTCTAGAATTAACTTCAGCCTGAAAACTGCAGCCTGTGGACGTGTTTCCACTCGTTCTGAATTCCCTTTGCAGGCTGGATTTCCTCAGTGCTGTTGAAAAGAGGTGGAATCACTTCTAATCATTTCACATTTCATACAGCAAACACATCCCCGGCTGATCCTGGCTCTTCTTTAGCAGACTGTCGAAATGTTTGCAGGCGTGAGTCACTGTTGGGGAAAACCAGCTCAGGCTGCAGGCGTGGCGACAGGATTGCGTACGTCGTATATTTCACGACGTCTCAGGACTCTGACAGGATTCACCAGCAGAACGTCTGAGGGAGAAATACTGGCAGGGAACAGAAAATACCACCAAAATGTGACAGTTTCATTTAATTCAGCAGCTAATGTTTGTTTTACGCTTATGTTTTATTGCTGCAGTTATCAGTGTCGTTCCCATCATTGTTCAGCTGATTGTCCAGAAAGTCGTAGAAATCCACGTTAAAGCTGAAGCTGGTGTATCGGGTAGTACTCTGTCCTCAAAGCACAAAGGGTTGTACATGCTGGTGTTTCTGGGAGGAGTCTCCATGATCTACCTGTGTGCTCAGTTCAGGGGAATTGATGGAGGAGGCCTTGTTTGCACGACAATGATTTCAAGCCAAAATGCGAAACTCGACCTTTAAAAATGCTCTAAATCCGTCTCTGTGGAAATGGGGGACAACACACCTTTTTGAAAACGTTTCGACTCTGTTTCCATGGAAACTTTTTCAAAACGCTTGGGCTTCGTCGGGGTGCTACTGGTCATCTCGTTCAGTGTGGCCCACCAGCAGGTGTTTAGATGTCAGTGTTTGGTTCCAAGTACGAGGAGGTGAAAGGTCATATTGGCTGTATTTGGATCAGGTATCAAAGTGGTGATAAATAATGAAAGCAGCCTGGTTGAGTCAATAAACTTAAAAACATTCTTCAGTTAGTTTTAAAAGATTAACGATCAAAAAGCTCCCAGACTCTCACTGTGGAGTTCCTGGGCTACATTTAGTCAGATTGGGGGTTTTGGATTACGTATTGTTGGCCCGCACATGGATCCCTGTTGGACATGAGTAAAACACTAATTGGTCTAACTAATAGTTCCAGGGCGGACTGGAGGCTGTTCAATCGTTTAACCAACTAATCGCACCCTAGTTCCCAGACAGTGGTCACATTCTCCTGGAGAGAATTGAAGTACATTGGTGGCCATTTCATTTTGCATGTTGAACGCAAACAAGAAGCCCGGTCCCCTCAGTGACGTGAAGGGATGTATCCATGTGAACAAGACCAAGTCCAGCTGAACCGGTTCAGTTTGTCTCCAGACGCCTCCTTCCTGTAAAATCAGAACTACAGAAAATGAGGACGTTATTTATATCATATTGGTTTTAGCTTTGCTGACTCTCACTGGAGTCTCCACAGATTCGCAGGTAAGTGGGCTCTAAAAAGAAAAACCACGAGGAGCAGGTACACCAGAGAAAACGTACAGAGGAATGCCATTTATCACAGCCAATCCAAGAGCAGCGCCGGCTTAATGAAGACGGATTGTGGCTGCAGCCGTCGACATGTGAAGCTGATCTCGATATGAAGCAGCGTCTCCATTAGGAACACGCAGCCACATGTTAGGAGATTGATCTGCAGCGTTTAGCAACGGGCTGAAGCTCTAATTAGGCTGAAGTTTGACTCCAGGTTTCGTTTGGCTCCTCGTTTCGTCCCGCCGGTGGGACGACCTCGTCGCCTCAGTCAGAGCTGCAGAAATAGTATTTTATCTTCTTTAGGACACTCAGGTTTCAGGACAAATCTGCTCCCACCTCCTCAGTAAGCTTCCTTCCTTATTAACCACTCCCAGGTCTGCTTCCTCTCTGACAGGGTAGTCCTACTTTCTACTTTCTCACTAAATATTTCACCTGATTGGCTCATTTCCCTGATTTATTCTGTCTAAAATCAGCAGCTGCGTGACATTTGATCCTCCTCAGACCTGGGCAGTGAAAACCTTTTTCAAAAAGTTGTGTCCAGTGGTTCCAAGCTCCGTTGTCGCATAAACTGACACCAAACCAAGGCAATGAGAGTTTCGTGTTTTCGTGTAAATGGAGCAGATGAGACACTTAATGAGATGAGAGGCTAAATAAATCTACATATTTGTAATATTTTAGAGACGGATTTAACTTCATCAGTATAGAGAAATCTTCAGCAGCCAGAGGTCGGAGGTCAGCAGGGTTTAGACCAGGGGTCGGCAACCTTCAACACTCGGAGCCCTTTGGATCCGTTTCCCACTGAACTGCAAAACCTTCTTGACATAAGAATTAGATAACACTGCATAAATTTACATGTATATTGTATATGAAGCCTTGTTTCCACTGCGCAGTATGTGCCGGTACGTTATGGTAAGGTACCGGTAGCATTTTCGTCCGTTTCCACGGACAAAAATTGTGTATGGTACTGAAACATCCGTATCCTCCGTTGAGGTACCAAGCACCTCGGTACGGTTCCATAAGGAGGACCGACAACGCAGCCGTCTGCTTATTGGTAGTGACGATCGTCACTTTCGACAAGCAGCACTTTAAACGGCTCATCGGCAGTAAAGCCCCCCGTTGCTGTTTACATTTTCCGCTTTGTGCTCACTGGTTGTTTTGTTAACTGGGTTTATTGAAATGTCGGCACGACACAGCCCCCATGGTGCCGAGAGGAGAGGAGGAGATTCAGCGGGAGCTGGACGCCGCTGTTCAGAATGAGAAGGTTTTCCCCGCTGTGTCGCAGAGTACGGAGGCTCTCGGCTTTACTCGGACACTTGAGCTGCAACGCAACAAATGTGTTTGTTGTGGCTCGTCCCGCAGTGTTTGCTGTCGTGTGATGACGTTTCTTACCTGCATCATTACCCGTTCACAACCCCGCGCAACCCAGTTGGGTCTGGGTACGTTTTGCTGTACCGTACCATTCCGTGCTATACTGTACCGGCACATACTGCACAGTGGAAACGAGGCTCAATACACAATTATTTAATGATGCATATATGCAGGAGCTCGGGGTTTTTAGAACCATGAGTGAGTGCCGTGGCTTCAGTGTCATTCAGTGGTTGTGTAGATTCTGATTATTCAATGTTAAGTGAATAATTGCCGCTTTGTGTGGCAGTGGGGTGAAGAAGTGAAGGACCTTCGTCAGCATCGTTCCTCCACACAGCAGGGAGCCGCAGCAGAGAGACCAAAGAGCCACATGCGGTTCGCCGACCCCTGGTTTAGCGAACGAGCTAATACATCACCTTTGGAAAAAAAAGTTAGGATTGTCTTATCATAATAAACAGACAAACAAAACGTGATAGAATACTTCAACGGTTAAGAAAAATTATGAAAATCAATGTTTCTTTCACGCCTCATAATTTTAATTGCTTTGGCAAAATTCATGTTTTTTTTGATAATTCTATCAATTCACATTTTATATGAAACAATCAAAAGGTCAAATACAATTCAGACAATACATTCAGATTTAAAAGTTAAAATGAACTTTAAAATCAAATTCTCTTCACCTAGAAGTCTTTTTTTTAATCTTCCTCTTATTATATTTCTCTAACAATGCAGTTCCACATCAAGCAGATTGTTTTACTCCAGGTATCACAGTTTTCTTGCCATCAAATTGCGTTTGATGAAATTTGCGGGCAGTTTGTGATATTTGATGACCGGATGTTTCTGTTTAATGAGCTCTTTATGAATCCGATATCGTCGTCGTCTCTCTCACTCCTCCTCTCATCTCTCCATCGCCTCGTCCTGACAGAAGATCAGTTTCCTCCTTCAGGAAGTCTGAGTTATTCTCCGTCCTTCACAGTCCGGCGGAGACGTGAAGTCGGCCTCACACTGGAGACGGACGGAGCTGCTGATCTGGGAAAAGCCTCCGTCACTCGCTCCCATTAAGATCAGACAGAGACTTGCATAACATGCTTTAATATTTTATCGTCTAAGAAGATTATTCTCTGGGCATCTTGCCAGGATTATACATGTTTAAAATGTGTGTACGTACATTTTTTTTAGCACTAAAAGTTATGCCGGTTTTAGTTCCCTGCTCCTCCAAATCGGCCTGCCTGCCTGTTAAACTCTGAGTTCTCAACATCTTTTTAAATGTTTCCTCCTGCTGAAGCTGTTCCTCACACGTCGGCTCACGTTTGAAACAAATCTTTTAAACCAGCAGAGTTAAACTCATTTTAATTCAGGAGTGTGGTAACTCTGTTTGATCTTGAGTAAGTCGGACCAGAAAAACAAGTGAAAACTTTAATCTTTTGGTTCCGTTTCGGCTGATTGTCCGCGACAACGCCCTCAGGAGTCACAGTGGACCCAAAGTGCAACGTCTTCCAAAAAGCACCTGCCTCTGTCATCATCGAAAGAGTAAAAACCCAATTTTGAGCTCTACAGTTCGTTAGTACTTCTGCACATGTGCAAGTAAATCCACAATAAACACTGGAGGAATCAGAATTGTTTGTAAGAGAAGTGCTGTTAAGAGCGAACAATTACCACACCATCGTCTGCATATAGGGAGACACATTTCTTCCGTACAGCAGATACTGAGTCCACTGAGGCCTCGTGGTACAAAACATCTGTGTATATGGATAAAATCTCATCATCCAAAGTGATTGGAGCCACTTCAAAACAACAAAGATCATTATATTTGTGTTAAATCACTACCTCTTTCACGTTGAGAGTGAAATTCACGTTTCACTCTCAACGTGGCCTTTCTGGGCGCACACAGCCTGTTTATGGCTGATCTGCTGGCACAGAGGAAAACTACAGTTTCCACTCAAAATTTGACAACAAGCAAACAAAATCCATCGTTTCCTTGTTTGCACGACGACATGTTTATGATTTCCATCAGATGCAGCAGCAGCATCAAACCAGACAGACGGAGGTTTATATTAGCTTGCACGACTGCTTTCACTTCCACTACATTTTATATAGTCTAGTTCATCCACCACTCGCTCCCTGTCTGTGGTTTCTCTTCTTGTCTCAGCAAGTCATGCAACATCATTCATTCATTCATCCGCCCATCAGAACTCATTTCTCCTCCATAAATAACCAGGAAACCTCTGACATAGTGTGTGTCTCTTTGTTGTAGTGCCTGTGTGTTGGTGGGAAACATCAAGCGGTCGAAAGATGGACGAGCGTTTGTTTTTTATTTACCCTCGCATGTTCTTTGGACATGAAACACGTCTTTCTTTGGCTCCAGACGTCTCGTAGCTTCTGTAAAGGAACACGACGGACTGCGCTATGCGTACTGTAGACTGTTGGAGGGGATGAAGTGTCGACGCTGAGGTGGTTCATGGTAACGTGTAGCCTTCGCGTATCGCTCGATATGGAGTATGGATTAGGCTTTATGGTGTTTAATATTTGCTAGTATTGGTACTTGTATCTGCAAGTTGCTAAAGGTTAGTACTTGTTATTGTCCTTTATAAAAAGTAGGGTTGGTACATCCCTAATCATCATTTATGAATAAAACTACTATGAAGACTATTTGAAGGTAAAAAAAGTTGTATTATACTAGTTTGATAGTAAAATGCACATAGTGACAGATTCACTTTCACTAATGAATGGAAATGCTTAAAGAAATGCAAGAAAGTCAAATGTTTTATCAGTAAAAGGATTCTTTACTCAAAAACATCTAAAAGTGAGAAACTTCAAAATAAAAGCCCACTGATTGATTCTTCCTCATCCAGAGTAGCTCATCAGGAGAATATCAGATATTAATTTACTGTTTTCTGAGCGGTGTTTCCTCGAAGCGATCGTCCTGGGAGTTTCTCCTTGATGCTTTCAGTTCCTCACATCTTTTCCTCTTTCCTGACATAACGGAACGTCAATCCAATAAAAGCCCCCGTACCTTCTTATTCGTTGTCATTAGGTTTAGTGCAGGATGGATTCAGCCTCTTGTTCAGACATCACTCTTTCATACTGTAATACTCCTCGCTAAAACGCCGCGTCCGCGTCCAGAAAGCCTATTAAGTCTGACCGGGAGCTATTTATAGCTGCGGAAGCTTTTCCCGGTTTTCCAGGAAGACCGACAGATCCCCCCCCCCCCACCCTGCACACACACACACACACACACACACACACACACACACACACACACACACACACACACACACACACACACACACACACACACACACACACACACACACACACACACACAGTCTGTAGCCCCCTGAGAGGAGGGGCTACACACACACACACTGGAAGAAGGTCATTTCATGCATGCTCGATGGGCTTTATTGCCCCGAGGGCTGAAATCACAACTACACACAAACATTCACAGCTAGTTCATTAATCACAGCAAGAGGGGACACCTGACACACACACACACACACACACACACACACACACACACACACACACACACACACACACACACACACACACACACACACACACACACACACACACACACACACACACACACACACACAGAGGTGTGATTAGAACCTGTGCTAATTAAAATAAAAGAACAAGAACCTGTGCTAATGCTGAGCGTTTGCTGTGGCCTCGATGGAGGCTTCACGCTCCACCTAATGTCTCACTCACACTCACCGAGCTCGTGCTCACTCACTGCTCTCTTTTCATTTCCTTTGAGGTGTTAAAGGAAATGGAAGGTGTTTTTCTGTTCTTTGCTTGTGAGACTGTAGAAAGGGAGTGTGTCTGAAGGAGGACTCGGTCTGAAGCGTGACCTGAAAGTGAAAGTGAAGCTCTGAAGTGGAGAAACGTCTTGTTTTGTAGATGATTTCTTTCATGTAATGAAGCTTTTCAAAAGCTCTTCTGTCGGTAGACGGTCTGTTTACTTACCTGATGGATGGGCCGCCTTTATGAGTGGCAGGGCTGGGTGTGAGGGTTGGAACGACATTTAATATAAAATCCTTAGCACTTTGTGGGTCAGTTTAGTGATTCATTCATTCATTACGATCAAATTAGATGGAGGAAGATGCTCTATAATCTGGATGTTAGCGGAGGAAGATGCTCTATAAACTATAAATAGTTGAAGCTAACTGCTATTTAAGCACGCTAATGCTCACCACAGCCACTGACGTTACAGCAGATCGTCTTCCATGTTGCTGTGAGGAAGACTGGATTATTCCAGGATGAAGGAGGTCTCCTCTTCCAGTAAACAGGAGTTCAGAGAGACGGTAACGGAGCAGCTCATACATGCTAAAGCTAAGCTAACAATCACTGAGAGACGGTAGAAGTAACAAGCAGCGAGGCCAGGGGCTATGAGTCGGTGAAACTCTGCTCGAGAACAGTTTATAATATTTCATGACGGAAGCTTATTGCTAAAGCTAGCGGTGATGTGATTATCGGTGTTTATTTTTAACTTTGTATTCGCGTGTATTTGGAAGCTGTAAGAAGAATCACATTAGCGACTCTTCTGTGTCTGCGAGCAGACGACTTTGCAGGGTTGATTTGTTATTTGTATTTTAATTCCATCGCTGACTAAATAAAATAGACTCTGCAAATAATTTAGCACGTCAAAAGACTGATTTATTATCGGCTGGAGTTCAAATGTAGAGGAACGAATCAAGTAGGAGACGAGTGTCTGGCTGCAGTCCAGGTCCGTTTCCTGTTTCCTGAGGTCAGCCGCACGCTGAGACGCTGACATTCTGAGTGGGAGCGCTAATGAGCAGACGGGGGAACCACACGAGCAGCACAAAGGATCATCACACAGCATCTCCATATTAATAATCACACACACACACACACACACACACACACACACACACACACACACACACACACACACACACACACACACACACACACACACACACACACACACACACACACACACACACACACACACACACACACCATCCATTGATCGGGTTATAAATACGTCTGCTGAAACTCCTCAGTGCTCCTGTTGAGTTATTATTAGAAGAAATGTGGTCGATCGGGAAAATGGGGGGGGTTACTGAAACTTCATCCCACCCAGTGACTCTCTGGGCTAAATATTCCTCTTTTCTGGAGTGTAGAAGTTCCCGACATCCTCTGAGTGCCTCAGATAACGTGTGTGTGTGTGTGTGTGGTGTGTGTGTGTGGTGTGTGTGTTGTGTGTGTGTGGTGTGTGTGTTTGTTGGATTTCACCCTCAGTTTGCAGAATCCTGGTCTATTTTTGCAGTGAAGTAGATTGATTACATCCATGTTAGTGTGTCAGCCCCCTTGTTGCTCCACTGCTCCACATTTCTAAATTAATTCTGAAACTCATTATTTCACTCATTTTCTGTCCTTCATTCATTTTGATATATTTTATTGGGCCTGTGTGGGTCATTGGGGCTCAGTTAAAATTGTCTTTTAATATCCGTATCAGTGGATCAAAAGTCATTTTTATCTGTTTAGTGTAGAATGACTCGAAGTCAAGCTGAGCTGGGGGCTGCTGCTGCTACTGTCAAATAGTTATTACTTACTTGTTGTAGTTACTAGTAGTTGTGCACATGCTCTACAGATGGACAATCAGAACAATGTTTCCTCCAGAGTGTCATGACTCCAAGTCCATATTCTCCTGGGACTTGGTAGTTTTATTTTGACAGTCACAGTAATAACAATCCAACTTGGTCGTCTGTCCATTAGAATGTCCGTGTTCTCACATTGTTAATGTTTAAAGCAGATTGTTCTCTGCTGCGTGTGTGTGTGGTTTCATTAGGAAAACAAACAACAGCACCAACCAGTGGACCAACATGAAAACTACATCGTTTTGCCGTTTTCGTGGAAACGGACATTATTTTCAAAACATTGCTGTGTAAACGTGAAACTTTTCTGAAACGAACACACAAAAACGAGTTCTCACTTGAAACATGTTATTGTGCTTCTTTATTAGTCATGTGTTGATTTCTATTGATAGATTGTTTATCATTTGAATTGCACAAGAAATGCACACATTCATACATCAGTCATTCTTACACACAGCGGTACACTTTTGCACGAGTTCCTTGATATGTTCACGTAGACGTTATTTGTTCCCGGGGGGTTGAACCATCAGACTGGTCCTCCACTGTTTACACCTGAAAACTAGTGAATTCATTAAAAGCAGCTGGCAAACGTCTGAGTTCTTCACACACTTTAAAGACGCACTGGGAGGATCCAGAGAGAGACAATTTACTCAGAAACAAGTTGTTGTTGACACGTTATTGCTCCTTTTGCAGGCTGGTAAAGAGGCATTAACAGGATTCTTTCTGCTCTGGAGCACAAATGACTCCCAATACGTCTCTGGGGGGTTTTGTTTGTGTCTCCCTGATCAATACTCGTAACTGTTCAAGTCGACACGCTGCTGTAAGTTCAGGTCAGACGTGGGTGTGGGCAAACGGCCAGAATCACAAGACTGATGATTCCCACGTAAAACACAGCAAACAATGATTACTGTAACAGCGTGACATTTGATCTGCCAGCAGTTCTTCTAATGACTCACAGGCCTTCGTCACTCTTTAGGTTATTCAGTCTCGGTGACTTCGTATTCGAGCAGCAAGAGGACTGAAATGTGACTTTCAGTGAACGTTACCGACCAGAAGTCAGCGGCAGCCCGTCAGCGCCGTCTCCACGGTAATGGCTTGTGGCACTGTTGCCTGCCTCAATCACCCGCCGGTGTTGGTCTCTCTGCAGGCGGCTGGAAATGAGGGCAGCAGTTGATTAGATCGCTGCAGTGCGCAGTAACAGGCGTCCGGATAGGAATAGCAGCTGGAATGAACTGTACTGTGGACCACAGGTGACTCTAGACTGATGCTTTTACCTGCTTCGGTTCACGTGTCTAATGATCGACCTGTCGCACAAACATGACAAACCTGCATCAGCTGGATCACTAATTAATACAGAGTAGTTACTGATAATGTACCTTGTTGTTCATACAACAGTGTTTTCAAGTGAAAATGCTACTTTTTGAAAACGCTCAGGCTCCGTCTCTCTGGCGACAGAAGAAACTCTGCTCCTGGACCTGGACCTGGAACTGGTCACCACGGCCATAGAACTACTAGTTGTGCACATGCTCAGTAGCTGGACAATCAGATCGATGTTTCCTCCAGAGTGTCACGACTCCCAGTCCATCTTCTCCTGGGACTCGGTAGTTTTATTTTGACAGTCAGTAATATCAATCTAATTTGGATGAATGTCTGTGTTCTCCTATTGATAATGTTTATGGTGTAATGTTCTCTGCTGCATGTGTGTGGTTTCATTACAAAAACAAAAAACAGCACCAACTAGTGGACCAACATGAAAACGACATCGCTTTCAGCATTTCTGCTGTTTCTGTGGAAACGGACATTGCTTTGCAAACGTTGCGGTATAAACGTGAAACATATCTGAAACAAAAACGTGTTTTTTCTTGATACGTTGTCGTGGAAACGGGGCCTAATACTCGAGTAGTTACTGATTAGTCCTTTGAAAGTTGTGGAGTTTCCTGCAGGTTATCTGTAAAGACTGATAACTTCTTTCCACGTAAAACCATCAAACTGCTCAGTCTGTATCACAAAGAGTGTTGATAAAACTTTTGATATGAAAATCACCTTCAGTGTTCAACCTGTTGAGACGTAGCCTGAACTGTGCCAGAGTGATTCAGATGAATGCAGCTTCAGTTCGTGGGAGTTCGCTGCTCTATATTGTGGGATTTGCTCCATCTTGGATAAACTGATTGAAGAACTAAAAGCAGTCGGCTAAGATAAAGTACCGACGTGTAGACGTTGACAGACGGCTGTCTGGAGAAGAGACGAACTGGTATTCGATAGTCAATAATGCTAATTCACAGCTCCTGTGGACAAAGAGCACAGTGACCCTTAATTCTGCATCCAGTGGAAATGTTGTTGGATTTTTAAGTCCCGTCCACAGAACTGTGATGGTTATGGATCTAAGCTGATGTAAAATATCATCTTGAGCTGGATCTTGTTTTTAACGCACATTCACTGTGATTGGCTGCTGGAAAAAATATCAATCAAGTCTGAAAAGTGTCAGTCTGACTTCGCTTCATGGAGATTTTAATCCGATTTATTTTTGTAAACATTTGTGAAGATGTGAGTAATTGTCAGAAAGCTCACAAAGTGGAGATGTTCCAGTCATTAATTCCCCGACATTTGACTGCAGCTCTGGAGTTCTCTCACCTCTTCACAGCCTCGTCTTCTGCTCAACTTCACCGTTTCCATTTGGGAAATCAGCACCAGCAGCTTGATTATCTCCGTCGGCTCGTCTTCTCATAATCTCATCATGGTCGGGATTGAAGCCTGCCGCCATTTGCATTTTTATTTTGCCATCTTTTTTGAGAACTTGGACACAGTTGGTGCAACTATCAGAGAAAAACTGGTGTTAGTTTTATTCCTATTCTCTCCTTTCAGATACAACTTTTAGTGTCGAACTCAAATGAAAAAACAAGACAAAGATAACATCCAAATGACTCGCTCTGAGGTTGTTTTTTTTCACGTCTCGGCTTTAATTGGACCGGCGCCTTTGAGGCCTTGCTGCCTCTTCTCAATCACATGTTCACACAAACACACACAACATAGATATTCCCAGCAGTTACAGTTTAATACAGTGTAATGAAGCTTTCTGAATTAATCACATGTGCATAATGAGAGCATGTCCCACATTCCTTTGGCTTTTTTTTATTTTTCCCAATCTTTTCCGGTAACGACTCCAGCGTTGGACCACCGTTAAGCTCGTTTTCACCGTGAATGCTAATAAACAGGAAAGTGCGATCAAAAAGCTCTGCTGGGAAATCCCATTGTAAGGCTTTCATCTTCCTCAGCGTGAAACAAAGAGCATGACGCAACAGAGCAATCTAGAGTTCCGGGGAAACAACGGAATGTTTGACTGGACGCGTTAGTAAACTATCAGGTTGAGGAGGGAAGTCGGTGTGAGTCGGAGCTTTCAGGACCGTCAGACAGGAGGAAGCCATTGATTCACCAGATCAGGTTCCACAGAGAAGAAGAAGTTGTTGAAGAGACGACGATGGAAGTTACATGAAACAGTTTGCACTCTTTTCCATCTGAAGCACTTTGAAGTGTATTTCGGCTCGTTTCGCCCTCTTGAACGTACGGCGCCCGGGCACTTAGTGCTTCTGGACATTCTGCCAGTTACATAACTGGTGTCACTTAGTCAGCTGCAGCAGCAGCGTCCCAACTCCCGCTGCTCTCTTCCAGCATCGACTTTCCCAAAACACCACAACAGACAAACTGAGATGACGACTGGAGCTGTGCCATCGCTTATTTAGCATTCAGAGCATGTACTGCTAAAGTTTGTTCGCTTTGATCCCTTCTGGAAAAAAAAGGCCCGTTTGTGGTTTGTTTGAGTGAAACGTGACGTGCTGTCATGCAGCTCGATGAATGGATGAGAGTCGGTATCGTGGCGCTGACAGGAGGCGTTTGCTGGCAGGATGGCGGGGTGACGTGTCCTCTCGCTCTGCTCCGTCCGACCTGCTGCGACATGACTCAGCTCAGACACTCTGGTCCCTGTGGGGAACCGCCGTCACCGCGCTCGTCTGTTTGCTCTCAGCGCTTCTTCAAAATAGGTTGTACTTTTGCAGCTGAATTTAAATAATTGCCCTTCTTTGACCCTTGCGGATATCGGATCTCAGGACGAGCTCGTCATGATTGTTTTGTCCAGAATAGACAGTTTTCAAGAGGCGGCTGACCTCCATACTTGATACTTGACCAACTGTTCATGAAAGCATATTTCTGTTCACCACATGGTCCGGGGACGGCGCGTCATTACTGTCTGCACGTTGGCAGCCATGCTTCTGCCACACCCGTTCAGAACTGCCGTTAATATGCGTTTCCACCTAGCGTTAGCATGTTTCCACCTGGCGTCAACGTGCGCGATCCGATGACATGTCCAGCCCTAAAGACAGTGTGAACAGGCACCAAAGCAGTTCCTCAGGTGGTCCAGGACCATGTGACCACAGAAGATTTGTAGTGTGAACAGTCGGCGTCGCAGAGAAATGTGTAATACATAAACGTTGTACGCGCCACGTTCTCATTGAGGAGAAGGAGCCTGTCTGACTTATACAGTCTTTAAAACTTTCCAAACCTTCTGAAGAAACTGTGGAACACACACACACACACACACACACACACACACACACACACACACACACACACACACACACACACACACACACACACACACACACACACACACACACACACACACAAATAAAAATGGCGCCAAGTTAAAATCCATTTGGAGAAAAGGTTTTTGGCTTCTTACCGAAGTTTGGAGAAAGAACTGTGTTTCCTGCTGTACGAGAGATTCTGGTGACGAGCCCGGAATTCCATAATCCACCCGGATACTGCAGAGGACACAGTTATAAACCGTATCCAAGTTAGAAGAAAACGTTTGCGCCATTCTGACCCTTCTAGAATCTGCTGTGAATCTGCTCTACTGCAACCATGATATCAGGACCGCCTGTCAAATCTTGTGTCGGTCTCACTTTATGAACCATCGATGTGTGGATTCTCTTTGACCCCTGAAGCTGTGCGGTGGATCATTAAAGTCTATGAAGTTGTGAGGTGGAGCTGAACTGGTTGTTGTGTCCTTTGGTGGTAGACGGTGGTCAGTACGAGTCCTCTGATGATAGACGGTGGTCAGTACAAGTCCTCTGATGATAGACGGTGGTCAGTACAAGTCCTCTGGTGATAGACGGTGGTCAGTACAAGTCCTCTGGTGATAGACGGTGGTCAGTACAAGTCCTCTGATGATAGACGGTGGTCAGTACAAGTCCTCTGGTGGTAGACGGTGGTCAGTACGAGTCCTCTGGTGATAGACGGTGGTCAGTACAAGTCCTCTGATGATAGACGGTGGTCAGTACAAGTCCTCTGGTGGTAGACGGTGGTCAGTACGAGTCCTCTGATGGTAGATGGTGGTCAGTACGAGTCCTCTGGTGATAGACGGTGGTCAGTACAAGTCCTCTGGTGGTAGGCGGTGGTCAGTACGAGTCCTCTGATGATAGACGGTGGTCAGTACAAGTCCTCTGGTGGTAGACTGTGGTCAGTACGAGTCCTCTGATGGTAGACGGTGGTCAGTACAAGTCCTCTGGTGGTAGGCGGTGGTCAGTACGAGTCCTCTGGTGGTAGGCGGTGGTCAGTGTGAATACTTGAACACTCTGCAGTTTCACATACAACAAACTTCTGCACGGTTTCTTCTGACCTGCCATCACAGTGTTGAGAGTAAAAACTTTAATATGATTGACAGTCACTGTCACAGCTCTCAGGCAATGATAATGAAAAAATTGCAGAAGCAATTTCAGTAACAAGAAGCTCTGAGTGTAAAGACCAAAAGGTCATTCGCACAGATCCCACAGATCAGTCTGTCTAGTTGTGATTGTCCCCACGATCTGAAGATGACTTTTTCCTTTGACCCAGTACGGTGTGACTCAGACGCTGGATTATTTCTGACGTCACATCGTTGACTTTCTCTTAACAAACACACTTGTTCTGTGACGAGTCGGCAGGAAGCCAGCAGTTCTGTGACGCCCTCACCCAGACTGTTTGAAGTTATTGTCCAAGCTTTGGCTGTCGATGTGTCATGACTCGTGATGCGTCTCTTCTAAACTGTGACGCCGGGTTCATGAAGTGCCGTCTGTGATGGTCTTCATTGTGTGTGGTTTATGTAACACAGTGTGCGTCCTTGTGAAACTCGTTGCCAGTGACAACCTATCAAGAGTTCCGCGATGAGAAAGTGGCTTTGTGCTCTTTGTGGGGAAAACACTGTGTTTTGCAGCTTTTCTTTTGAAATTTAGTGTTAGAAAAGTAATTATATTGACTGACACTCATTGAACAATCCAATAATGTCACACAGCAGGAGCCACAAGCTTTTCCAGTTTAACTGATAACGATCATCTTTTAAACCAAACATGGATGTTATGTTTGGTGTATGAAGTTTAAAAAAACGCGGTAGTTATTCTGTTGGTTGGTTTTATGTCGGCAGTTGAACGTCTTCTCATGTAGCCTCGGGTTGCTCGTTAGCCAGGTGTGCTAACACTTTTAGCACAGGTAGACTTGAACGTGAATAAAATGTGTCTATTGAATTTCACAAGTTGTGGTGCTGTTTGAGTTTTATTTTGGAATTGTGAGACGGCATGAGAGTTAAAAATATAGTCTGTACTCTCAAAATATCCATCCATCCATCCATCCATCCATCCATCCATCCATCCATCCATCCATCCATCCATCCATCCATCCATCCATCCATCCATCCATCCATCCATCCATCCATCCATCCATCCATCCATCCATCCATCCATCCATCCATCCATCCATCCATCCATCCATCCATCCTTGCCACATACCAAATGTTACATTTACCAAACGGTGAGTTCAAAGGAAATCCTGGTAACTTCATTAGTTATTTACGGCTCCATGTTCCAGAATAAACATCCACCTGCAGATAAAATCAAATCAACCATGAAATTCAAGATGTTGCCAAATTTGCTCAGCAGAAGGTGAAAAAAGCTGCAGGAAGATATTTTAAGTTTCTCTGTCAGGGTGAGAAGGATGAACCTGAGGACAGTTCTCATTGGTTCTCATTGTTGGTACAGGAAGTTCACAGTACTTTGATGTTGGTGTCTTTGCTTCCTTTGTTGGACTTCTGGGGACTGATGATGGATCGGTTCCTTTAGAGCGTCGTTTAATGAAAGATTCTTTGTTGTTGTGTCATCAGACAAGTTTGATGCCATAAATCCGTCCTGGTATTTTCACTGAGATTAAATCGTTTTGCAGGATGGTTGTGGTTGAGAAAATAAAGTGAGTTCAACAGTTGGTGCTTCAATCTCCTGTCTTGCTTTGTTCATATGGTCAACGTCTCCCAGTGGATGTTAACCAGTGCAAATCTGACCGTTGTTGTGTGAATGGGACTGAGTGACACAGTGAAAACATCTTGCATGTGAGGGATGTCCGTTCACGCCACCGAGCCTCATTTTTGTTCGGCAGCCCTTGAGCAGAGCTCGTATGTTTTCCAGTATAACACAGAACCAAACCCACCTGGACAGTGTTTACAGTGACACTGATGCATAACTCGTCCGTGAAGCAGAACAAATGCTTTTCATTTGTCTGCTGATGGCAGTAAGTGTTTCCCCTCGCGTTGTAGATCAGGATGTATTTTCTCCTCCATGCCGGTTTTAAGACGTTGCTTATTTATGACGGATGAAGTTCCGTTTCCAGCGTTGACTGATGTCCGTTGCTGCCCGAGCTCCTCATGTCCACAACAGGAAATGAATAAATCCTTTTTCCCGCAGCGAGACTTTCTGTCATTTACTGGCAGTTACAAGACTAAATTCTCTGTGCAGGTTTTCCAACATTGTGTGAAGTTGATTTGATACTGAGGGATCTGACTGAAACGGTCAGTGATGGATTCCACTGTCAGGACCGACTGGAGCAGGAAAAGGTGTGTGGGCCTGGTTGTCGGACCCACTGTCTGAGGACACTCCCACTTAGGCCTGGGACGGTAATCAATGAATGAATGAATTAATCGCATTGACATCTCGCCATATTACCACGAGGAAAACCAACCGCCACGCAGCTTGTTTGTTTTCCTCGTCTCTCGCCTCCAAACAGGCTGAATGACAAGAGGCGTCCCTCTGATCGGCCTCAGCACCCGGGGCGCATTTGTTTCATGGCAAAGTGAACGAGTGAATCTTTGTCTCTGTGGAGGGAGGCGGGGCCGCCAGCACACCAGGTAGCATCGTAGAAATTAGGAGGAAAAAAAGAGGCTTGTGAAGCCAAATGCCACGGCTTCAAACTAAAGGAGCGAGGGGAGCACATCAACACAGTTTTGACAAAAGAAGGCGACACGGCAAACTTACATGCTCACATATATATAATATAAGCACCAGACCCAGTTTTCCCACCTGGGAGTTTCTTTTATTATTATTATCATAATTATATTATTTATTGTTTTGGTTGTGCCTGGTTATATATTTGAGTAGGTTTTTTTCTCAACCGAGACGGGGTCTATTTTATTGTGATTTATTAAATTTTTTTTATTAAACTGCAGTTTTTTGGGGTTAGGGTTAGATACAAGTTTATTGCATTTGAAAGAGTATACCTGCATTTTTATGATATATTATCATTACATTTGTGCTTAATTTGGTCTCAGCAAAATGTTGACAATAATATTGTTTGTTGGCAATAATTTGTGGGACTTTATATGGTCCAGCCTAAGTTTGTCTGGTCACCGGCCGACTCCCACTGCGTCGAGTCGGGGGAGACTGGCGGTGGCAGGAAGTCTCAATGACCTGCTGAGCTCTGGAGGTTTGTTTGTCGTCACAGAGCAGCAGTTTACATGAAATTTAATTAGATTCTACATTTTAAAATTTTAAAATAAAAGTAAGTGCTTCCTGTAATGTTTTCTTGGCTGAGATGGCAGATATTCTGTTTTGAGTATTCTTTAATGCTCTGTGTTTATTTGAACATTAGATGAAGTCTTTACGAAATGTTCTTCACTCACAAATGATGGATGCTTTAGTGCTTTACTACTTTAATTTTCCATAATTTAGTTTTACAGGAGATGAGTATTGGATATTAAACTATCCTGAGCTGCTCGGCGGCTGGTCAGAAGATTCATGGCTGTTTTTTGTCTCCTGCGACGCTTCGTTTTTTGGGTTTATTAAGAAACACACTGTGGTCAGTTCCGTCCTGAACACCAGACATAGAAACGAAATCCAAGCGTACTTGCTTCGATCTGTGCGCCGATGGTTGTGTTTCTGTTGGAACGAGGTGTGTTCGCAGCGTCGGTGTCACGTTGCTGTCTGGGAGAGAAGAAAAGCAAACACACTGTGGACCGACTGGAACCAGCCTCTAATTGACTGCAGCTGTATTGTTGTTGTTGTTATTATTTTAAAGGAAGCACGGAAAGTCCTTTCTACCTGCAGGGGTTTTACCAAAACCTGATGTGGAGGCCAGCTCATGTTGGTTGCTGCTGTTTGGACTCGGGCGTTATGTGGTTCGATCTTTGTCTGCGTCTCCGAAGCAACAAAGTGATTCTTTCACACAAACCGAAAGAGAAATATCAGTTTTGAGTTTTTCTCCTGCATGGAGACGAGATGGGTCTGATTCACACAGCAACCGTCCTTCATCCTGAACTCCAGCTGAAATATCCACCCCTTCATTTGGTTTAGTTTCACACTGTGGACGAACCGCCTGGGCGACATCAAGCAATTACAACCGCTGCTGGTTTGGGGGCGCTGTCGCCCCCAGACGAACACTGACCCACATAGAGGAATTGGTTTCTATGTGTTTCGGTGTTTAGAGTGTTTTGTTCTCTGCACCCAGGTGTGTGTCGTTTCATTACAAAAACAACCAACAGCGCCATCTTGTGGCCCGGCATGCCAACTACGTCATTTCATAGCGTTTCCGTAAACGAACATCAGTTTCAGAATTTCACCATTAGAGCGCAAACTTTTCTGAAATGAAAACAAACAAACAAAGTATTTTGACTTAAAATATGGTGTAAACAGGGCCTTTGGGTTCCTATAGCACCATCAAGAGAAATAACCCCCCCCCCCCAACACACACACACACACACACACACACACACACACACACACACACACACACTGGTCCTCGTTCAAGTAGCGACTTCGTATTTGGTGCATTTGCTGACAAGAAGCTAAGAGCAGATTTTATTAATCCCACATGAGGAATTCCAGTCATCACAGCAGCTCAACAAATACTGAAAGACAGGCAGGATAGCGGCGCACAAGAGAATGGGCTATACATATATATATATATAGAGAGAGAGAAATAATTATATATGCATATATATTTATCTAATTGAAATCAAAAAGGAAAAATTATGACGGAGAAGTATTCAGTAGTATTAATATTCAAAGTATTGACAATATATACAGTGTCAGGACAGTGTTATTTAAACGTTTTATTACTGAGTTCCTGCTGTTGAACAGACTCATAGCAGTGGGTATGAACGACCTGTGGTAGCTCCTTAATAATTAATGTTAATGCTATTAAGGTCCTATTGGTTAATGCTCCCACTGGTGAATGCTCCTACTGGTTAATGCTCCTACTTGTGAATGCTCCTCCTGGTTAATGCTCCTCCTGGTTAATGCTCCCACAGTGTGTTGGGGGGGATTAGAGGTGTTGTCCATGATGGATTCCATCTTTGCCAGGATCCTCCTGGATGGTCAGAACCAGGCCTCCAGGACAGAACCAGTCTCTTCAGTCTCACCCTGTCCCTCACTGCAGCAGAGAAGCACCAGCAGACCTCTGCTTTGAGAAGAGCTGAAGCTCCCACAGTGTCATGGCTGCTCTTTTCAGTAGTTTGACTCACGTCTACTTGAAAAACAGACTAAACCACACACTAAAGAATTAAAGTAATATTACCTGAACAGAACTGAACCCTGGTGAAGTATCGTCCACTGCTCCTCCTCAGTGCCCATCATATCTACTTGTTTCAGGACTGTATCGCCCGGCTCCACTTCCACTCCTCCTGTCCTCTGTGTTTCACCTTCCAGAGGGAGCATCACTGTGGATAATGCCATTACATGTGTACAGGAGCTTGTTTGGCCTTTATTTGTGGTCTGGAACTTGTCTTGTTGTGTGTGACGAAGAGAAACCGCTCCGGCTGCACCTCACAGCTTAGCGTCGGTAGTTAATCGCATGCTGAACACTTTGAAAAGGTCGCCTGTTCTCAGGGAAGTGACACGATGACGAATGGCAGCTGCAGCGGTGCAGAACACATCTCAAGAAGGAGTTTGTTTCCTCGGGCCTTGATGGATGCCGCCGAGCCAGTTTACCGTTTTCCGGCGGTGGAAAGAACTGACACCGAGTTTGTCTGAAGCTCCGGAGAAGTCTGTTCCCGGAGGAGGCTGCAGCGCCCCCTTCAGGTCGAGGAGTTAATACTCACACACTCGAGCCTCCCACTCCAGGAAAACTGTAATTGGTATATTTGAATGGACTCTCCTCAGTGTCGTCCTCACACGTATGAATCTGTCTTAGTCTCTGGACCCCACTTGAATTTAATGCGCTGAAGCATCTAAAGACAATTGGGAATCATCTGAAATAACAAGTACAAGCTAAGAAGTGTAAATACTCGTCCCACCTGCCCGGTTTCACTCTTTCCTGGATTAATTTATCATTTTCCTCTGAAACGACGGCCTCCCACTCACCCTGGTTCTCCAATACCTCCACTCTGATTTCACACTCGATACCTCCGTCACTAACGCCATTAGACCGTTCAGATTCCACTTGATATCATTGCTGCTGTGCTTCCCTGCATTCAGACGCTTTTATCCGATTATGCCCAAATTGAATCAGTCCGCTGGCTCTGTTGCGATCGCACTGCAGCTCCCTCAGATCCGGGAAGCTTCAGAACGTTGGCTTCACTCATGAAGGTCTGTTCGGTTTGGACGCCGCTCGTCCCGAGAAGAACAATGAGCCAGTGATGATTTTATCCTGCAATTCAGAATCACAGTTAATAATCTGGGATTGAAGCGTCCAGCATCGTTTCAGTGATGATCACACAGCTCTAGAAAATAAAGACAGCAGACTATAAACTACTGTGCAGACCCAAGAGGCTGAACTGAGCCGACGTGATGGAGGACGTTGGCAAAGGAGCTCATTGAAAGAATTTACACATTTAACACAAGAACACTTCTAATAAGACAATCGTGTTGGTGAAATATTTACATCCAAGCAGACAAATCAGAAGTAAACAGACTGATGTTGTTAAAACCACCTGGTTATTTCTGACCTGCTGAGAAGTCTGAAAGTCTTCTGTGCTTTCAGACTCTGTCAGATTCTCTTCTCTTGCAGATTCTTTCATTCCTGTGGCTGCACGGTGGGGCAGTGGTTAGTGCTCTGGCCTCACAGCAAGATGGTCCTGGGTTCAAATACAAGGCCTATATGCAGTTTGCATGTTCGCTGGAAGAAAGATTGTTCTGATTGTCTCTACTGAGCATGTGCACAACTACTAGTTACTACGGCCGAGGAGCAGTAGTAGCGTTTCCACAGAGACGGAGTCAGAGTGTTTCCAGAAATCCTTTTTGGTTCCCATTTACACAACAACAGAGTATTTGAAAAGTTGTGTTACCTCCCGTTTCCATGGAGACAGAGCCTTTTCAAAAAGTAGTGTTGTCATTGGCTCCGTGCACTGTTGTCATGTAAACGAACAAACAAAACGCTACGAAAGTTTCACGTTTTGACTTGAAATCGGTTCTTTAGGAAAGAGTCTCGATCAGATCAGAAACATCCAATTTGAACATTTGAAGTCGTATCGAAAGAGTTCAAGTCTTCTTTAGATAATGAAACCAGGTGTCGTTTAAAAAGGAGAAAGTCCATTTTCAAGAGTCACAGTCTAAATGAAAGTCTTTTTGCAGGATGTACATGTAAAGTGGCAGGTATGTCAGAGGAGTCCTGATTGGGCTCAGGTTGGTTAGTAACCAGGTTTAGCTTTAGGAGTCGGAGTCTGATTTAACATCTGTGGTTCGAGAAAATAATCGTTCTGTTGCTTTTTTTTTGAGAGGTTTGCAAACAGTTTATTTCCAATGATAGGAGTTTCTATCAAGGACAGATGGTTTCCAAAGCAAAGGGAAACTTAATCCAGTGAAAGAAGTGCAGGTTTGTGTTGTTAGCAGCTCCGCGGTGACGGGTGAAGTCAATAAGGACTCTTTGTTTCGCGGCTTCTTGTCGGTATCGGCGGCTCAAAGTTTCTGTGAGGAGTTAAAGTTGAAATGTGGCTTTGTGTCTTCTGTGTTTGACAGGAGGCAGCATGTTTGGAAAAAAGGCATGTTGGTTGTGTAACAGCAGGGCTTCGGTGAGTGTGAAAATGATTCAGACTGGTCGAAATGGGCGCTCTCTGTTACATAACTCTTCGACACCTCGATGTCCCTTCCATCCACGCAAACACCCGTTTAATGAAGCTCACAATGCACATGTCTCCGACTGCTACTCCTCGAGAATTCCTCCAGCCGCTTCACGCTGACTCGGCTCTTATAAAACACACCGAGCCGTGAAGCTTGGTCTAAAGTAAGCGACAGGTGGCGGAGAAAACAAGCAGACGGCCATGAGGTGGCAGGAGCTCCATCAACCAACTCAGTGTTTCGTTTCTCAGGGTTTATGTCGGGTTTATTTTATAGAATATGGTGGAACTCATCTGCATTGTTGTAGGAAAGGACATGAGATGTTAGAAGTTCAGCAGAGAATACAGGGATGTACTGGCCCCAGGACTTGGTAAATATGATTAAAGTGACTACTATGAAAATGTTTTATTTTCTTTCAACGCTCCACCAACAAATCTTCCAGACTGTTTCAAAATGTCACAAATCAAAAACATAAACATAAATTCAGATTTTTATTGATTCACATTCAGTCCAACAACAATGTTATTTTGCTCCATCAGCAGTTGATGACTTTTAATTTTTCTTTAGTTTTTTGGGCTTTTGTGCCCCTGACTGCTTGTACCTGTTTGAAATGTGCTTCAGCTTGGACAGCAGGGTTCTGGTTCTGGTTCTGAAGCTAACTGTACAATCACCTCATCGTGTGGTAGTGACGGAAAACACTCAGTTACTAGTTTACAATCCGAGCTCTGATTGGTATCAGCTGTGTACATTTTCATTCAGCTTCACCATCAGTGATCGTCTGCTCTGCTGAGAGGTGACGAGAGAAGTTGTTGCAGCTCAGGTGTGTGGACGGTTCAGGTGTGGATGGCTCAGGTGTGAGGACGGTTCAGGTGTCTGGACGGTTCAGGTGTGTGGACGGCTGAGGTGTGCGGACGGTTCAGGTGTGCGGACAGTTCAGGTGTGAGGACGGTTCAGGTGTGTGGACGGCTCAGGTGTGTGGACGGTTCAGGTGTCTGGACGGTTCAGGTGTGCGGACGATTCAGGTGTGTGGACGGTTCAGGTGTGGATGGCTCAGGTGTGAGGACGGTTCAGGTGTGGATGGCTCAGGTGTGAGGACGGTTCAGGTGTGAGGACGGTTCAGGTGTGTGGACGGTTCAGGTGTGTGGACGGTTCAGGTGTGTGGACGGTTCAGGTGTGTGGACGGTTCAGGTGTGAGGACGGTTCAGGTGTGGGGACGGTTCAGGTGTGGATGGTTCAGGTGTCTGGACGGTTCAGGTGTGCGGACGATTCAGGTGTGTGGACGGTTCAGGTGTGGATGGCTCAGGTGTGAGGACGGTTCAGGTGTGGATGGTTCAGGTGTCTGGACGGTTCAGGTGTGCGGACGATTCAGGTGTGTGGACGGTTCAGGTGTGGATGGCTCAGGTGTGAGGACGGTTCAGGTGTGGATGGCTCAGGTGTGAGGACGGTTCAGGTGTGAGGACGGTTCAGGTGTGAGGGCGGTTCAGGTGTGAGGACGGTTCAGGTGTGAGGACGGTTCAGGTGTGAGGACGGCTCAGGTGTGAGGGCGGTTCAGGTGTGAGGACGGTTCAGGTGTGAGGACGGTTCAGGTGTGAGGACGGCTCAGGTGTGCGGGCGGCTCAGGTGTGAGGACGGTTCAGGTGTGCGGACGGTTCAGGTGTCTGGACGGTTCAGGTGTGAGGACGGTTCAGGTCAGTTTGCCTGGTTGAGGTGAAGAAGCTGTTCAGATCAGAATAGAAGGTCTCCACCTTAAGTTTGAACTCTGTTCAATGCAATGAAAGGAGAATTTACTGGAGATTACCTGAAAATGACTATTACATTTTATAATAAATAAAGATTTAATGCACAGTATAATGGCCAGAGAACAAAAAGTGAACTAAAAAATCCCATTGTTTGTTTCAAACCACAGTTTCAAAGTGTTTCTTTAAAACATTGAACGTTGTTTCTCGTTTCTTAGGAGGATATATCTTTCTTTAATCTGACTTTGCTCTTAAAAGCACAGTCTGATTTATGAATCAGCGTTATAATAAAGGTTTGCAGACCTGCTGTGTGTTTTTATCCTCTTCCTTCTATAAACAGCTTGTTTTAAAGTTCACACTCACAGTTGTAAAAACCACCAAGTTTGTCCACAAATTACACTCGTAACAGTCGAGTCTATTTCCAGTGTTTGTCGCATTATGCAGTTTTTTTTCATTAGTTTTTTTTATTTTTTTTTTTTATCCAGAAATGGTTATTGTTGAGAAATGTGCGAGGGGTTTATAAGAAGTTTGGCTGCACGACGTCTGAGTCAAGGGAGGTTTGGATCATTGCAAACAGAATGTCTCTGCCTGGCCTGCCAGCGTTCTTAGTCACTGCAGCTGATTCAGATCCTTATTTCTGGTGTTTGATATTTTGAAATGTGAGCTTTGTCTTTCTCCGTTGTTTCCCTGTAAAATGTGCTCAGGTGGACTCGACTTGTGAAGAATCTCTTAGTGAAATACGCCTCCGGAGCAGCCTCAACATCCTGGTTTATGTTGTTTGAGACTCTGGAGTCGAACTAGAGGAATAAACATCGGCTCCTCTTCATTTCTTGTTTCTGACGATAAACTGCAACTCAGAGGAAACGTGGAGACAGATAAGTTATCTACCAGGGATTGAATGCTGTGTTCTTTTTTAGGATAATAATCAAACTTTATTCATCCGTTGCGGGAATTTATTTTTTTCCACATCAACTTTCTCACTGTGGAGGCGCAGCCACATGATGGCGCTCCGGGAGCTGATGGGATTTAAAGGTCTGGCTCAAGGTCACTGTGGAAATTGAACCAGCAAACTCCAAGTCTCCTGCATTTAATGTCCGCTTGTTCAACCACGGGGCCACCACCCAAACTGAGCACCGTCCAAAACCTGCCACCGTACCAAAACCCAGCACCGTCCCAAACCCGCCACCGTACCAAACCCACCACCACCACTCAAAATCCCCTATCATCCAAAATCCACCACCGCCCAAAACCCACCACCACCAGTCCAAACCCACCGCCGCCCAAAACCCACCACCACCAGTCCAAACCCACCGCCGCCTAAAACCCACCACCACCAGTCCAAACCCACCGCCGCCCAAAACCCACCACCACCACTCCAAACCCGCCACTGTCCCAAACCCACCACCATCACTCAAAATCCCCTATCATCCCAAATCCACCACCGCCCAAAACCCACCACCACTAGTCCAAACCAGCCACTGCCCCAAACCCGCCACTACAGAAAACCCACCACCACTCCAAAATCACCACTGCCCTATTCCAAACCGACTGCCGCCCCAAACCCACCGCCACCACAAACCCACTGCCCTATCCCAAGATCACCACCGCTCCAAACCCACCGCCACCCCATAATCACCACCGCCCCAAACCCACTGCCCTATCCCAAACTCACCACTGCCCCAGACTCACCGCCACCACAAACCCACTGCCCTATCCCAAACTCACCACTGCCCCAGACTCACCGCCACCACAAACCCACTGCCCTATCCCAAGATCACCACCGCGTCAAACCCACTGCCCTATCCCAAACCCGCCACTGCCCCAAACTCGCCACTGTCTCAAACCCACCACCACCACTCCAAAACCACCACCACTGTCCTATTCCAAACCCACCACTGCCCCAAACCGCTGGACGTGTTTGTCACATGCAGGCACTCTATCGCCACTAGGGGCAGTTTGAGGTTCACAGTCTGACTCAGGGAAACAAAAACAAAGTTTATTCTCTTCAGTTGTCGTCGTCTAAATGGAACCTTGGTCTTTATAAAATCCCATTAGTTGTTACCTGAACCCGATTTCACGGATTCTCAAAGCGTCATAAACGCCACTCCTAATTTAATGTCTCAGGTTTGTAGAGATTTCTCCACAAGCTCTTCGGTTGTTATGGAAACAGGCTGTTCAGCTTTCGGCCCAAATCTGAGCTGCTGGTGAAAAGCAACACGCATTGTTTTTACACTTTCCTGATTTGTGGGTTGAGACGAGATGAACGTCCTGAATAATTCAGATTGAACAGCAGCTGTTCTGCAGGATTCAGTCACTTTGTGCTCTTTTTTTTTTTTTAATGAATCTGACGATCGCCGTGTCTGAACATGATGCGAACACGTTTCACTGGCTGCGGGAGGAAACGAAGAGGTTACAGACACGAGTCGAGTCTGAAGAGTCGCTGAGGTTCACGTCATTCTTTCAGACCAGAAGTTAATATTTTGTCCTTGTGTGATGTGCAGATTCCTTCTGTTAAGAAATGTCAGCACAAACTTCTCTGAAGCAGTTTTTCTCCGGCTTGCAGAGAGATTTCTTTTCCAGTATTTAATCGGTACCTTGAACTTTTAGTTTTCGGCGTGAAAACATGGCGTCGGCTCCTCGACTGAACGCGGGTCAGCCTGACACGTCGGGAAATAACGGGAAGTCAAACATCAAATCTCATGTTTCATCTCGCTGTGGATCATCTCTCAAATCCAAAACCTTATCCGTCATCACACACACCCAGTCTTCCTCATCCTCTGACACAGCGTAACCGAGTATTACATTCTTCTTCCTCTCCTCCTTTATCATCCTCTTCTTCTGATCGCACACGTTTTAAAATATTTTTCTCCTTATTGCTTCGCTTTTCCTTTGTTCTTCCACTTCTTCCTCTTTCTTTGTTCTCTCCTTGTTAGATCCTCTCCTTTCTCTTCTCTTCCTTCATGTTTTTCTTTTTCATTATTAAACGTTATTGATGGACCGATACCAGTATCCGGTCCCATCCAGCACACGGTAATCGTGCTCATGAAAGCTCCCCAATACAACCCAGCAAGTATTATGTGACATCATTCATCAACGGCAGCAGCAGGTGGATGAGAAAGGACAAGCGATGTCGGCAGTTTGGCGATTCTTCATTATTAATGAGAATGAAAAAAGTCAGACCGACTGTAAATTATGTTCTGACAAAATTACAAGAGGAGTGGAAAGATAGTTCGTACAACACCAGCAGAGTTAGCCTGATGTCGCTCTGTAGTTTAACCGCTCAACATGCAACTCAATGCTACATGCTAAAGAGTTTCAATGCTCTCTTACCAGCAATGCTACATGTTAAAGGTTTCTTGGCTCACACACCACCGATGCTACATGCTAAAGAGTTTCAGGCTCACACACCACCAATGCTACACGCTAAGGAGTTTCTTGGCTCACACACCACCGATGCTACATGCTAAAGAGTTTTTTGGCTCACACACCACCGATGCTACATGCTAAAGAGTTTCAGGCTCACACACCAGCAATGCTACATGCTAAAGAGTTTCATCCTCACACACCAGCAATGCTACATGCTAAAGAGTTTCTTGGCTCACACACCACCGATGCTACATGCTAAAGAGTTTCAGGCTCACACACCACCGATGCTACATGCTAAAGAGTTTCTTGGCTCACACACCACCGATGCTACATGCTAAAGAGTTTCAGGCTCACACACCACCGATGCTACATGCTAAAGGGTTTCTTGGCTCACACACCACCGATGCTACATGCTAAAGAGTTTCAGGCTCACACACCACCGATGCTACACGCTAAAGAGTTTCAGGCTCACACACCACCGATGCTACATGCTAAAGAGTTTCAATGCTCTCTTACCAACAATGCTACATGCTAAAGAGTTTCAGGCTCACACACCACCGATGCTACACGCTAAAGAGTTTCAGGCTCACACACCACCGATGCCACATGCTAAAGAGTTTCAATGCTCTCTTACCAACAATGCTACATGCTAAAGAGTTTCAGGCTCTCTTACCAACAATGCTACATGCTAAAGAGTTTCAGGCTCACACACCACCGATGCTACATGCTAAAGAGTTTCAGGCTCACACACCACCGATGCTACATGCTGATCATGATAAAAGTCTGACTTATACACTCGTTAACGGCTCGGTCCCTCAGGCTCCAGCAGGGGTCTCAAACTCAATTTACCTGGGGGCCGCGGGAGGCAGAGTCTGGGTGAGGCTGTGCCGCATCAGGGATTCCACCAAAAAAATCCTCAAACGTCATTATTAACAGTTCTAATGATTTCTTCTGAACATGATGTGTCCTCAACATGAATGGAACATTGAATGAAGATCATGAACGGCTCTTCTGAACATGGTTTCTCTTGCCTCCGCCTACTGCCAGAGACTCGGCAGCGCTTCTTCTCACATACCTGAGCCACATTTGAGAGAGGGAGCAGTTGAGACCCTCAGGATGTCTTCAACAGGGGTCGGCAACCCGCGGCTCCAAAGCGGCTCTTTGGTCCCTCTGCTGCCTCGGTCCCACTGCGATACATCCCTGAGCGCGGTGGGCCGGACGGTACGGTACGGCAAAGCACACCCAGACCAACTGTGTTGCGCGGTCCCACTACAGAGAGTACGGTAAAATGTAGGCAGGTGTTGTGAACGACGCAGGGATGTAACGTCATTACGCAACAATCGTGACACGAAGAACGTGGAATTACAGCCAGATCCGCAGCTCTGCAACCGTCCAAAGCTGTTAGCTCCGGGCAGCCACAGCGCAATAAATCCAGTCAACAAAACCACCAGTGTGTGCAAAGCGGCGTGTATGACCAATGAGCGTGCTGAGTGTCGCTACGTGTGGAGGAACGATGCTTCATGCTGATGCTCGCAGCCACAGAACGCAGCAAATGCTCTCTTAACTCTAAATAGTAATGAATTACACAACAACTAAATGACATTGAAAGCCACACCACTCACACTCATGGTTTTAAAAAACCCGATCTCCTGGATATATCCGCCGTTTTAATAATATGTAGCGTCACGGAGCTGATCGCTGCAATGCATTGTGGGAGTTTCTGTTTGTCTTGTGGTTATATTAGGTTTGTAGTGTTGGTAATGATTGTGTTGTGTTTTTGTTGCTTAGTTCATGTTAGTTAGGTCATTTAGTTTAGTTTAGTTTAGTTTAGTTTATTAGTTGTAAGTTGGCAACCGGGAGTGAAGAGGGTTTTGTGTGTAGTGTCGTCCTGCCATGGAGTTCCTGTTGGTTTTAGGGACCAAATAAAAGCCCATGCCGTTTACAGCTGGCATAAAAGATGAGCTCAACTTCTTGAGTTTTATTTTACGTGTCACTACACAATAAGAGCGGTTGTGAGTTTGTCTCGTTCTAATTCCTTTAAAAAAGCACGGAACCTCCTGTGCTTTAAGTCTCGAGATTTGATTTGGTTGATTCATTTCACAACAACAGACAAACACATCGCCAAACTTCAGGCATTTGCTGCAACCAGTGGCAGTTGCCTTTTCTTTTGTACTCGATCATAGTATTTGTCGAGGGGTGGCGAGCTCAAAAAAGCTGACTGCAGTCTGGCTGTTAACACGCCCTGACGAAGGACGGGGGGCGGGAGCCGGCTGAGTGGCAACGTTGGACGTCCACTCCCCTCGCGGACCGCACTAATGTTATACTTTCATATCAAGGTGGGGGGCCACAAAATATTGTCCTGCGGGCCGCAAGTTTGAGACCCCTGGTCTACAGTCTACAGTAGCATAGCACAGTGTATAGATAGACGCTATGCACTGCGCTATGCTACTGGAGCTATGTGGAGTTGACGGCACATAGCATTCCCACATCGTTTGTGTATGTAGTATGAATTTGGCTTCATTGTATTTAATAAGTAGTATTGGTGCGTCCGTATTAAACATCTCTCCATCGTTTCTTTTCGTTCACTTCATTAGCGATGTGCGAGTTCGAAGGAATCGTTCAAAACCCGCGAGTCACTTTACTGAACAGTGGCTCACGAGTCATCACGTTCATTAACTTGTTCACTGAGTCGTTCTTGCTCCAGCCGTCCAGCCGCACAGAGGAAAACAGAAATGTCACTGTTGTGCTGCTGCTGCTACTCGAACTGCACATTATATCACATCACCCACTTTAGCCCCCCTGTGGTAAAAGCAACTGTGCTGCTACTGCTAATTGCTGCTAAAAGCAGCTACTAGCGCTAGAAGCAGCTACTAGCGCTAGAAGCTGCGCCGCTAGTGCTAATAGCTGCTACCGCTAATAGCTGCTACCGCTAATAGCAGCTACCGGCTCCTCAAGCTCATGTGTGGCGTTCAGTGCGTTTGTTCGAGTGAGCTCGGTTCAGTGGTTCAGCACGATGCCCGACTCAGCTTGAAACTTTAAAAAGTCATTCACCTCCTCTGAATCGTAGCAGTACGTAGAGTCGTTCAGTGAGCTGCTCCGTTCACCTCCTGGGCCCTCCACCCCTCCCTTAACTGAAAGTCTAGAGCGGCGCTGCGCTCAGAAAGTTTGAGTGACGGCAGAGTAAAAAAACACATCGTTTGTTTCGCGAAGCTTGAAAAAATAAATACATGAATTAAAACATAATAAAAAATGTTAAAATACGACTGTAGCGTGTATTATGTTGCATTTAATGCTGTCCCCTTTAATTAGTTCCACCCTTTGAACGTCACGTTATTTATTAATACTGTACTAGTAAAACTATTTATGACATTTGTAAGAAGAAAATCAGAATTTTGGAGGACAAAATGAAACTTTAAAATCATATACGGTGGTGTGAAAACTTGTTTGCCCCCTTCCTGACTTCTTACTTTTTTGCATGTTTTCCACACTTAAGTGTTTCAGATCATCAAACAAATTTAACGATAGTCAAATTAACACAAGTAAGCACAAAATGCAGTTTTTAAATGAGCAGTTATTAATGAGGAAGAAAAAAATCCAAAGCGACATGGCCCTGTGTGAAAAAGTGTTATATACAGTATATTTGCCATTCTGGATACTCGACTTTTACTTTATATTTAATGATTTATTTACCGTAGTTCCTGGTTCAAATAAACCTCAGAAACAAAACAAATAATGCAGAATAAACAGACCAGTATAAACTAGTGTGTACTTTATTGTTTATTTCCCTCACGTGTTTCAGAATCCTCCCATTGATACGTGATGCTCCCCGTGCTTTGTGACGTAGTTCAGCTGAGCGTCCAGGTCCGGGAGGGGCTGGGAATGGTGCGCATGCACAACTGACTCAAATGACTCATGAATCAGACACCCGGTTCACTTGGATGAACGACTCAAAAAACCCAGTCACTTTAAGGAGCCGGGTTTCTCATCACGCCTCTTCACCTGATCGAGCACATTAACGTGTTTTCTTCTTTTTATTGAGTTTTTTTTCCATTCTTTGCCTCTTTTATCCTTTATTCTCTCTCTGTCTTCTCCTCCAGTTTCCTCTTTGTCCCGCTCTTCTGAACTTTGACATTTAATTGTCTGAATGTTTTCTTTCACTTTCACATCTTTTTTCTGTTTCTTACGAGCTTCCTGTTCTTCGTCTCGCCTCCTTTTCTTCGTCTTCATCTTGTTTACGTCTCTTTTGTAGTCCTGTAAACTCTTTTCTTTCTCCGACACGGATGACATTTGTTTGGTTTCTTTGTGTTTGTATTTTGCTCTGAGTTGAAAGAAGAAAGAATTTGGTGAAACGTTGTGATCAGATCAGGTTGTTTCAGAGTTTCCTCGCAGCAGTTGTGACTCTCGTGGTCGTGACTTGATGGCTTCATTCATTTTTCTAACATCGTGACGCTCTGGGATGAAGAAACGTCTACAACCTATCTTCGTGTTTCTAAAGACCGATGGAAACGTTCTTCTGAACCAAGCTCTCACTTCTCACTCAACATACATTTTTATAACAGTCTTCATTATATTCTTCATTTTTTTCATCTCGTTGGTCTTTCGTTCTTCTTCATCACCCTTTTTGATTCATCCTCTTGTTCTTCATCTTCATTCTATTTGTCTTCTGTGTGGCTTTTATCTTCTGCTTCATCTTAACCATATTATTCTTGCTTATATTTGTCTTCTTCTTTGTCTTCTTCTTGTTCTTCCTCTTCCTCCTCCCGTTCTTCTTCCTCCTCCTTCTCTCCTTCAGGTTTTCTTTCTGAAACATGCAATTTTACTGTATTTAAATGAGTCACATCGGACTTTGTTCCCAGTCTGGTCTCTTTGTTATTCTCGGCCCAATTGGATCAATCTGATAAATCTGATTCCCGTGGGCTCACCACCTGCAGGAAGGTTCTTAATCGGTGCTATGTGATGACGGTGCTCAGACTGTCACCCCCGCGACCCGGAAACGGATAAGAGGGAGAAAATGGATGGATGGATGGATGGATGATAAATCTGAAGGAAGAAAATTCTCTGGGGTAAAAAGAGTTAAGTTCGATGTGGATGGAGTGAATTTTGTTCATTGTCATGAGGAAGCCGAACAGTTTCGTGGCTCCAGACAGTTTTTATTCGTTCAACGGTTCACAGAAGATGTCTGGGCTGTTGAAGGTTCTGATGAGACGTTCCTGAGGCCTTCGCCTCCGTCTGTCAGATGTCCGTTAAAAACCCTCGGTGTTGATGGATTTCTGGTTTTGCTCTCGTCTTTCAGGCTCGTTACAAACAGAGTTTGGACCCGACGGTGGACGAAGTGAAGAAGCTCTGCACGTCTCTGAGACGCAACGCCAAAGAAGAGCGAGTCCTCTTCCACTACAACGGCCACGGCGTGCCGCGACCCACCGTCAACGGAGAGATCTGGGTCTTTAACAAGGTAACACACACACACACACACACACACACACACACACACACACACACACACACACACACACACACACACACACACACACACACACACTTGATTACGTGCCACTGAGATCTGACAGGTCGTGTTTACAGAAGCGTCAAATTGTAATTATAATGTGATTAGCAGTATAATCAGCATACAGCGAAGCCTAAATAATTACAGCTCATTAGGTCTTTGGCCACAGTTGCTGTAATTACTGTAATACTTCAGATTTAGTGTGTAAAAGAGCGCCTCCAAGAGGTCAGCTCACTGTGGTCACTTTCGGTTTGTCCTTTTACATATTATTACTTCACCCTGCATGAAGGGATTCAAATCTGTAACATGCCAAAGTGGTATAAAGGAATTAAAACCAGGCATTGGTTTGATACTCAGAGTATAACACTGTGGCTCACAAACTATTGGAGTAAAGAGCTGATTATTGTTAGCTGGTTAGAAAGACTAAACACAGTCAAACTAACCGACACAAGCTGATCTGAATCTGCACAAAACGGGACTAATTGTCATCCCAAAAAATAATTAATAACCAAGAAACACCCAAACCCAATCAGTCAGGCGAAATTGAACCAATGAGTCAGGATAAACTTAGCCTACGAGTCAGGCTGAACTTAACCTTCGAGTCAGGCTAGCATTAATCTACAAACTAGGTGGAAAAAAGATTAAATACACCGCAAACACGATTTAAACTAGAACAATATATGAGAAGTCAGAGCGACGTCGTGTCTCAAAACCACTGGTGTTTGTTAGAAAAAGAACAAAATGAACTCCATCAACTCAAGTGTTTGGATTTTAGCCTGTACGGAGCGAGCAGCTGCTCCAGGAAGGTACTGGAACACGCACGCACGCACGCACGCACGCACGCACGCACGCACGCACGCACGCACGCACGCACGCACGCACGCACACAGACTCACTAGTCTAGTTCATGTTTTTCCACTGTGTGAGGAACTTTCAGACCCGTTGTAAAACCCAGACACACTTAGGGAGAACATGCATCCCCACAGAAACTCCTTCGGGATGGAATGGAAGCAGAGGCTCCTGCTATGGAGCAGGAGTGCTAACGACTACAGCTGAACTGATTTGAAGGTTCAGCTTCACTGAGGCCCCGTTTCCACTACAACGTTTCACATGACAACTCCTCGTCCGTTAAAAAAAAAAAAAGGAGTGCGTTTCCACTGCAGCAGCAGACGGAGAGACAACGATGTAGTTAGTATGCCAGGCAACAGGAGGGCGCTGTTGCTTGATTTTGTAATGAAATCACACAGACGTGTGCAGAGAACAATACGTTTTAAACATGAAGAAAATGGAGAGAACCCGACATCCGTATGGACTGATGACACATTGGATGATATCAACTCAACTATTAAACTACTGACCTGGACGATAAAACTAGAATATGGACCGCGGGTCGTACCACTACGGGTCGTACCACTACGAGCCGCCATGTTTGTTTACAACTGGATGAGCAGGAGGGAGGGGGAGAGATGTGCAGTAACAGCCTCTGTAGCCTCCATCAGTCTCTGCAGGAGGGATTAGCGGCCGTGAAAGAATCTTTCCACCTTGAGAGCCGGATTAAAAACTTTGTGGATACAGTGCATCCGCACACCGGTGTCGTGTAAACGGACCCTCCAAAAGTGAAGAAAGTTTTGCGGATACACTCTAATTCGTTGTGGTGGAAACGAGGCCTAATACGCCTGTTGATTGTGTGCAAACTAAACAAACTCAATGTGAGAAGCAGCAGGATGTTCAGAGTCTGAGCTGTTTCGATTCCGTCGTCTCATTTGATGCAACATTGTGGCTCCAGTCTTTGAAATATACACATTTACTTTAGTTTTTTCGTTAATTTCTCAATTTGCATCCTCATCCCTGCCGTTTGAAGCCGTCACGCTGAAGATCATTTTGCACAGAGGTTCTGAGAAAAAAGCAGCACAATAAATCCGAAAGCTTTCCGGGGAGGAAAGTTCCCGCAGTCATAAAAGTGCTAATGACCTCCCGTCCAAACTCAAAGAGACGCTGTACCTGCTCGCTGATGTTTGGAGACCCGGTAGCACTGGAGAGTGCTACAGAAAGTCTGCAGCAGTTCGCCCGATAAGTAAGCACGCAGTTAGAATGATGCAGCGCTGCTGTCTGGGCTGTGAGTTCAATGGACCCTCGGGCCCGATGTCCTCGGCCTCGGCTTCTGTTTCCACTCTCCTCTCCTTCTCATGTTGTTCCTCATTGCTGCTCCTGGATGAGACTCGCTGGGAAACAAGCTAATGTTTCTATTAACTCTGCAGTCGAACACGAAGGTCTTCGTGTTTTACTATTACGGAGCAAATTTAACCCCTTCACACCAGGAAATATGTCCGGAGCCACTAAAAGATGTTTATGCTGTATTCTGCATACATACCCTCCCCTTCACCGACAAAGAAAACTTTAAAACTGTGACAATCGCAGGAAAACCCAGATCAAATATATACTTTACTCACCAAAATTCACCAGACCAAGTTGAGAGTGAACTTGGTGGGCTGTGGATCATCAGGCCGTGAACCAATCAGGTCCAGCAGCAGGAGCTCGGGTCTAGACCAGCCTCTGCCTCTGACCTGCTGGGCCAGTTTCAGTTGAGGGTTGAAGAAATTTGATATATTTCATTTTAACTTTTGTTAAAACCAGATGAAACCTTTACCACTCCGGGGTTCAAGTCGTCCTCACATGGTCCCGTCATCACCATGGCAACTCGCCCATGTAAACCGAGTCAATCAGTGCTACAGACCTGGCAACTTTCAACTTTCTAAATCCCCTGAGCGAGCTTTTTCTGTCAGAATGGATGATCCACTAATCACGTGACTTTATGCAGGATGTGTTTCTTCACTGTCTCACTGCAAAACATATTTAGGGTGGGTGTTTTTTTTTTTTACTCATTTATCCTCTTTCATCCAGGATTATAATTACATGCAAACTATCAATGAATCATGTGATGACTTTATTTAAAGAGTTTTCAAACAACCATTAGCTACATTCCTCATTAGAAGCTGGTAAAACTGGTTCCAGTAACTTTCTGATTAATCTGTTCACAGATCAGCTGAAGCTCCTTCGTTTCTGCATCTAAAGATTTGGCTCTTATTGTTCAATGTGTTTCTATGACAACAGCTTCATGCGCATTATAATCATGTTTTGACAACGCAACTGAGAAATGTTCCAGCAGAGTCCGATCCGCTATCAACAGTGGAACATAAACGGGTCGGCAGACCTCCCCATGCAGACTGACCTTGATCCCCACGCAGACTGACTCTACTCCCCACGCAGACTGACTCTACTCCCCACGCAGACTGACTCTACTCCCCACGCAGAATGACTCTACTCCCCACGCAGAATGACTCTACTCCCCACGCAGACTGACTCTACTCCCCACGCAGACTGACTCTACTCCCCACGCAGAATGACTCTACTCCCCACGCAGACTGACTCTACTCCCCACGCAGAATGACTCTACTCCCCACGCAGACTGATTCTACTCCCCGCACAGAATGACTCTACTCCCCACGCAGACTGATTCTACTCCCCACGCAGACTGACTCTACTCCCCACGCAGACTGACTCTACTCCCCACGCAGACTGACTCTACTCCCCACGCAGAATGATTCTACTCCCCACGCAGACTGACTCTACTCCCCACGCAGACTGACTCTACTCCCCACGCAGAATGACTCTACTCCCCACGCAGACTGACTCTACTCCCCACGCAGAATGATTCTACTCCCCACGCAGAATGATTCTACACCCCACGCAGAATGACTCTACTCCCCACGCAGAATGATTCTACTCCCCACGCAGACTGACTCTACTCCCCACGCAGAATGACTCTACTCCCCACGCAGAATGACTCTACTCCCCACGCAGACTGATTCTACTCCCCGCACAGAATGACTCTACTCCCCACGCAGACTGACTCTACTCCCCACGCAGAATGATTCTACTCCCCACACAGAATGATTCTACTCCCCACGCAGAATGATTCTACTCCCCACGCAGAATGACTCTACTCCCCACACAGACTGATTCTACTCCCCACGCAGACTGACTCTACTCCCCACACAGACTGATTCTACTCCCCACGCAGACTGATTCTACTCCCCACACAGAATGATTCTACTCCCCACACAGAATGATTCTACTCCCCACACAGACTGACTCTACTCCCCACGCAGACTGACTCTGATCCCCAGGCAGACTGAGGCCCTGTTTCCACTACAACGAATATGAGTGTATCCGCAATACTTTCTTCACTTTGGGGAGTCCGCTTACACGACACCAGTGAGCAGATCCACTGTATCTTAGGAGTTTTCATACCAGCTCCCAAGGTGGAACTTTTATTTTTGCCCTTGCAGAGACTGCCGGAGGCGACGGAGCGCCGTTACTGCTCATGCACAACCCACCCCCATGATAAATAGTTCCTTCTGCTCATGTGCGTGCAAACAAACATGGCGACCCCTGTAGTGGTATGACTCGCGGTTTGTATTCTAGTTGTCTAGTCCATATCAGTAGTTTAATAATTGAGACTCTCTCCTTGTAGCATCTGATTCGTCGTCAGTCCATACAAATGTCAGCTTCTCTCGATTTTCTTCATGTTTATAGCGTATCGTGTTCTGCACACGTCTGTGTGGTTTCATTACAGAAACAAGCAACAGTGCCCTCCCGTGGCCCGGCAGACTAACTGCATCGTTGTCAGTGTGTCCGCTGCTGCAGTTTAAGCACAAACACAGCTTTTTAACGGATTCGGTGTTGTCACGTGAAACGTTGTCATGTAAACAGGGCTCTACTCCCCACGCAGGCTGACTCTACTCTTGCTGATTTTGCTCAAACCTAAAAGGATTAGGTTTAGCGCAGTGACTTTATTTTGAGTCTATTTTTGTTCCAGACCAAAAATCTAGACAGTTTATTGGTTACTGTGTCGTCACTGTGCAGGCCTTACCTGCAGGCCCCGCCCCCTCTAGCTCCGCCCCCACCGGGGTCTAATGGCTATATAGTAGCGTGGTAACTTTAAGATTTAAAGTCCTGCCTGCTCTCTGCACTTCCCTAACTCTCTAATTTCTGTCTCTCTTGTTCTAATTCTCTAATTTCCAGTTTCTCTTCTGCAGCCTTCTGCCGGCTCTCACCATCAAACAGATGACTGCTCAATAATTAAACACTCATCATTAAAAGTGAGTTATCAGCGATAACAGCAGCAATGCTCTGTCTCTCCTCTCTTGCAGAACTACACGCAGTACATCCCGCTGTCCATCTACGACCTGCAGACGTGGATGGGGAGCCCGTCCATCTTCGTGTACGACTGCTCCAACGCGGGAATCATCGTGAAGTCGTTCAAACAGTTCGCCCTGCAGAGAGAGCAGGAGCTGGAGGTGGGCCCGCTGCACACTCCGATTCATGTGACGTGTTGTAAAGCAGAGCAGAGGTTACAGCAGAGCGGGCTGATGGGAAATTCACAACAGTTGCTGATTGTAGTAACTGGTGGTTCTGTGGTGCGGCTATGACTGAGCTGTCTGCACTGTGTGCGTTACATCACTTATAGGAGGAAGATGCTCTATAACCTGGATGTTTGAGGAGGAAGATGCTTTATAGTCCAGAATTCAACCATGATAAAGTAAAACTATCTTTTGTTTAGATTTGGGTACAAGTCTGCATTTCTAAAAATTCCAAAAGAATTTCCCCTTTAATAATAATTAATAAAGTGATTCTGACTCTGGTTCTACATTAATGCCGACTTACGGTGGGATTAGGTGTCAGCTCAGGATTACCAACATGTTTTTCCTCAACAAAACAGGAGTTTAGTTACATTATAACTGATAAACTTTGGTTGATCAGTTATAATTGATTAGCTTTGGCTAATGCTAACAGTTTCTGTTAGTAATCAGTTACTGATGCCGTCATAAGTAGTGACATTGTAGTTATGTGGTATTTGTACAGCCCATATATTCAGGATGGAAACACCTGAGGAGGATTTGATGAGTCATGAAAACGCCATCAGCTGATGATGGCGTTTAAGACTTAATGGGACTAAACCATGTTTCATGTGAACACGCTGGTTGATCGCTGGAGACCTAATGGTGTCACATCGTGCTGAGTCATGGTCCGCAGCTGGAATCCTCTTCATTTAAATCCAGCATGTTATCAGCGCAGCCATGCAGCTGATGGAAGTGAGGGAGGTTCGGTTCAGAGACCCAACGCACCACCACCCCACCACTACCCCTCCACCAGAGTCACTGCTTCATCTTTTTATTACGTTTTCCTTCCCTCTCACTCTCGGCTGTGGCGTGTTCTGTGAATTCCTAACGAGATGGTGCTGTCATTCATCTCAATTATTCATGGAGGAGTTTCATCCAGACTGTAGATTAGCTGGGAGCGGTTGGGGGGGGGGGGGTTTACAGTGCATAACAGAGAGTTGGGAAGCAGAGTGAGAGGAGAGAAAAGAAGAGCTGCTGCAGTCACCCGCTGAAACGAGGCGAAGGCAAACTGCTGAGTCGCCTCAATGTTTGACAGCAGCCGTCACCAGAGTGTCTCCAGCTCGATCCGCTGCTGCTCTGCTCCTTTTAACTTCACTAAAAGGTCACGAAGGGCCAGAAAACACCCGCCAGCGACCCGGATGAACATCAGACTCTTCGTCAAACCGCTGCTGGACGTCATCAGGAGGAAGAATCAAAGATCATCTCACCGAACCTCCATCACACGAGAGGCCAACATCATACGTTTCCTTCTGACCGGCAGAAGAAAATCCCAAATCTGTTGCTTCTGTCAGTCCCAACCTTCATTGTTTAATAGGATGTCCTCCCACCGCTCTTTCTGCCCGCCCGTCTAGTCGTCCGTCCATCTGTCCATCTTCCTGTCGGTCTGTCCTTTCTTGAGAAAGTCTTGAGGAACCAATTTAGACTTTTAACAGAGATGCTCACCAAGAAGATCTGATTCCCCCCAAAACATGTTAGTGACTCCACATGTGAAAACCTCGAGTGAAACTATGGTGACTACTGCAGAATGGTGACTACTGACTGTCTTAAGGCATGTAGTACATATCCCAAGCCTTTAGGGGCGCTGTGACTCACCAAATACATCAAAAACGTAGAAGTAGACATGGAGAACATAGAAATTCATAAGTGTGTGTGTGTGTGTGGGGGGGGGGGGGGGTTGGGATGACATCATCATTTTCCGCAGATGTGTGTCTTGACTCTCCACACCTCAAAGCCGAGCCGGTGTTCAAGAATTTCCCTACTCAAGGACCCATTTTCAAAAAAAAAAAAAACCTAACAAAAATGTTTCCGTGCTCCTAAAACGCCGCCCAGTGTGGATGATCGGCTGGTGAGTTTACATGAAACGGTGTTCTGGTGTGTACAGGCCCTCAGTCTGGAGGGATTAAAGCTGGTCATGTGACCCTGGTCGTAATCTGGGAGATTCTGTGTTTCTGAGGCCAGACTGGAAACAAACCCGAATTTCTTTTTGGTCGCAGGGAACAAAATGTTCTGGTGCTTCAGCTGCATGATTGTTGATCCACAGGTGGAGCTTCGGGGCTTACCTGTGGGGGTTCCGGTTAAATGCAAAGAGACGTCGCATAACATCTATAAGCAATTTGAGTTTTCTGCCTGGGTGCGTTGGCTCCTCACCCACTCAGTGTGTGACGTGAGGTGTGATGGAAGATGAAGAGTCAGAGCAGCGCAGCTCTTTAATCATGCAGGAGATGATCCGAGGGGGAGTCACCGCATCGCGCCCACGCACTCCTGAGAACAGATCAGATGGTGAGGCCCCCAGTGGACGCACACAGAACTACACACCAGACTGCACCGGGGACATGCGCACACGCACACGCACACAGTGTGTGTGCGTGTGCGTGTGTTCTATTATATCGCCACCTGCTTCCTCTTAAATATCATCACGTCCTGCGTGCGCTCAGAAAACATGTTGGCTACATTAGCTGCAGAGCGGAAAATCACTGCAGCGCACACGTGTGTGTGTGTGTGTGTGTGTGTGTGTGTGTGTGTGTGTGTGTGTGTGTGTGTGTGTGTGTGTGTGTGCGTGTGTGCGTGTGTGCGTGCGTGCGTGCGTGCGTGCGTGCGTGCGTGCGTGCGCGCGCGCGCGTGTGTTTCCGGGATGCTGGCATTAAAACTTCTTATATCATCTCCATCAATAATTAATTCTTAGGTCTGAAAATACATATATTTCTTGACTGTATGTGCGTTTTGCAGAGCGTATGAAGAAGTAGACCAGATGGGGAAAAAAGTAGTTTTAAAATCACGATATTCTATATCACAGTTTTATTCATATTGGTTTAATATCTAGTTTCCATGTTGATAAAATAATCTAAGTTTTCTGCTTCAAAACTCTCTTTTGACTTTTATTCAGCTTTTATGGAGAATTGTGTAAAAGCGAGCAGAGAGAACCGTCTTGTTTTAATATGCAACAGTTCTTCATCGTCACGGTGTCGTTTTAACGCTTAGAAGCAGTTAGTAGCTGATGTTATGAACGTGTTACAGGATGTAAAGCTGGATGGTGGTTGGTTGGTTAATGTAGATGGTGATTGGTTACTTTATCTGGATGGTGATTGGTTACTTTATCTGGATGGTGATTGGTTGGTTAATGTAGATGGTGATTGGTTGTTTAATGTAGATGGTGATTGGTTACTTTATCTGGATGGTGATTTTTAGTTTTCTAAAAATCAGCTGTGAGGACAAAACGTTGTCGTGCCGTCCTCTCACAGACAGTGAATGTTGTTAATGTCATGGCTGGTGTGTCCATGCGCTGGTTTCCACATTAGGAACCTGTAGAAGAGCACAGACTGCCAGACGGAGCCGTAGAGCTAAACCTCCTAGATTCCCTTCGTGATCTTCAGGTTTTCTCTCAGATTGGCGAGCCGTGTCGCTTCCTGTCTCCAACATGGCCGCTCCACTCCGGGTGCACCTCCACGACAGTTCTCATCTCTGGCTGTTGAGTCACATCTGAAATCCTCCTCACGTGTTGGACGACTCTCATCAATTAGTGTCACAGGAATAAACAGGAATAAAACAGAATTCTTCAGCCCCGATTCCCCCGGCGGTATATAGAGAGAGAAAAGAAGCTGTCACGGTGATTTTCATGGTAATTTGTGAGATTACAATATGCTAATGTGATAATTACAGTGGATGCTTGGCATTAATCAGCTCCTGCTTGCAATGTTGTGGTATTTACTGTCTGGGATTAGTCGCGCTGCTTTCTCCAGATTTGCTTTCAGGAGACGATGTTCTCCTCAGGTTGACACACCGAGGCTTTTAAAAACAGCGCTTTGTTTGTGAAGCGTTCGTCTGTGAGCGCGCTGACATTTCCCTCATTAGGCGGAGAGGAGAGGAATTATGTTCGGAGAAGATTGGCACAGATCCATCGCACAGGAACACTCGGTCACCCACTCACGCCTCGCGGCGTTTCAGAGCTGCAACATGAGGAAACGGGGGCTCATGCACAGCTGTGCACACGTTTTCGCGCCTCCATTAATTAAGACTGTTCTTCTGTGTTTTTGATATTGTAATTTATTCATGTGTGTGCAGAGCTGCTTATAGAGTTGTACTGTAAATACCTACGTTCTCACACTGAGATCTGAGCTTCCCATTTTTCCAGCCTCATTATGGAGTCAGCTAATGAGTTATTGGAGCAGCGGAGATCAGGGAGCCTGAGCAGTTTGTACAGCAGCAGAGAGGCATTAAAGAAACCCACACCGCCTCATCACACGCATTTCTGATGAGCTTAACTGGAGAGCGTGCCGAGCCTTTTCATCAAATCAGCCAATGAAATCTGCCCTTTTTTTTCTGAGTTTCTTTTTGCTCTCCAGCCTCCTGTTGCTCTGGTATTTTCCGTGCGTTCTCATCTCAGGGTCTAATTGACACGGCTCGTCCTCCGGGTGCAGAACGGCGGTTCCGTCTCCCCAGAACTCGCCTCGGGTGGTGCAGGTTTCCCCCGACTTGCATCAGACGCCGAGCTGCTGCTCCGCAGGCTGTGGCGCTGCAACAAGCACAACAACACTTTGTGTGGCTCCGCGGTCTGATTCCACGTGTAATCGGGACCCGACGCTTTGTCAAGTCCTTCTGGCTAAACGGTTCAAACCCTCCAGGGGCTTCGATTTGAGCTTGAGAGGAAAGAAATTCTCTGGATTCTGCAAAAACAAACAAATCTCACAAAAGTACATAGTCGAACTTGTTGTGTTTTGAGCAAACGAAGCCGCAGCAGAGTTTGAACCGGAGCTTGAACTCGGTTTCTCTTTAGACCAACGGTTGTTCAGCACGTCTGCTCGTCTCGTCGATCATCACCTGCATCACCTGCTAAAAAAAAAAAAACAACAATTTGACACTCGTCTATTCATCGGCTTCATGAGTTTACAGCTTCTGTCACAGAGTGAAAAGTTCCTGCATGTCAACAGCAGAACTGTGGTCCGTTGGTTCAGCGGCTGGTTGTGGATCCAGGAAGCAGGTTGTGGCACAGTGAGTCTCTGGGGTTCCTGGTCTCTGTTGAGAGATTCCAAACGTCAGATAAACATTCTGTTCATCAAAATCTAATGGTAAAGACCCAGCTGGTGAACCGTTTGCCGCGGAAGGTTTGAGTTTTGTTCTTCGTGGTCCCAAAGTTGACCGTGTGGTCAGTGGTTATGGGAAACACAACGATCTGGAGATCAAGGTTAAGATTCTATATGTATTTCTTTCATTTCTTTTAAAGCTTCAATCAGTGAAGCACCGATTCCAGTGTCACCCACCCCGGGCGGCCCGCCACTCCCAAATGAATGTAGAGGAAACCCCGTGCTTTCTGACAAGGTTTTATTGAAAGCCCCGTTGTTAACCCTTCCTGCTCCGGTCTCCAGACCGTGGTCAGAAGACGCGAGGGAGACCAAACGTCTGCTGCGGGGCCGTTAAGTCCCTCGCCTCACAGCCGGTGGAAAGCAGGACATGGAACTCCGTTTCTGAGACGACACTTGTTGTATTTATTGGCCAGGTAATTTTATGTACAGCTTCTTGCTGGATCTGCTCAGCATATGCTCGCTCCCTCAGGCACAGTGGTCAAATAAATTTGTCTTGCCTTGTTTAGTCGTCTGTTGGTTCCCCCCCTCCCCCAGTCAGTCGGGAATGGATGACTGAACCCACCGAACCTTAATGTCTTTTCATTCCCTCAGATTTTTTGGCTCACATTTAGTGTTGAATGTTGCGTGTTGAGTTTTTTTGGCTGTTGACGGTAACATTTGGTGAAATGCTGATGCAGTTTTCATCCTAAAGGAGGAGCGTGACCTTCGGATGACCTTTGGTCGTGTCTCAGCTTTCAGTTTTTGGATGTTTTTCTGGTTTTGTTCACACGGTTTACAACCTGCTGGTGTTTGTTTCAGTCGGAGAACAATGGCAAGAGATTCTGATATATTTAGCTGTGAAATAATCCGCTGGATGATTTCTTTCTAAAATCTAAAAGGAGCCCGGGACGATGAAGGGAAGTGTTGGATTAAAGCCTGCAGCTCAGTAAAGATTGCTCGGCTGAAGACAGAAACCAAATCGAAGTTGGAGCTTCACGTTATGGAACAGGCTGTTAGACTGTAGTGTGAAGAGACCAGGCTCATTCTGAGACCAGTGGAGCCTGTTGTTGGACCGGTTCTGGTCTCCGGGCCTTTAGTTGGAAACACAACCAACATTTTGCTGAACAGAAGCAGTTTATCAGATTACAGGTAAATTGAGGCTGATCGGATTCAAATCTGACACGATTTACAATTCAGTATTTTTGATTTATTTATTTTTCAACCTATTTGTGTTTATAATTTATTTTTCTCTCGGACATCACAATTCAATTTTCATTTTAATTACATTTTCAAAACTTTATATTTTACAATGTTTTATTTTATATTTTGCATTTTGTTTTCATTTTTTTGCTGATGTAGAGATTAGGACATTTTAACCTCTAACGGTCTTTACTCTAAAGACGATGTGTCTGTCTGTTCCCGTCAGGTTGCCGCCATCAACCCCAGCCACCCGCTGGCCCAGATGCCGCTGCCTCCGTCCATGAAGAACTGCATCCAGCTGGCGGCCTGCGAGGCCAGCGAGCTGCTGCCCATGAACCCCGACCTGCCCGCCGACCTCTTCACCTCCTGCCTGACCACGCCCATCAAGATTGCCCTCCGCTGGTAGGATTGCCCTCCTCTTCCTCCTCTTCCTCCTCAGAGTGCTCGATATAGTCCATCATGTGGAGGAATCCAGAGAAATGTTCTGACGTTTTGAATTCATGCTGAAGTTGGTCTGTGGTTGGCCGGCTGTTCACCTTTAAATCTGTTTTATTTATTAATGAGACCAAACAGGCTTTAATTCCCCCCCCCACTTTTTTTTTGTTTCCCTCTTTCTAAAAATGTATTTTTGTAGAATAAGCGGAAAACGAAAGTTCACAATCACATTTAGTTTTACTATTTTAAAACATTTTTTATTTATTAATTTACATTACATTTTTTTCCTAATATTTTAAAAGACAATGTTTAACTTTTTCTTTGAATGTAAGATTTTATCTTTTTCATGATTTTCTATTTTTACATTGTACTTGATTACATTTTTTTAAATTTTATTTTACAATTCTTTATTTTTATTTTAATCAGTTTCAACATGCATCAGGTCGGTTCAGAGTTTGTTTCTATTTTTTTAATCAAATTTTACTTCATACAATTTACAATTTTAATCCTGTTTAGCATGTAGCCTCGCTGTTAACATGTCGGAGGGCGGAGTTACGTAATGCCCCTGAACGCATCACTCGGAGTTTTCATCTCCTGCAGTTAAAACCGGACCAACATCGTAGCTCGGACAAAATTAAGCTGCGCGGTGGAAAAGTTAAAACGCTGCTTCACAGAAATGTGCCTGCTGTGAGGCGGCGTGGCCTGCGAGTTCGACAGCTTCTTCTCGATGTATAAACTCTCCTGAAAAGGCATTTTTATTCGGCAGCTGGCTGACGTCACAGCCCAACTTTTCTTCTGGTTCCTATGGGGAGTTTTGGGAGTGTGCAGGGGCCTTGAGCCGATGCACGGTGATTCAGCAGTGATGATCTCTGCAGAGCAAAGCTGAACTCCAGTGAAACAATTGAAACACGTTCAGGACGAAATGAGACTCAAACTGAGTCCTGATGGAAAAGCTTCATTCAGAGGGAAGTACTGAGCTTCAGGCTACAACACTGCATCAGGCAGGACCGAGTGTGTGTGTGTGTGTGTGTGTGTGTGTGTGTGTGTGTGTGTGTGTGTGTGTGTGTGTGTGTGTGTGTGTGTGTGTGTGTGTGTGTGTGTGTGTGTGTGTGTGTGTGTGTGTGTGTGTGTGTGTGTGTGTGTGTGTGTGTGTGTGTGTGTGTGTGTGTGTGTGTGTGTGTGTGTGTGTGTGTGTGTGTGTGTGTGTGTGTGTGTGTGTGTGTGTGTGTGTGTGTGTGTGTGTGTGTGTGTGTGTGTGTGTGTGGTCGTGCGCGGTCGTGCGTGTGCGCGGTCGTGGAGTGTGTAGAGAGCTTGCACATCCCAGCAAAGGTGGTTGCATCACCTCCGATTGGCTGTCAGCTTTCACACACACACTGCTCTGGAGTATGTTGGGAGGCTGATCAGGTTTTAATCTCTGGTTTTGGGTTTAATTTCTAATTTAAAAGGAGAAATCAGTTCAATTAAATCTTTACCACCAAAAAACTATTTTTTTTTTCTTCCTCTTTTCACTAAATAACATGAATTTTGAGCTCCAAAACACTTGAAACGTGTGTTCTGATCATTTCACCACCATCACATTGTTCTCGAACTGTAACTTCTGACATGTTTTTACTGTTTATCGGTTTGATCCATTTTTACTGTTATAATCATGATAGTTTTATCTATTTCACCCAGTTTGTGTGTGTTAGTCTGTTTATCAGAGCAGTGGATTTTATCGTGGTTCTCGCAGTCCTGGTAGCTTTTGGAGTTTCTTAGCCGTCATCTGTGTTTCGATAGTATTCTACATTCAGATGTGTTTCAGCTGTTTGAGCCGTTTCAGTTTAATCTGCTCAGAAAATACACTGATTTGATGGAATCGTCCATTTGGATTCGTTCCAGGAATTCTTATTAAAATAGTTTAACTGATTCAGAATGAGAATGAAAGTTTTAAAAAGTTTGTGTAAAGAGATTGTCTTTGGTAGAAACCAGGTAAGAAGCAGATCAGTCTCCTCGTGGTGCGTTCAGGGTCCCAGCAGAGCGTAAACCAGAGCCCTCAGCTCCGTTCGCTGCATCATAAAGACTGAATCCACTCTGCAACGCTTCAACACACCGTCAGTGTCTAAAACTTCTCGTGCTGCTGAGTGTGAGTGAGAGCGACGGCCTGCCTCCAGCGCGGGTCGTCAGCTTCACTACTGTTTCTTCTGCGCCATGAATGTTGAGACGTCCCGCTGTGACCTTCAGCTTCATGAGCTCTCAGCATTTCCTCATTAATATTGATAACTCCACCAACTGCTCTGACTAACCGCCCCCACCAACTGCCTCCACTAACTGCCCCGACCAAGGGCAGGTTGCTGAAGGGCTGTGGGGTAATTCTGGATGAACTGCTCCTCAGTACCCCCGGCGTGCTCCATCCTTGGCGCCCTCTTAATGCCCTTGCTGATGTTTTTTAGTTTCAGACTTGCAGGATTTCTCTGGTTCACAATCACTTTTTACTCTCTGCACATTTAAACATTTGATCTAATCTGACTCCTAATGAAACTTGTGGAATTCAGACTAATTCCCTCCTGATGGATGGATGGATGAGTGTACAGTCTGTTGTGGCTAAAGGCTGGTTATAGTATAAAACCTGTTCTGACGGGTGGAGGAGTTGAAGCTCGGAGGTAAAACTCTTTTATTTAAAGTGTCGTCCTGTAAAATTCCTGTGACTTCATAGTTTGACTCCAGAAAAAAAGGAATAACATGTTCATCTTAATAAAAGTAGATGAATAATAAAAGCTCCGTCCTTCAGGAGCCGGCGGACACACTCTCGTGTCCTTCGCCTGCCGCTCGCTGTTCCCGAAGCGTTCTCGCCGAGCGGCGCTTCAACATCAAATCTGACTCGTTGGGATTCCAGATGAATCGTACCATTTTTTTCTTTGAACGCTCTCCAAGTAACAGAAATGTCATTTTTGTCATTTTTCATGAAGAGGAACTGAAATATTCTGCTGCAGTGATGCATCATGGGAGTTTTCGCTCAGTTTAAAGGCACACTGCAGAGATTACAGGCCCAAGCAATCAGATTAGAGTAATTAGAAATATTAACTGTAGAAAGTAATAATTTTCTCTTCTATTAAACCCTGTAAATATTATCTTTGATCATAAATATAAACATTTCTACTTAGATAAGTGCCAGTTTAAATGAAAAGTAAAGCAGAAGGGTTGATCTAAACACATTTCAGAAAGAGAATTTACCTTAGAGAATTATGAAAATTATAATGAAATGATAGAATATGACTTGGAATGCAGAAAACATTTCATTCTCTTTATAGAAAATATAATTAGTATCTGATAAAATGTTGTTTTGAGAGAAAATGACTGGGACATTAAAGCTTCAGCCTCGTTCAGCTCACTGGACATCATTTACCCAGAGACACTGTAATCCCATAGATTATTACAACAGGAGATTAAGGCCTTGTTTCCACAGCAGCGTTTTCAGATGAGAATGCAGAACTTTCGTAGGGTTTTGTGTTTCTGTTTACACGATGACGGTGCCCAGAGCCACTGGAAACACAACTTCCTGTCTTTTCTGGAATGAAAACCAAAAACAATGTTTTCACATGAAACGTTGTAAACAGGGTCGTGGACTAGGCAAAGCTTCGGAACCCCCTTGTGATCACTGGTGCCCCCAACAGGGTCCCAGCCTTGAGCGTGGAAAATATCCATCAGGAAATATTGTTAGAATGAACTCCGAGCTGAATTATCAGTGTTGAACCATCACATGTGCTTTAGTTTCAGTAATAAACTGTTCAGGCGGGTTGAAGTGACTCTGGAGACGCTGCCTCACCCTGAACTTCTCTCCTCCTCGCATCTCTTTCCTCATATTACTGCTCCAGCTCCGCTGTTTGCTTATTATCGTTCAAATAAAGCCTCGTCGAGCTGCCGGATTCAGGCTGAGAGACGGAGGAGAGGAGGCAGGGACGGGGCGGAGCCGGCACGATGGAGGATTCACTGATGTGCTGGCTTACCTTCTCCCTTAAACTTTAATAAGGTGCTCTGAAGGAGGGGTGACGGGGTTCACGCTGCCGGGCGGAGCGCTGCATGTGGACTCTTCATTGCTCGGCTGAGCAGAAAATCATTACTGATGGAGCGCCATCTTTCAGGGATTTCCCCGCTGCTGCGGTGGAGGAGGGCAGGGTGAATTTAACACCATCAGCAGGTCTGGAAAACACCCCGCATTGATGTGAGCTGTTGGGTTAGTTTCTTGAAGATTGCTTTTAAAGGTCATTTCATGTCTGGTAAATGAGTCAAAATTCACCCTGGTCCAGCTGGACGTCACTGAAACATTAAGTCCAGTAAACAAACCCTGGAAACTGTAACAACATTCGGGGGTTGGGGGGGTGGAGGCTCTAGGCTCTAGGCTCTAGGCTCTAGGCTCTGATACCATTTATTTCTCCGTCCACATGAACAGTCTGAACTCGCGATCGTCTCCGTGTGGATTAAACCACTGTAAACACACACAGGGAAACCGTCCGCATGGCAGATCTGGACCAGTAAAGACTGTAAAGACACTTCTGAGAGGACCAGAGTCCTTGTTTACGCCACAACGGCGCTCGGAGCCCCTGAAAAGGAAACTTTTAGAAAACTGCTCCGACTCAGTCTCTCACTTTACATGAAATTATCTCTAAACGTTGTTGTTGATGTTTGATGTGAAGTGTTTCGCAAGGCATAGCTCAATGAGATTAATAATATTCCTTTTTAAACGAGTGAATAAAGAAAAGAGTGTACCAGACTCGGAGGAGGAACTGTGCAGACGTCTTTATAGTCTCGTTAAAATCTGAATGGGCCTGAAGGTCAGACGGCGTCACTTTCACCTTCAGAGGTCTGATTGATGAGGAACGCGTCACGTCGTCCTTCACACGACTGCCATTGTTGTTTGTTTTCTCTGTTCGTTTGTGAGTCTGCACATTTTGTCTTTGTCTGCAGTAGAGAAGCAGAGGAAAATACTTTTACTATTCTCATGGCAATCAAAAATATTTGCGCTTCAACCTAAATGAATTGTGTGTGTGCGTGCGAGGACTTGTGCAAGGAGTGTGTGTTGCTCATCTGCTCCGCTGGCTGGCGATTCTAGATTCTTGCTTCTGGATTCAGGTTTAGCGTCTCTCATATAAACCTACTGGCTGTTCATCCCGCCCGGTCCGGACTCTTCAGAGAGTCACAGCGTCGCTCCAGTAGGTAAACTTTGCTCTTGGCTGCACCGTTTGGTGTTTCAGGGTTTCTCTGTTTAACACAACAAACTCATTGATCTCCGTCGTGCTTTAATGAACAGAAAGAGCAATTATCTCTCAGTGGGAATTTACAAAGATCATCATTAATGCAGCGCTGGGTTTTTGTTGTCCTCAGCAGTTATGAATTAAACTAATAGGAGTTCTGGTTTTCATGCTGATTTCAGTTTAAAAGCATTTTTTTTTGTTTGTGTTTTTTGCATAGTCAGACGTGTCAAAGGTTTGTCTCCCAAACCAAAACTGTCCTGCGAGAGGTTTGGTGATATTGACTCATGTTTAATATTGATGTTGACCCTTCCTCCGAGGAGAAAGCTTCTGGAAGGACTAAACTTCTGCACTTGTTCTGATCTGAAATCAACAACTTTCAAAACTGGCAGTGAGGCTGGGTCAAATTACAAGAGCTTGATGCTGCTTGTCTGCATCAACAGATGTAAGATTTACAGCTTTTTCAGTCAAAATGAAAACATGTGGCCAGTAACAGAAATATTCTGCAGCAGTGGGGGAAAAAACAATGAGCCAGGTGTCAAATTACAAGCATTCAGCGTTGCATGGCCGAGGCCTGATGGGCTGATAGAGACGGATGATAATGACTTGTTCCAAGATCATGACATGCTTACAGAAAAGTTTGGCGTCGTGTGCTGAACGCGAATCCTACGACTCCACCTACTGCTAACGACGTGAGCATGAACGTTGCAGCTCTAATGCTAACGACGTTAGCGTGAGCGCTGCCGGTGATGAATATGTAGGAGGAAGATTTCCATCCCTGCAGGCTGAGTCGGTCCCCGGTGACGCTTCGTCTCCTCAGTGGTCCTCACCTGCCTCCAGGGCCGACTTCTCCGGCACGCATGTGAATAGTCATACTGAGCCAACCCGAGCATCCATCCATCCATCCATCCATCCATCCATCCATCCATCCATCATGTATTGGCCTGAAAAGTGTGTTTATGAGCTGAGGAAGAGATTGTAAGTGAACTGCAGCAGTGGAGGCCCACGTGAGCTCAGTATGAACTGCTCTCAGTCAGCGGCTCCCCCGACACACCGGCAAACTGACACACAGCTCAGTCTCATTAGGTTCCATGAGAGAACGTTTGGCTGTGCCTCCCATTCCCAGCTTCTATAAGGGAACATGCACGCACACGCGCACTCTGAAGCCTTGGTTTTAATAACTGAGATTCAAAAATGTTGACGCTGCTCATGTCTCTAGATTGAGGGTGAAGCTGTTCCGTAACGCCTGGAATGGATCTGCTCCCCAGTTCCTGAAGACCTCTGAGGATTTAATCTGAACTGCAGATTTACCTCAGAAATCCCCACAAAGCTCCGTGATGGAGAAACACTCTGCGGGCTTTACTGTGAGCTGAAGGATGATCGTGGAGTTGGAGAGTTTCAGAGCTGCCGTCTGATGGCTGTTAGCATCGTTAGCATCACATCAACCCGCGAGCTTCTCATCGCAGGAGGCACAATGCTGAGAATCGAGCTCAATGTCAACACCAGATCTACCGTCCAGATTGTAGAGCATCTTCCTCCTCTTCTAATGGCGCCTTTCCACCCGTACCTACTCGGCTCCCCTCGACTCAGTTTTGTTTGTTTTCCATTACAATAAAGTACCACCGTGACGTGGGCGGAGTCATCAGAGCTCTTCCCCGTCGTGCGCAAGTAGTCACCCCTGTTGGAATCTGTATCAGCTGATATGGAGTGAAAATGCATTGGGAAGAGTGGAGTTACAGCTCTGCATAGGATATCAGCTCAAATTATTATTATTACAAAATGTGGATTGTTACGATTGTGCTTTATTGTCCAGAAGTGCTTCACTGTCCGGTGTTTCGGTTTAACTAGTGCCCCTGTTAGCTGGTGACCTACTCCTACCACCAGATGTTAGTAGCAGCTGACGTTGAAATAAGACTAACGGTTTGATACTTTAAAGGAAATGCATTTAAACGGCGTTCACCAGGACAGCTATGGATTTTGGTCGGGTTTTTAACATCTCCTGTGACGAGGGATGTTCGAGGAATCCGGTCACCAGTTAACAGAGAAACCAGTTAATCTAAAACATCCCCACCAGACAAAGAAGCGTCTGCACCTCGTCGTTGCTCTTTGGGGGTTGATTTCTGTGCCTCTATTTCAGTTTGTGAGCATTTTTGTTGTGATCGTGTTTAAAAAATGAAGGGGTGACCGAGCCGCCTTCTGACTCCGGTCTCCAATCAGCGGCCTGCCGTCTGCCGATGTCATGTTGGCTACTGGCCTCGGCTCACTTGGAACCTCGGTCAAGCAGGTACCAGGAAAGTACCAGGTACTAACATGTAATGGAAAAGGTGAGGATGGTCGAGCTGAGGCGGGTCGAGTAGGTACTTGTGGTAAAGCGTCATAACATCCAGATTATCAAGCATCTTCTTCATCTAAAACAATGAAGACACATCAAGGGGTTTTGTGAGAAGTAATGTAAGAATTACTCTCCTGGAGTTACTTTCTTTTCATCTGCAGGAATTAGTTGTGGATTAATTATTTCCTGCTCTGGTTTTGGGATTATCTGACAAAGAGCGATGAGACTCCGGATGTACAGAACCGATGACCTGTTTCTTCTTCTGGGTCTGATAAAGAAAGTAGTATTCTTCATTAGTTTGAATAATGTTTTGCTTTGCAGCGCGCTGTACAGGAACTAGTAGCTGACCATAGAACAGACAGAGGAGTGGGAATAATCAGGAGAACAAAAGCACATTTTACTTTCGAAGGTTTAATCAGGCCAAACTTCAGCGTCTTCTAATGGGCACTTTCTCTTGAAGACGACTCAAGGAGGTTGTTTCTACTCAGATCTGTTGTTGTTTTCTTTGGCGTGGAGCCAGCAGCCCTTGTTCAGCTCTGTCAGCTCTGTCAGCTCTGTCAGCTCCAGCCTCGTTCGGAGGAAAAAGAAGCAGACACGTTGACTTTTCTCTAGTTCAATATTGATGCTGGTATCTGCTGACAGACGGTTTTTAATGGAGGTGTTCTTCCTGAGATGCTTCCGCCATGTGATCAGGTCCCTGTGAAGGTCAAACTGCACCACTCGCATCATGTTTTAATGCTCTGCCGTCGACTCATGGGCAGGTCGAGGAGATCTGACTGGTCGGGAGGCGGAGCTTTTACACTCTCTGTGATCTTCTCCAGAACATAATCTGCTCGGGAGCAGGTTAGATGTTCAGAATAAGTTTCTGGGTGATTTATCCTGGTAAGAAATGAGTGAGCGTCGTCGTACAGAAAACCCTTGAAGTTATCTCAGTAAGAGAAAATCCAGCGTCGTAGTACCAACTCCGGTCCAACTGTTTTAGTTTCAGGACGGTTTTCCCCCTCGTCCTCCCGAGTTCTAGCGTCAACGAGGCGTTTCGTCCCAGTTACCGCTGCTCGCTGGACATTTCCATTTCTCACTGCTGTCTGAACCCTACAGATGGTCGTGTGGGAAAATCCCAGATCAGCACTTTTGTACAGTGGCCCAGAAGGGCTTTGTTGTGTTGTGGCATTTAGATGTTTTGTTGTGACTTATTGATGTTTTGTTGTGACTTATTGATGTTTTGTTGTGACTTTTAGATGTTTTGTTGTGACTTTTAGATGTTTTGTTGTGACTTTTAGATGTTTTGTTGTGACTTATTGATGTTTTGTTGTGACTTTTAGATGTTTTGTTGTGGTATTTGCTGGTACGTTGTGCTGTTGGCCCTTCTGGGCCACTGTACTTTTCCAACTACAAAAAGCGAACATTCAGAGTTTCTGCAATCAATTTTCTTCATCATCCTCACACTCGCCTTCATCACGTCCACACGCCTGTTTACGTCTGTTCCTACCGTCTGATTGGCTGATGAGGTGTTCCTAATGAATTGGCAGGCGTCCCTCACATCACTCTCACCTGTTTCAAACAGCTCCTCCGCTCGTTCTCCCGTTTTTCTTGAGGCAGCGCTGATCAATTCAGCATCACGTCACCTTCACTGTGTTCTCACCATCTCAGTCTCACAGTCAGACACAATCGTCGACCCACACAAACGAGCCATTTGGTGACATCTGCTGATTACTACATCTCCAGATTAGTTTGATTTGAATGTCAGACTTCCAGCTGTGAGTCAGAAAACGTGCTGCGATGGAGTCGGATGATGGCGGCTGCTCCATTATTCACTCCGTCTCATCCTGACATCACCTCCAGTCTGTCTGCAGGCTGCTTCCCTGCAAGCCAACGGCTCAGATTAAAACCTGAAGCAGAACCACGTGCCACGCTCCGTGGAGCTGCAGGCGAGGGCAGTGCACCAGCAGGTTTCAGAAATTTGTTTGAAATCATCCTGATCTGTGTAGCTGAGCGTGAGTGTGGATGAAGAGTGGAGGCTGCAATGAAGCGAGCACGTATGCTGATCAAGTAGAAGCCTCTTCATCATCTCATTTATCTCATCAATGATCAAACGGCCCGTTAAATCAGTGGCTGTCGTCAGTGGAGACGCTTCATGGAACGCCGAGTTTTGAAGAGACGCTGCTGGTCTGTTACTGTGAACGTGAACCAGGTTAATGTGAAGAAACAGTTCAGGTTTAAGGGTGTGTTCACATTCCCCCGTTTGGTCCGGACCAGAGTTCTCTTCGGGGGACAAACTGTTTTCGTCTCGGCGACATGAGGACTCCCACGGAGCTAAATGAACCCAATGAACGGGTGAAATTTCTCCCTCCCCAGTGAGCTGAGTCCTGGACTATCAGAATGTCAAAGGCCCCAAAATGACAAATGTTCCCAGTCACTCCTGATTATTGGACAGAATTCTTTTTAGAGCGTCTTCCTTCTCGGACTGAACTTAATAAGTTAGCCTGACCCACACAGGCGTGACAGCTCTGCTAATGCTAATGCTAATGCTAAGATAATGCACATTATTAAGACAGAGGAAGGGGAAACTAACTCAGGAGTGACTCTCTCAGGCGACTCACTTCTCTTTATCTGCAGTTGCTCGTTGACGATGTTCCACCCGTTTTCAAGTGACTGAGAACTTTCACCCCGAATTTCTAATAACACTGGACTAGCTTTAGCTGTCATTAGCTATCGCTCACCTTCAACCAGATTATTACAGATTAAAGGTTCAAACAATCTGAACATTTTCTTCCACCTCTGTGAAAGACGAGTCGCTCACTACTGAACCAAACTCCTAGTGGAAAGTTTACTTAACAAGGCTGCAGCTGGATGAATCAAGTTGTTCGTCACAGAGGAACATCGTCTGCTGTCAGCGACTGCAACCGTCCCGGTTCTGACCCAGTTCTCCGCTTCAAACATCCCCGAAAGCTTCTAAACGGCTCCACGCCAATTAATGAGCGACGGCTTGAGGAGCTGAACGGAGACGACGGAGGAGAAAGTGAAAGAGGAAGTCACTCGCTGCACTTTTAAATTCTAGGCTGGATGACTGAGACAGGGAGGATTTCTGCTGCTTTACTTCCTGAAAATGTTTTTACAGCCGCAATTATCCATCCTGGCAGAGACTGCGTTTTAAAACCTCCACCATCATGTTTACGGAGATATTAGGGAAGCAGAGAAGATTTTTATGATAATCGAGAAGGTTTGACTCCTGACAGAAGATGTGAGAGTCAGAAATGGTGCGTCAGAGGTCAGAAGCAGCAGATTAGATTTGAGCCTCTCGGTACTCGACTGATGGAGACGGTGACTCGGGACGAGACGACTGATTGGAGAGTAATGAGCTGGAGAGGACCGACGGCCAGCGGGGACCTTTTCCTCCTCCTCCTCTTCCTCTTACTTCTTCTCTTTCTCTTCTTTCTTCTCATCTTCCTCCTCCTCAACCTCCCTTTTCCATCTCCTCCTCTTCCTCCTCCTCCTCCCCCTCTTCCTCCTCCTCCTCCTCCTCCTGGCAGTTCCCCCCTATTAAAACCACTTCATTTCCCTCTTCAAACTTCAATATGTACATGTCCAGCCACACTTCTCTGCACACCATCACTCTATTATCCACCAATCCAATTAAAGTTTGGCCACCTCGCTCCCTGTTGGCAATAATACCTCAATTTCCTCTTCCTCCAGACCTCTTCTACTTCTCATCTCTTCGTTTGCTGAAACTTCTCCTCCTCTCATCTCAGCGATATGCAGCCGCCTTGAGATGGAAACTGAACCAAAGTCTTTTGTCGGCGTTGTTGGTTCAAATGTTTGTTGTCTTCAGTTTAACTCCACATTGTCAGTCTGAGCTGAAGAGTTTCTCTCGGAGGGAGCTGGTTTGTTGTTAATGTTACTGTCTTGTAAACTGATGTGACTGATGCCTAGGGATGGGAATCGAAAAAACCGGTTCTGACTGAGAACCGGTTCCAATTGATCAATTCCATGGGAATCGTACACCTTAAATGTGATCGATTCTTCTTAACGATTCATTTCCCGACACGACGTCAAGTCGCGTTGCGGTACGTTGCATGACGTCACACTCTGCGACCAGAACCTCCTTCAGCCAGGAGAAAACATGGAGGAAGAAGGTCTAAAGTGGGAGACGATAAACTACAAAATAATACGATACGTTAATACATGTTCCACTCACCACGTCCTGAATCCACAGAGTCCACAGCCTCTCGCCTCACAGCCACAAGGTCCAGTTCAAAAAAAAAAGTCCCGGCAGGAGCCTTTCTGTGTGGTTTTCATGTTCTCTCTCTGTGTGCTGGTTCTCCTCCGGTACTCCGGTTTACTCTGATAGTCAAAACAACCTGCGCCGTGACTCCCTGAGCTACACCCTCGGCCTCCATCACCTCCCCAGAGCGCCGCGCTGTGTGGCTGCTGAAGACGCTCCATTTGGTGAAGAAATGTCCTGTCGGAGGACGAACGAGGGACTTTTAATAAATGAACTCTGCCGTCAATCTGTCCCACGTAGTGAATGTCTCTCCAACGAGCCGACAGCGTAGACATATGCTAGTAGAGCTTCACTTTATGTGTGAGCCTCTAGTTTTCACACCATACAGTGATCAACGATCTACTAGAGTATGTCTACTGTGTAGACATACACCATCTAGTAGAGGGTAACCACTGTATGTCTATGTATTACATCATTCTGTGTTGAATATCCCGTCTAATAAAGAACCAACACAATATGAAAACACAGGATTCCCTGCAGATCGAGAGAACGTGTTCCTCCTCGTACATCACTTCCTCATTCCTCTCCAGTCTCCGACCTCCCAGAGAGGGTTCACTGGTCAACAGCACAAAATTTAAAAAAGTGGAAATTCCAGGGGGGCATCCAATGAAGGCAAATACCCGTTTGACTGTTATTTTTTAAGGGAAAAATTATAATTCAAGTTTCATGTTTGGAAAAAATAAAAAAAGTTTGGTGCAGAAAACTGTAAAACTACTTTTTCCCCTCAAACAAAATACTCAGGAATCCTTAGGAGAATTCTCACCCCTAGTAATCTACCTGTTAATTGTCCTTTAAAGAAAAAATAAATAAATAAACCGATAAAGAATTGAATCGTTAAACAGAATCGAAAATGGAATCGGACAATTCGTATCAATTCCCATCCCTACTGATCCCCTCTGTTATCAGTCCTTCAGGTTAAAGGCTGAATCAGTGAAACATGATTTCTTTGTCACCAGCAGCCAAAACAATCTGCGGAGACTTTGTCTCTTGTAGCACACTTTAACGTGAGCTGATCTCTGTTTCTGTCTTTACTGCAGCCGATCCGCACAACATAGAACCGCGTTCCTCTAATCAACAGGGTTTTTCTCACTGCGCTGAGAAGAAATGATTCACTTTGTTTGCTCCTGAGTGGAATTACTGCACAAAGCAGAAGAAATGTCTCAAACCAGCAGCAACTTTTCTCTGAAAGTCGAGTTTAGAAGAAGCTTCTTATTGGCAGAAACAACTTGAATCACCGCCGAGACTTTGAATAGTTTAAAACAGGGAAATAATCTGAAGTGTTTTGTTTTCATGTGCTCGTCGACAATAAGGACGGTTATTTCTCTTTTTCTTCAGAACTACTGACTCTGTAAAGTTACAAACCATTTAAATAGAACCAGGATCCCTGTTGGTTCTGATTCAGCTGAGCGGGAAGGTCAAACCCAATTCAATCTTTACTTTTCTGTTCACTGATATATTTTGGTTTTCACAGACATTGTTAAGATCAGTTGACTTTGTTTGGAATCCAAACTTTAATTGAGGCGACGATGAAGGCGATCAACAGAATAAACTTCAGAAACAAACATTCATGTGTTCATCAGGCTGTCGCTGGAGCTCACTTCTTATCATTAAACCTTCAAATGTGACACCTGATTGATTAGATTCAGTAGCAAGAAGCTGCAGTTTGCAGCATAAACAGGATTTATTTCGTTTTTGTAAAGAAATTAAGTACCTTAAGCTGCAGAAGAATCCGTCTGATTGACAGAAGTTTTCCCTTTTCTACCTGATTTATGTCGTCTTCAGCAGTTTTCTCATTTTAATGATTCACTTCTGCTGGTTCGGGCTCGTTAACGCGCAGCGGATGGATGCCTGTCGTGTTGCCTTCACAGCTGTAGGGAAAAACAAACACGCCAGAGGGGAAGCTGCTCGGGGTCAAAGGTCATCCACCGTGATGACGGGCGCTTGGAACGCTTTGATCAGATTACCGCTCCCATTCGTTATTGATCATCTCAGAGCGTGAGGTTTTATAATGGATGATCAGATGACACACACACACACACACACACACACACACACACACACACACACACGAGGCCGTCTGAAGGTGTGTGAGGAGAAGCTGCAGCGGCCTCCTTCGTGCTCGGGGAGAACATGCAAACTGCAGTCCGTCCTGAGCTGAAGTCAATCTGTGTTTTCCGTTCTGTGTCTGCAGGTTTTGTATGCAGAAGAGCGCCAAGCTGGTGCCGGGGGGTGACGCTGGACCTCATCGAGAAGTAAGAGCCGCTCCACGTCTTCCCTCCTCCCACTCTCTCCCTCTCTCTCTCCCTCCTTTTTTCTCTGGGTCAATGTTTCTGTTCATCAACAGGTTGAGCACAGACTCAGACACACGCCGATATCGGGTCATTGGTTGATTTAGCTCACGGTGTACCCAGAGAAAACACACACACAGGGGGAACATGCAGCGCCGCACAGAATCAAACCGGTGTCTGCTTGATGTGAGGTGAGAGTGTTGACCAATACGACACCTTACTGGACAATAATACTTGAAGAAACAAACTTTTGATGTGAGTTCCAATCACAGCCACGGCATGTAAACAAACGTACTGAGTGCAGAGGCAGCAGGGCAAACCACTGCTCCACCGCTGACGGTCCAGTGTTACTCATCCCTGTGTGCGCGTGCATGTTGAGTCAGACCGACTCAGAAGACAGACCATTTGATGTGTGTTTTCACACTTTTTTAACGTTCACTTTTAATCACAGCTTTTTATGCCAATTGAAGTTTTAAAAACTTTCTTTGTAAAGATTTGCTGTAGCTGCAGTTTGACGCTTAGTTCATTTTAATAAACACATGCATGTAATCTCGGGCGGGGGGGGGGGGGGGGGGGGGGTAGCTGATCTAATGCTGACACTACAGTGATACTGGTATATTTACACCATTGCAGTAGAAACCTTTAATTAAAATAATGAGAAACTGCAGGAAAACATCACTGAACCGCTTCCTTCACATTAAAGGCTTCAGATTCCTCCTTTACGTAACGCCTCATCCTGAATATGTAAACGTGGTGTAATTGCTCCTCACACGCGTTCCTCCGCTTTCCTCCTGGTTGGTATTCACTCTCCGTCCAGCCGCTGGAGCTGCTCCTGTTTAGATTAATGAGATTTAATGCGATTCGCTGCTCGTTGGTCAAATCCAATATCTCATGAATCAGATCGGCGGTATCCACCAGAGGGTCATGCTCGCTGTTGGGTTGGTTTTTTTTCAATATTTCTGCAGCATTAATAAGAATAATCGATATTTTAACATATATTCATGCTACTATTTCTTTGACCGTTTATCTTCTTGCTGACGTTTCTTCGCTCAGTTTCCTTCTCGGGGGAAACTCTCCCATGGGTTCGTGTTACGCAGGAAAAGCCTGAGTACAGTAGAGCGGCAGCTCCCCGAGCATGATGGGAAACCAGCAGAGCAATGACGAACACCTTTGAAGAAATAATCCCGTCTCTCCTCGTCATCCTGCCTCTTCCTGCCTCGCCGACATCAGACGGCAGCTCTCGTTCACATCCTCCATCTTTTATCCGCAGCGGCGCTTCAGGAGCCGCAGACAAAAGGACCGATGACGCGGCGGTCACGGATATCAAACTCATTCACATCCAGCGCTCAGAAAAGCCTTTTTACACCATCGCTGCTCTCACAGGCCATTAGTGAGCAACAAGCGGGTGGAAGTGGCTGTTTAAAAGCTCGTCTTCATCGGCTGCTGACGAAGCTCGTGTCTGAGTTTACGTTTCCATGGAGACAGATGTAATGCGATTACTGCAGTGTGGATACATTTTACCATCAGCTGCTCTGAGTCTTTCACTGGAACACTGAATCTTCCTAAAAGAAATTAAAACAAAGACGGAGCCAGTCTTTAAATGTTCCGATATTTCTATCCAATCAGAGGAAGTGAGGGACTGAGTACAAATAGTTCCGCTGCTTTAAACTGACACTTCGTTTGTTTGCTGTTCCTCGTTGAAATATTACAACATGAATGCAAAATCTACCATATAGGTGTACATTTAGAGTGAGTTCATCATCCTTCAGACCAACAGTTAGTTTAGTTTAGTTATTTACATTTAAAATCTTTAAAGTTTTTAATCAAAGAATCTCAGCGCTGAGAAAAGCAGTTTTTATTTTAATCTTTCAGATTTTATTCAATCTGATTTACGGTGTTAAGATCATTTTAATGAGTGTGTTCATCAGTATATTTTAAATTCACGTAGTTTAATGCAAAATAAATTGATATAAATGACGAACAGACAATCAGTTTGTATTGTAAAGCCGAGTTGATGTTTGTCTCCTGGTGCGTGTGTAAAAAATGAGTTTTAAAGGGAAAATCCAGGTTGTTCATGAGCAGCTGTGCTTCAGAAACACACGCATTCATGTGAACAGAAATAAAAACATGGAGCTCTTCTCTGCTGCTCTCCCGTTGGACGGGAAACGTCACCACTGCGACACATGACCCTGAGTTTCTTCACAACTGTGGAACAACACACAGAAAATGTGATTGTTCAGCACGAGAAGAGTGAAAACCAACCGAATCTCACTCCACAGCACCAATTCCATGTGAGCGCAGCCATTCGTCATCGTATGACGTTACTTGCAGGTTTTGATGCTTCAGCAGCTTAAAACCCGACCGGAGGATTTTTCTTTAATCACAGGAGAGATCCTGTGTGGACGCCGCTGTTTTGGCTGATTGCGTGTCCTCGGTGTCGCTCAGACGCAGTGTTGACTCAGCCGATGTCCCTCACGGTTAAATAATGGATCCGCTCAGACCTCATAAAAGAAGAAACCCGTTGACCTGCTGAGTGACTCCGTTCTCACTAAAGTTGTGAGAGCAGAAACTCCGTGAGATTTCACTGGAGCAGCTTTATTCTTTGTTTCCATGACGACATTTCAACTGAAAACGCATAATTTTACCAACTTTCTGGAAACTCTGTAAAACTCTGTCACCGTAGTAACAATTCAACGTGGTGGAATGCCCGTGTTCTCCCATTGTTATTGTTTATAGCGGATTGTTCTCTGCTGCATGTGTGTTTGGTTTCATTTTGAAAAACAAACAACAGCACCAGCTAGCAAAGAAGCACTGATCCACGTTGCTTCACTTTCAATCCCAATACCTGAATCTGGATATCTGCCGATACCGATACTATTCCGATACCAGAGCTGTTTGCTTTAATATTATTATCATTATTGTTGATTATATACGAGGCTGTAATAAACTCCTCTCTACAGTAATGTATGAAATGTACAAATGTATGCATGTATTCTCTAAAAAGACAACTTGAGGTTAGTATCAGGACAGAAAAGGAAGCAGTACAAAGTATTTTTGTTCCATTTGGACAATGTGGGGGTCTGCGTGACGTCACCATCTCATAATAAACTAGTTCTATCTTTAAAACCTCAGAATCACTTTATTAATCCCTGGAGAAATTCTTTAGCAAGGCAGCACAAACAGAATGTTTCCAGCTCGAACGCAGCACCAACCATTGGGACTATTTTCAGGGAGTTTAGCGTGGACTTGGAGGTGTGAATCGGTTGCTTTCAGCTTGGAGGAGCTGCTTTTTATTGTTTTGATGCCGCGGTCAGTGCCGTTCTCCTCGGTGAGCTGGAGTTTTAAAACGGTGACGTCTGGCGGCAGAGCGGCCGCCTCGCTGTACAACGTCTTAGCAAACATCCACGCTGCTGCGTTGCTTTGCTAACATCCACGTTGCTGCGTTGCTGCGTTGCTGTGTTGCTTTGTGGTGTTTTGAGTGTAAAATCTGTCCAAACAGCAACATGTTGCCATGAAAAGTTGGATAGCACAGTGCTACTTCCCTAGCCTGCTCGCTGGCTGCAAACTGTGGAATGGATTTCCTGACTCATTCCTCCTGGTCTCATTGAGACCCGCCTCCCTTCAGGAAATCCTGTCCACAGTTTGCAGCCAGCGAGCAGAGCAGCAGCAGGGAAACACTGGGGATCATTTCAGTAACAGTGAAGCAGACGAGGCTTCATGGATCAGAAATCTCTGATCCGTGAATTACCTTATTATCAGAACCCGATACCGATACTGGATCGGATCAGCCCCATCTCTACCAACTAGTGGCCCAACATACTAACTACATCGTTTTCAGTGTTTCTGCTGTTTCCGTGGAAACGGACATCGTTTTCAAAACGTTGAAGTGAAAGCGTGAAACTTTTCTGGGGAAAAAACCCAAAACAGAAACGAAGTGTTTTCATTGAAAGGTTGTTCTGGAAACAGAGTGAGACAAAGACTCGGAGAGACGCTGATAGATTATGACAAGAACCAAGTCGAGACTCAGAGAAAGAGTCAGAGAGACAAAGTAGGAACCAAAGAGACTGAAAACCTCAAAAACAAAGAGGACAAGACTCACAGTGAGAAGTGGAGAGTGTGAACAATACTAGTGACAACCAGAGTGAGAGAGTGAGAGAGGGTTAACCAGAAGGAAACAGAAAACCAGACTCAGCAGCAGAACCATATAAGTAGCCAGAACCAGGACTTTTCAGTCTTTTCCAGTGCCTCTTGTGTGACTGATTGACAGATTGAACTTGAAGCTGCTTTTCAGCCGTGTGTCATCCTGTTTCTGCTGCACGTGTAGTGATGACAAACAGCCGCTGGGCTCCGTCCCTCCGTCCTGTCATCCCTCCGTCCACTCACTGGGCTCCGTCCCTCCGTCCTGCCATCCCTCCGTCCACTCACTGGGCTCCGTCCACTCTCTGGGCTCTATTCCGTTTTAAAGGTCACTCTCGGTTTGGACACACACACTCCACAGTCATCGACCTCTGAACGCTGGATCCAGCATCGCCGTGGCGATCTGCTGGTTGTTGATTTGTTTATTAATTTGTTCGTTGCGCTGTCTCTCCTCCATCTGTGCTCCCTTCTGTCTCTGCTCCCACATACATCCAACACACATTCTGTCTGCTCGCATCACAACGGCTTTACATAAGACGAGTCACGACGCTGCACACCATCTCCACCGTTGCACGCCGTCTCCGCTGCACTCCGTCTCTGTTGCTGCACGCCGTGTCTGTTGCTGCACGCCGTCTCTGTTGCTGCACGCCGTGTCTGTTGCTGCACGCCGTCTCTGTTGCTGCACGCCGTCTCTGTTGCTGCACGCCGTCTCTGTTGCTGCACGCCGTGTCTGTTGCTGCACGCCGTCTCTGTTGCTGCACGCCGTCTCTGTTGCTGCACGCCGTCTCTGTTGCTGCACGCCGTCTCTGATGCACACCATGTCTGCTAAGGGCCGCCTCCCTTCAGCTTTGTGATGAGGGTGCCGTTAGTCTTCCCCCAGAGCCAGGAAGTCTCTGAAGTGAGGCGCCTTTATATGACAACAAAAACGAGTGTAACCACAAAACGTTTTTCACTATCGGCGGGTCCCTTTACACCACAGTGATGCTCAGATCCCCTGCAACCATCACTTTTTCAAACCGGGCCCCAAGGTGGAACTTTTCTTTTTCGCTCCCGACTCCCCGCTGCGCTACGGAGCGCTGTTACTCCACATACGCACCTCCGCCATGGTAAATAGTTCTTCTGCTCATGTGCGAGTAACAAACATGGCGGCTTCCGTCGTGACATGACTCCCAGTCTTTCTAGTTTTATCGTCCATATTGGTAGTTTCATAGTTGAGATTCTCCTCTAATAGCATTCAGTTCATCGTCTGTACATACTGTATGAATGTCTGGTTCTCTCTGGTTCCCTTTACAGTGGATTGTTCTCTGCACACATGCATGTGTGGTTTCCTTACGTTCATTGAAACGATATCGTGTAAACGGAGCCTCAGACTCCATCACATCACTGTAACGCCACCTGCTGGTTTCTGCATGTTCTTCCTGAGCTGCTGCTGCTCAGCTGCTTCCTTCAGCAACTCAATGACACACATGAAGGAACGAGCCAGAAACACTCAACGATCATTTAACTTTGAGTCGGCCAGAAAAGCGACATGACATTTGAATGAAGAAGTGATTCAAAGACAAATAATTCATCAATAATTCAACTTGTGTTCAGTGAAATGAAACCTGGTTTGGGCGACAAGAACACTCCCACGAACTCTGAACCGGAGCGAACAAGAGATCTCTGGTCCCTTTGAAAGCCTCGGTCTCGATTCGTTTACAAGGGATCTTTCTGGCTGGCGGGGGGAGATGTGATGCTTAGCGCAATGCGTTCTGGGTAGTTAACAAACAAAGCTAACGCGAATCAGAAGAAGCAGACGCAGAAAGAAAAAGTGGGAAAATATCTTGCGGGCAGTCGTGGAGTAGTAAGGAAGAAGTAGTGAAAAAGATGCTTATGATTATCTGGTCTGAAGACACAGGGTACGTCTGAATTGTCCCTCCTAACTCCTGAACTATCGACTTCTCCTGAACCCCGGAAGTGTTTAGTGTGGCGGCCATGATAAGGACCGTCTGAATTCTCAATAAACAAAGGAAAGGAGGCTCGATGCTTCCTTTAGAACCTCCTTTAGCCTAGGAACCACTGATGCTTCCTTTAGAACCTCCTTTAGCCTAGGAACCACTGATGCTTCCTTTAGAACCTCCTTTAGCTTAGGAACCACTGATGCTTCCTTTAGCAAAGGAGACCAGCTCATGTTCCCCCACAATTCCTTGCGGCGACAACATTTAAAGGGACCCATTCATCGGAGCGTTCAGGGAAACTCACGATGTCGGAAGAAGGAGCAGATCATGTAAGTTACCAGAGCAATAATCTGCTTTGAACAACTTTAAAACATCTAAAACCCAAATTAACTTTTTGTCGTCCATTTTCAGAAACTTGTAGTTCTTTCCCCACCATGGTGGACGTCACTAAGTGAAAGTGCTGTCTGACTGCCACACTAACGTGATCACCTTTCACTAACTCCTTTAGGAAGCCTCCTAACACCTTTCACTAACTCCTTTAGGAAGCCTCCTAACACCTTTCACTAACTCCTTTAGGAAGCCTCCTAACTCCTTTCCTTAACCCCGTGACGTCATCCAGGGTTAGGAGATAGGAGGGACAATTCGGACGTACCCTATATATCGCGGTTGTTTGTGGCTACCCATTAGCCACGAGCTATCTAGCCTAGCCAACACGGGCTAAAGACGTCCGCTTTCTGTGTGGGACCAATCCATGAGACGTGTTTCTTCTTTATTCCCTCTCCGGTCAGTGTTTGTTGCGGGCGACAGCGCCCCCACACCAGCAGCTGTTGTATTCGCATGATTTGATCCAGGCTCAAAGTGAATGTGAACGCCACCCGAACCTAATGGTGTGTCTGTGTCTGTGTCTGTGTCTGTGTCTGTACCTGTACTCCAGGATCCCTGGCAGGCTGAACGACAGACGAACTCCTCTCGGAGAACTCAACTGGATCTTCACCGCCATCACAGACACCATTGCATGGAACGTTCTGCCTCGAGGTGACCACACACACACCCCTCCCTGTTGATTGCTGTTATTTTATAGTTTAGATTTATGGTGAAAACAAAAACAAGGTGACCCAAACGATATTATTTAAACTTTGAGCAGTGTGGAGTTCTAATGACTTCTAATGAGAGTATTTAAGGTTTAATCTATCAATTTTAGATTAATGTGAAGTAGTTAAACTACACTAAAATGAAGCTTTTAATCCAGTTTGAATAATCTGGGTTCATTTGAATATCTTACACGTGTATTTAAACCCCTGTGTTGCTCAGTCCTCTTAAAATGTGTTTCTCTACACAAATACAGAAACTGCAGGGAAACAAATACATGAAGTAATTCCATGGAATAACCCGAGAACTGCCAAGTAGTGTTTGATTCATTAAAGTCAGTCAGTTGAGATCGATGCTCTATATTCTGGATGTTCGAGGAGAAAGATGAGCTATAATCTGGATTAGGGATGCACCGATACCACTTTTTTCCAAAACGAGTAGTGCATGAGTACTTGCATTTGAGTACCCATCGATACGGATTCCGAGTACACACAAAAAATTTTTCCACAGATGTTATTTGAACAACATTCCTACATTGTGATGTACTGACATTCAAAATGTGGGGTTTTTTTTGTGGCACTGCCACATGTACTGTAAGAAAACATTGCGTGCGTGGCCCCTTTAACTGATGCGCTGCTGGCTTGACCACTGCATGAGAGAGCGGGCGTGCTTATGCAGAGCGAATCTAGTGTCAAATAAATGCAACACGTGTTCATCAGGAACTGAGGTCCATGTCCTGCTTTGAGTTAACCCCGAAGCTGAGGACAGCTTCGCCCGGAGTACAAGGTGGTCTCCCTTGTGTCCTCCGACCGGAGCAGGAAGGGTTAACACTTTGTCATAAACTCAGAACTAACTGAACAAAAGTGCTTTTAATAAAACTTTGTCAGAAACCGCACGGTTTCCTCGACATTCATTTAGGAGTGGCGGGCCGCCCGGGGCGGGGGTGCGCTCGGTGGAACAGCTTTGAACAAGTCAGGGCGGGGGGGTTGTTGGAACACACCAAACACAGGCTAGTTTAAGTAGCAGCAACTCCATTTCAGTCCACTGTTGCAAGCAGGAGCCTCAAACCGTCATTTCAACGGTCAATTTTCCGAAAAGGGCACTCCTCACCGTACCTCGCGGCGAAGCTGTTATGTCATCAGTGTATCTTCCCACATAACAAGGATACGGACTCCAGTAGCCGATTAACCTTTTATTTATGTCCACACCGAACATACACGGAGGAGCTGCGGTCCGCTGCAGGATAACTCAACACACACACTACAATACCCACAATGCCTTGTGTCCGTCTCAACTACGGCAGCCCCAGTGGGTCTAAATACACAACACACGCGTTGCCATAAAGTGGTATCGGGTGTCGTGGTATCGAACCGATACTGGTGCATCCCTAATCTGGATGTTAGAGGAGGAAGATGCTCTATAATCTAGATGTTAGAGGAGGAAGATGCTCTATAATCTGGACGTTGGGAACAAGGCTCAGTTCAGGAGAAACAGAATGTCAGTGAGATTAGATGGTCACACTCTGCAGCTCTTCATCGTGCCGTCAGTCGTAGAGTTTCTCTGAAATTCACCAAACTGCAGGTGAAGTTGAACTTCCTGTAAAGTCCGAGCAGTGAACCATGAAGAACTGGACTCTGATGGTGTCCCGGTGTTTCACACCTGTTAAGTGCCACATTAGAGCTCCCCAGAATGAAAGCTGACCGGTAGTGTCGGCGTCAGCAGTGCTGAAACTTCCAGAATCGCCCCCTGCAGTGGAACAGTGAAGTTGTTCAGAGCAGCAGGAGCAGTTCCTGCAAGTCGGAGCCTCAAATTGAGATTAATTGTGTTTATCGTGTGCAGCGCAGTAATTGGCGGGATCACTTCAATCTGCAGCAATAAAAACTCTGCATGGTGACCATGCTCAGCGCCACACACACACACACACACACACACACACACACACACACACACACACACACACACACACACACACACACACACACACACACACACACACACACAGAAGCCGTGTTCTGTTTATGAACACATTAATGAGCCGATGGGAGTGTGAGCAGAGCAGAGTGACACGTGACTCCACTGTGCTCCGTCCTCTTCAGGTTGCTCCTCGTGTTTTTTTCAATTTTCAATTAAATTTTATTTGTAAAGCTCTAAATCACACCAACAAACATCTCAGAGCCTCTTACAATGATAGAGAACAACAGAACCCAACTAAACCTTCCAGAACCTCTTACAATGATAGAGAACAACAGAACCCAACTAAACCTTCCAGAACCTCTTACAATGATAGAGAACAACAGAACCCAACTAAACCTTCCAGAACCTCTTACAATGATAGAGAACAACAGAACCCAACTAAACCTTCCAGAACCTCTTACAATGATAGAGAACAACAGAACCCAACTAAACCTTCCAGAACCTCTTACAATGATAGAGAACAACAGAACCCAACTAAACCTTCCAGAGCAGCAGATGGAACAAGCAACAGTGGAAACCAGGAAGAACTCCCTCTCAGGAAGAACAGTTCATAAGAAGTCCCTCTTCAGGAAGAAAGGGGGCGGAGCCTAGACTCTGGAAGGGGGGGGGGGGGGGGGGGGGGGCATCCGCCTTGACTGGTTGGGGGGAGAAGTACATGGGATAGGACAGGGAGAGAGAGGAATAGAAGAGGGAGAGAGAGAGAGGAATAGAAGAGGGAGAGAGAGAGGAATAGAAGAGAGAGAGAGAGAGAGGAATAGAAGAGAGAGAGAGAGAGGAATAGAAGAGGGAGAGAGAGAGAGGCAGACAGGCCAGATAAGTACAAATACTAAGAAAAGTCTATGATGAGCGTTGGTCTGATGATGAACCAATCTCAGTCTGGAGTTTAAGGGCCGTGCCGTTGCGGTGGGGTCCCGGTGCTGTGGGGGGGTCCCGGTGCTGTGGGTGGGTCCCGGTGCTGTGGGGGGGGTCCCGGTGCTGTGGGGGGTCCCGGTGCTGTGGGGTGGTCCCGGTGCTGTGGTGGGGTCGGGTAGTAGGACCGTGGTAACTCCACTCTGGGAGTCTTGGGTCTGATCCCCTGGATCCTGCTCCCCTCCTGTCAGGATCTGGTGGCTCCAGTAATGTTGTTACACAGAGAGAAAGAAAGAAAGACAAGAAACAGAAGCTCCAAATGTAGAGTTCCTCCCTTTAACGGGAGTTTTCAGTGAGTTTATCGTCTGGATCACCTGGAGGAGGAGCCTTTAGCACCTGGACTCCACACATCAATTAGAAACTAAAGCCAGTTTATGCAGCAACGTTTTCAAGTGTGTTTTGTTGCTCGCAGCCACAGAAAACACAACTTTAGAGAACAGCAGAACCCCTCCCAAGGTGGAACTTTTTAAAAATGCTCCGTTGTGTAAACGAGAGAAAACAACACTTTTTGAAAACGCTCTGGCGTTGTCTCCATGTAGACGGCAGAAACGCTGCTCCTGGTTCTGGTCACCACAGTCGTAGTAACTATTAGTTGTGCACATGCTCAGTGGCTGGACCATCAGAACAATGTTTCCTCCAGAGCAGGGGTGAGCAGTCCTGCATGTTTTCAATGTCCGCTGCTGAAACACACCTGAGTTATCATGATGAAGCTCTGCAGAAACCGACAACGAGCCAATCATTGCTATCAGCAGTGTGGAAGTGAGGACACGTTGAAACCGTGGAGGACTGCGGCCCTCCAGGACCAAGATTGCCCACCCCTGCTCCAGAGTGTCATGACTCCCAGTCCATATTCTCCTGGGACTTTGTCATTTTATTTTGAAAGTCACTCATCTGTCCACTAGAATGTCCGTGTTGTCCCACTGAGAGCAGATTGTTCTCTGCTGCATGTGTGTGTGGTTTCACTACAAAACAAACAACAGCACCACCTAGTGGACCAACAAGGAAACTACATCATTTTCAGAGTTTCTGTCGTTTCTGTTTTCAACGAAAATTTAAAAACAATAAATTTTCACTTGAATTGTTGCCATTTAAACTTGTGAGTGTGGATCAGGGAACGTTTGCTCGATGAGCTGCTAGTTGCTTCTTTACAAAATAGCTTCCTGTGCACGTCCACTCTGTAACCCCCACCCCCACCCCCACCCCCACCCCACCCCTCTCTCTCACTCCAGACTTGTTCCAGAAGTTGTTCCGTCAGGATTTGCTCGTCGCCAGTTTGTTCCGTAACTTCCTGTTAGCGGAGCGAATCATGAGGTCGTACAACTGCACGCCGGTCAGCAGCCCCCGACTGCCCCCCACATACATGCACGCCATGTGGTAAGACACACACACACACACACACACACACACACACACACACACACACACACACACACACACACACACGGATTACAAAAGAGCTCATGTGTTTTACGGTGTTCATAATTAATGCTTGTAAATGCTTTAAGAATCCAAAAAGAAAAGAAACTTTATTTTTTATACAAAATATTAAACGTGCCCAGAAGCTAATTGTCCAGAAGCTATGAGGCTCGTTTCAGAACGAAGCGAGTACTCGCTCACCGTTTGCTTCTGGACACTTAGAAATACATTCACAGGACGTTTTTCTTCCGATCAGGACGCTTCATTAGCGCCTCAGATTAAAATCGTATGAGTCCATTCATTCACTGTATCGACTCGCTCCACAGTGTTTGTAGAGAAGCTCAGGTTGTATGAAATCTCCGTCCACCTCCAGAGGTTTCACTTCCTGTACTGATGGAAGCAGCTTCCTGTTGGGAACCCTGGGAGCTCACTGGTTTGATTAGTTCCTATTGGGTGAATGTCAATGTTTCTTCATGCTTTTGATTTCCAGGTGGGTTTAGTATTTTAGTTCTGGTTGTTGCACCGCGTCTCTTTGGCAGTGACTCTAACAACGTGACAGCCGGGTGCGACGCAGCTTTAGAAAAGTGAGTCTGCAGGACCGACTTAAAGCCTTAAACCATTAGACTCTGAGTCCAGAACGATTTCATGTCAAAAGCTAAACTTTCTCAAACTTTGCTCAAAGTCACTGAAATTACAACTTTTTGAAAACTACAGGGTTTTCAGAACAATGGCGTGTAAAACTTTTACTTTTGTGAAACAAAAACATTGTCATGTGAATGGAGAATCAGCTTGTTGATTTTTGTTTTAATCTTCATTAAATCATTCATTAATCTTCATTTTTTCTAAATGACTGTTTGTAAATTGTTTGTTCTTCATTGTTTGTAAACAACCTCAGTGAAGTTTTTATTTTTTTGGTGACGTTTTAACAAGCGCTGCTTGTGTCGAATGTGAAAGCAGGTGACGTGACGGTTGGAGCTCTGTTCTGTTGTTTAACAGGAAGTCATGTGACCCAGCAGACCGGCGCTGGTTTGGGTCAACCAGCACTGTGGTTCTCTCGTCCTCACAGTCAAACGCTGACTGAACGCTTCGCGCTTCAAAACAGGATACATAGAATAACAGATGATCTATTTTTATTTTTTGTCGTTCACGTGGTTGATACCAGGTTCTGTTGAAGAACTCGTCTTCACTGTGTTTCCAGGAGTGTATCTGTCGCCTGTCAGTGTGAAAGACAGTGAAGCCACTTTCACTTTCAACAGAAACACAATTCTTGAATCTCTCTCACGACTCCTTTTAGCATAAACGTTGTTCTGAAGTGTGAGCCAACATGTAGGTGTTTCTATTGGCGGCTGCCCTGCAGCATATGCACACTCCTCCCTCATGCTACCGTGACTACGAGCCGTTTCCATCTATTGTTGCATGTTAGTGTTGCACAGTTTGTTCTCAGCGCCGGAGTGTGGACAGGAAGGCCGCAGACACTGATCGATGGCAATAACCTCTGCAGAGTATTTTTTAAACCAGTTAAAGGGTAAAGCGTCGGCACCAGGACACTTTTTCGAATCTGTTCATCAGAGTCAGAAGCAGAGCTCTGCTTCTTATCATTCTGTCCGTTCCTTTGTCCAGCCGTCTTCCAGAGCGGCTTCATGCGGACTCGCTTCCTACCTTGGAGTAAGTTCCGGTCTACGGCTGGGCCCGGTCTCAGAGCATGAACCATCACCGTCACGGAGCATGAACCATCAGTAACACCGCCATGAACCGACACAGAATTACAAGAGCTGCTCTTCTTCAGTCAATATCTGACCTGAAACATCTGAGAGCAACTTTAATGTGAACGTGTTTAGTCGAGAGGTGGAAGTTCAGTTAAAGTTCCAGCATGTAGGGGGAGATAAACTACCAACATGCAGACGATAAACTACCAACATGCAGACGATAAACTACCAACATGCAGACGATAAACTACCAACATTCAGGTAATGACGGAGGAGGATTCAGGTGGTTTGTTTACCTTTACCATCGTCTGCAGACGTGGAGACGTTTCTGACATCAAGCAGAGACTGAGTGGACCTGTGTCACGAATGTTCATGTCTTACTATTCTCTGTACTATTGTAATTAACACAGCCCCACCTAGTGGCCTTCCTGGTGTTTTCTTGTGTGCAGCGGTCGTTTTCCAAATATACCATTTTAAAAAGATGTTTTCATGTCCACGGGGCCTCACAGCAGATTCATACTGGTTGATCTAAAAGAAAACCAGAGGCATTTTAATCATTTCAAGCAGATTTCCCGTCCAGCCCGGAACCTCCTGCGTTGGTTTTGTGTTCGAACGGACGTCCAAACCTCAATAACCTGAGAACTGCTTCTCGTAAGACATTTATATCTGTGTCCTACGTGGCAGATTTAGTTTTAAAGCCCCAAAGCAGAAAAGTCTTTGCTGAAATCTCACGAAGCTGAAAGTTAAACCTTCGGCTCCATTCAGCCATAATCTGCTGCAGGGTTTAAACATTTCACTCTCTTGTACTGATTTGCCCTCCGCGGATCCTCATTACTCGTCTCGTAGTCTGAGAAAAGCCTCGTTTTGTCCTCCGACTCTACATGTGACAAACATTAGCTGCTCATCTTGCTCTCTTTAGTTACACAAACACTTCTCCCACCATCTATTGTTTCTCTTCTGGGTCTTCTATAAATGCTTCTTCTCCATCTCTCCATCTCTCCCACTCATTATCTGGACAGAGAGAGGAGAGAGAGAGCGACTGCGAGGAAGGGAGGGAGGGGGAGAGGAGATGGAGAGGAGAGAGAGAAAGATACTGCCTCGAGCGGAGTCTTGTTGTGTAACCGCCTGGCATCATTTATAGTAAAGAAAAGCAGCTCCTCACTGGCGGGGGCCGGCCTCCGGGCCCATTACTTTCAGAACGTCGCAGCGTTTACCGCCAGAGAAACGGCGAGTTGCACTTTGTTTCACGACGCCTCGTGCAGCATTAAGGCGGCCGCGGTGACGGAGCGAGAGGACGAGGGTTTAACAAGTGGAAGTGTTGGAGATAAACTAAAAGTTTGGAGCAGCGCTGATGGGATGGTGGGGGTGGGGGTGGGGGTGGGGGTGGGGGGGTAAGCAATTTGGGGCTCATTGATGGATGCAGGAGCCCCGACTTGAGCAGCATTTGTTATTGAAATGGAACACAACGAGGAAGAGGAGATAAACCAGGCTGATGGCTCCCTGGTGGGGGGGGGGTGTGTGTGTGTGTGTGTGTGTGTGTGTGTGTGTGTGTGTCACTGCGACGCTGCACCACCGCTCGCTGCAGGAAGAAGAGCAAGAAGAGCTGAGTCAGCACCAACTGGTCCCTCCGCGGCTCGCTCTGCCGGCCGCCGCCTCGTCCCGCTCACACAGATGGGTTTTGTGGCGATGAGTTGCTCGTCGGTATTCGCGGGCGTCGTCCAAGTTAATGCTGTCATGTCAGAGAGTGTGGCGGGCGCCTCCTCCCCGGGAGCGAGTCTCTGCTGATCACACTGCTCCGTCGCTTGTTTCCACACTGTTGCATTACATAAACACCAGCAGGGACGCGTATCGCTTGGCAGGATTTCTGCACACACTCAAGTCCCTCACGTTATGAAACCTGACATAATGTCGGTGTGATGAGGGAAGCAGCAGCTTAATCACTTTCTAGAGATTAGTGGATGTTAATAAAGTCACATGTGTCAGCGTGCCGCTGAGAGGTGAAGGTTAGGACGAGTTCACACTCATGGTGAGACGGCATGTTCTGCCTGTTTTCCTCCCTCAAGCCCAGAAACATGCTTTTGACTCTGAATGACCCCGAGGCCACGTCAACCTGGAACCATGACTGGATCCGGCACTGTGTTTGTCGTTTCTCTTCCGTTTGGCGGTCAGATGGTAACGGTCGTTTCCGCGGTGAAGGTGAAACATGCTTCCGTTTGCATGTCAGGCTACTAGTTGGTGCTGTTTTTGTAACGCAACCAAGCATCCGTACAAACGTTGGACGTAAACAATGAAGGTCCTTGACCTGCCGAGCCGCTCAGTTTCTGCCTGGTAAGAAGTTCCTCCCCTTATGCAGACGATGGTGTGGTAAATGTTAGGAAATGTGTTGAAACGCTGTTCAGCTCTAAAGTACGAGTCTGATATGCAGCTGGGTGATGGTTGATCAGTCACACGGGCAGAACAACTACTGGTTTTGACTCGGGTGAACTTTGCAGGGCGTCGCGCCTCTGAAATGTTTCACTTCCCCGTTGACAGAAACCGTTTGTACAGTTTCACTCTGAAAACCGTGCAGAGTCACACATGTGAAACATCAACAGAAGAACACCAAAGTTTCACATTTTCTCTTAAAAACATGTAGGAAGTGTTTGAGAAGATGAATCGTATCAGTGCCTCCACCTGGAGTCAGTCTAAATACAGTCGGGCCCACAAATATTTGGACAGTGACACAATCGTCATGATTTGGGCTCTGCATGCCACCTCATTGGATATGAAATTCAACAACTACATCGGAATTGAAGTGCAGACCTTTGAGGTTTATAATTCAAGGGGTTGAACAAAAATATATGATTAAACATGAAGGAATTGGAGCAATTTTTATACAAACGCTCCTCATTTCAGGGGCTCAAAAGTAATTGGACAAATAAAGATAACCCGAAGTAAAATGTTACTTTTCAATAAATACTTTTCATTGACTACCTGAAGGCTGGAGCCCATTGGACATCACCAGACGCTGGGTTTCCTCCTCTGTGATGCTTGGCCAGGCCGTTACTGCAGCTGTCTTCAGTTGTTGCTGGTTTGTGGGTCTTTCTGCTTTAAGTTTTGTCCTGAGCGAGTGAAACGCATGCTCCATTGGGTTGAGATCTGGTGATTGACTCAGCCATTGCAGAATATTCCACTTCTTTGCTTTAAGAAAAACTTCCTGGGTTGTTTTTGCAGTATGTTTTGGATCATTGTCCATCTGTACTGTGAAGCACCGTCTAACCAGTTTTGCTGCATTTGGCTGATTCCGAGCAGAAAGTACATCCCTGTACACTTCAGAATCCATCCGGATGCTTCTGTCTTTTGTCACATCATCAATAAACACAAGTGACCCAGTGCCATTGAAAACCATCACACTGCCTCCACCATGGTTTACAGAAGATGTGGCGAGCTTTTGGATCATGAGCTTTTCCAATTCTTCTCCAGACTTTCTTCTTCCCGTCATTCTGGTGCAGGTTGATCTTAGTCTCATCTGTCCAAAGAATGCTGTTCCAGAACTGCGCTGACTTCTTCAGGTGTTTTTTTAACCAAGTCAATTCTGACCTTTCTATGTTTGAGGCTGATTAATGCTTTGCACCTTGTGGTGAATTCTTTGTATTTACCCTCATGAAGTCTTCTCTTTATGGTAGACGCAGATACTGATACACCGACTTCCTGGAGAGTCTTCTTCACTTGAGTGGATGTTGTGAAGGGCTTTTTCTTCACCATGGAAAGGATTCCACGAACATCCAGACCTTTTTGAGTTCCCCAGGCTCACCAGTGCTCTTTTTTATCTCAGAATGTACCGAACGGTTGATTTGGCCACTCTGAACATTTCTGCCGTCTCTCTGATGGATTTCTTCTTCTTTCGGTGTGTTTCACCTCCATTCAGAGCTCCTTTGACAGCACCTTGTGTGTTCACAGCAACAGCTTCCAAATGCAAACGTCCACACCTGGAATCAGCTCCAGACCTTTTACCCGCTTAACTGATGACAGGTTCAGGAGACAAGAGCCCATGCAGCCTGGGTTATTTTTTTTGCAGCCTTCTGAGTCAACTGTCCAATTATTTTTGGTCCCTTGAAAAAGAGGCGGCTACGTATTAAAAAGCTGTAATTCCTAAACCCTAGCTCCAATTTGGATGTGAATAATAATAATCTCAATTTACAGCTGAGAGTCTGCACTTTAAGCCCATATTGATTATATAATTGTATCCTGAATATGTTTTCGTAAACAGATAAAATAACAAAACTTGTGTCACTGTCCAAATATTTCTGGGCCGAACTGTTTGTTCATACTAACAAACTCGTCTCGCCTTCACGTTAAGGTTTTTTTAAAGAAAACAACCAACTGAAGCAAAGCTGACAACAGTTTGTTGTAACGTTCCTTTTCCCAGAGAGGAGGTGAAATGATCCTAACATTAAAAGAGGGCGTCGTTCGCGCGTCGATCCAGACAGGAAACAGGAAGTGCTCGACGACAGGCGTGGTCGACCTGGTCTTCGTTAGGAGAACTTTATTCATTAAGCATCACGTTCGATACGCGTGCTTCTGGTGGCAAAGAGAAGATTTTCAGTTTTTGAAAGGAGTTCTGCTCATGTTCATTTTTCTTCTGGGGTTTTTTTTCCCCTTTAATGTTGAAAGTTTGTTTCTTTGATCATTTCTCACATCGGCCGTTAAAATATGACCGGAGGCCGGGAAAACCCCCTGCAGGCCTGATCGGGCAGCGTCATCAACAGGCTGATTAAACTGTAAAAAAAAGAGGAAAGTTGTTGTTGAACCAATGTGTGAATTTAATGAGGCTGAAGGATGTTTGTTTTTTTTTTTTGTTCCTGCAATTTCTACATTCTTCTGTTCGGCTCCATTGTGCAAAGACAAAGACCACGCTCTGCACTGCGCGCTTTCACCGCGTTAAGACGTCAGCGGCTCCTTTAGATCCCCGACACTGTTGCCGTCCTCCAACACTGCAGCTCCGTTACATCAGCCGGAGCTCGGAGAAGAAGCATTAAAGCAACAGAGAGAGCGTCAGAGCGAAACGGGAGTCACTCGTTCAGCTTCGCTTCCCGTCTCCGAGCGTCGACTGGGAACATGACTCAACCCGGACTCCTTCTAACCGAGAGGGGGGAAAACCCACCGAGGCACACACTCCAATTCACTGCAAGAAGAAGGACCCGAGAAGAGAGGGGGAGAGGGAGAGGGAGAGGGAGAGGGAGAGAGAGAGAGGGAGAGAGAGAGAGAGAGCGAGAGGGGCTGTGAAGAGGTTTGATGTGAGTTACATAACCCCATGAATTAGAGATGATGACCATGAGAGAGGAGCGGGTGTTTAGAGGGGGATTAAAGGCTGCTCGCTGCCCTCCTCAGGACCTCGGCTTGGGAATTCAAAGAGGTGCAGAGCGAGAGAAACGTGAGCCGAGGAGAACGAGTGCAACCCCCTAAACCCCCTAAACCCCCTAAACCCCCTAAACCCCATAAAAGCTTGTGGGTCGTGATTTACTCCAACTGTCATCATACCAACATAAATTGTCATAAAACTGTAAAAAAAAACTTCATCACATTACCAGTGAGGAAGAAGCAGCTTCATGTCTTCATCACGTTACCAGTGATGAAGCAGCTTCATGTCTTCATCACGTTACCAGTGAGGAAGCAGCTTCATGTCTTCATCACGTTACCAGTGAGGAAGCAGCTTCATGTCTTCATCACGTTACCAGTGATGAAGCAGCTTCATGTCTTCATCACGTTATCAGTGAGGAAGCAGCTTCATGTCTTCATCAAGTTATCAGTGAGGAAGCAGCTTCATGTCTTCATCACATTACCAGTGATGAAGCAGCTTCATGTCTTCATCACGTTATCAGTGAGGAAGCAGCTTCATGTCTTCATCACATTACCAGTGAGGAAGCAGCTTCATGTCTTCATCACTTTATCAGTGAGGAAGCAGCTTCATGTCTTCATCACGTTACCAGTGAGGAAGCAGCTTCATGTCTTCATCACATTACCAGTGATGAAGCAGCAGCTTCATGTCTTCATCACATTACCAGTGATGAAGCAGCTTCATGTCTTCATCACGTTACCAGTGAGGAAGCAGCTTCATGTCTTCATCACATTACCAGTGATGAAGACATGAAGCTGCTTCATGTCTTCATCACGTTACCAGTGAGGAAGCAGCTTCATGTCTTCATCACATTACCAGTGATGAAGACATGAAGCTGCTTCATGTCTTCATCACGTTACCAGTGAGGAAGCAGCTTCATGTCTTCATCACGTTACCAGTGATGAAGCAGCTTCATGTCTTCATCACGTTACCAGTGAGGAAGCAGCTTCATGTCTTCATCACGTTACCAGTGATGAAGCAGCTTCATGTCTTCATCACGTTACCAGTGAGGAAGCAGCTTCATGTCTTCATCACGTTACCAGTGATGAAGCAGCTTCATGTCTTCATCACGTTACCAGTGATGAAGCAGCTTCATGTCTTCATCACGTTACCAGTGATGAAGCAGCTTCATGTCTTCATCACGTTACCAGTGATGAAGCAGCTTCATGTCTTCATCACGTTACCAGTGAGGAAGCAGCTTCATGTCTTCATCACGTTACCAGTGAGGAAGCAGCTTCATGTCTTCATCACGTTACCAGTGAGGAAGCAGCTTCATGTCTTCATCACGTTACCAGTGAGGAAGCAGCTTCATGTCTTCATCACGTTACCAGTGAGGAAGCAGCTTCATGTCTTCATCACGTTACCAGTGAGGAAGCAGCTTCATGTCTTCATCACGTTACCAGTGAGGAAGCAGCTTCATGTCTTCATCACGTTACCAGTGAGGAAGCAGCTTCATGTCTTCATCACGTTACCAGTGAGGAAGCAGCTTCATGTCTTCATCACGTTACCAGTGAGGAAGCAGCTTCATGTCTTCATCACGTTACCAGTGAGGAAGCAGCTTCATGTCTTCATCACGTTACCAGTGAGGAAGCAGCTTCATGTCTTCATCACGTTACCAGTGAGGAAGCAGCTTCATGTCTTCATCACGTTACCAGTGAGGAAGCAGCTTCATGTCTTCATCACGTTACCAGTGAGGAAGCAGCTTCATGTCTTCAGGATGTTGAGTTTTTCTTCATGATGAGATTCAAACAGTCTTTAAAACCAAACTCATAAACTTTGTGAAGAAAAGTCCTGAACTTCTGAACAAACATCCAGGATTATTCTGCTCGCTAAGCATTTAAGACATTTCATCAGACCACGTTCTGCGACCGACAGCAGATCAGAAAACGACCCCCGAGTTCACTAATCTACAGTTTAGCACATAAAAACGTTGAGGGGGAAGAATTACTGCCTCGATCTGGGAAATAGATCGACTGGAATGCGACACGTTCCGCCTTAAATGTGCTTCAATTGGAGATATGTGTGTAATAGTACTTTTAAAGTGATATTTTACTGATTTTCCTCCTCGTAAAGCTTCTCGGGCTCCTTCAGTTGTGTTAATGCTGAAGGATAGAGTCGTCGTGCACGCAGCTCCGTCCAGAGCAGCGTCCAGAGCAGCGTCCAGAGCAGCGTGGAGTTCTGCAGCCCGTCCAGTTCGCTCCAGAAACGAAGCGTTTTATCGACCTGCTGTTCTGACCCACTAACACAACTCCCCCGTCTTTTCGCCTCATTGATTCCGACTCATTGACATTGATTCATGTGTCCACTGCTCAGTACCAAGAAGTTACTGCTCTGGAATGGAAACGTGAAGTTCAAAGTTCTTCATATTTCTCTGTGGAGACGAGTCGAGTCTTTACAGTGTAATATGGAGCGGTGGTCTCAGTGTGAACACAGTTCATCAGCGTACAACTGAAGGTTCTCAAGTTCATGTGTTTATATGTCCAAATCCAACATTTTGTACTTTAGTGGCTTCATAAATTTGTGGATTAACTGGCAGTTTCATTTCTTTAAAAACTTGAAGGAAGCTACACTTTTAACACATTAACCTTCCCGTGTGTGTGTGTGTGTGTGTGTGTGTGTGTGTGTGTGTGTGTGTGTGTGTGTGTGTGTGTGTGTGTGTGTGTGTGTGTGTGTGTGTGTGTGTGTGTGTGTGTGTGTGTGTGTGTGTGTGTGTGTGTGTGTGTGTGTGTGTGTGTGTGTGTGTGTGTGTGTGTGTGTGTGTGTGTGTGTGTGTGTGTGTGTGTGTGTGTGTGTGTGTGTAGGCAGGCGTGGGACCTGGCCGTGGACATCTGTCTGTCTCAGCTGCCGACCATCATCGAGGAGGGAACCGCCTTCAGAGTAAGTCTGAGCGACGACACAAACATCAGGAACGCTTCATGTTGCTGCGGAGGAGTCCTGGATTAACACAATACACACTCTTTAAAATGTAGTGGAGCGACCGGATCAAACATACCTGGTTACCTGGGAAGTTATTGATTATTACTCATTCAGTTATGACTTTTTTTACTCAGCTGGATTATTGTACCGTCAGCATTAGCTGAGCTATCATCACTGTGTGTCAGTTTAATGATTCACTCTTCAGTTAGAGCGGGAAGATGCTCTATAATCTGGATGTTACAGAGGAAGATGCTCTATAATCTGAATGTTAGTGAGGGAGATGCTCTATAATCTGAATGTTAGTGAGGAAGATGCACTATAATCTCGATGTTACAGAGGAAGAGGCTCTATAATCTGGACGCTACGGAGGAAGATGCTCTATAATCTGAATGTTAGTGGGGGAGATGCTCTATAATCTGGGTGTTACAGAGGAAGATGCTCTATAATCTGAATGTTAGTGAGGGAGATGCTCTATAATCTGAATGTTAGTGAGGGAGATGGTCTATAATCTCGATGTTACAGAGGAAGAGGCTCTATAATCTGGACGCTACAGAGGAAGATGCTTTATAATCTGGGTATTAGAGGAGGAAGATGCTCTATAATCTAGATGCTAGACAGGAAGATGCTCTATAATCTCGATGTTAGTGGGGAAGATGCTCTATAATATGGACGCTACAGAGGAATATGCTCTATAATCTGGGTATTAGTGAGGAAGGCGCACTATAATCTCGATGTTACAGAGGAAGATGCTCTATAATCTGGACGCTACAGAGGAAGGTGCTCTATAATCTGGGTATTAGTGAGGAAGGTGCACTATAATCTCGATGTTACAGAGGAAGATGCTCTATAATCTGGGTATTAGAGGAGGAAGATGCTCTATAATCTAGATGCTAGAGAGGAAGATGCTCTAATCTGGATGTTAGAGAGGAAGATGCTTTATAATCTGGATGTTAAGTGAAAATAGTAATTGAATACTAAACGTTTGGTAGCAGCAGGTTTCGAGAGCAGCGGGACGGGACGCTAACCGGTGTTTCTAACAATTATAGCGACTGTGAGTTCAGGCTGATTCCAGTGTTTAATCCTGAATGACCTCAGCAGTAATGAGGCGCTCCTCCTCCAGTAAACAGGAGGTTAGTGAAAAGGTAACAACCCTGCTAACTGAGCAGCAAAAACAAACTCTTTAAAATTTGAATTATCTCTGCTACGGTCATCATTAACACACACACACACACACACACACACACACACACACACACACACACACACACACACACACACACACACACACACACACACACACACACACTGTTTGTGAACCTTTAAATGGCCGTCAGTCTGTGATCGATGTGTTTGATCACCACAGACGTCCATAAACACCAGAGTGTGTTCGTACGTCTTCAGCCTGCGTATCTCTGAAACGGACACGTCGTCAGGACGACTGTCGAGTTGTAATCAGTCGGTGTTGATAGAAGGTTTGTGTTGATGGAGGAGTTTACTGACGTGGCGTGAGACGCTGAGTGTGATGGAAGCACATCGCAGGAGGCTGAATGAGTCACGCACACACACACACACGCACACGCACACGCACGCACACGCACACACACACACACACACACACACACACACACACACACACACACACACACACACTGATCCAAGCTGGGAAAGTCCCATTTCCCAGTACCAAGGCTCGTTGGAAACTCCCACCTGGAAAAGCATGTGGCTGTCTTCAAACTAGAAGGTCAACAAAGTCCAATGTCACTCAACAAAATGAGAAACTAGCAAGTTCTTTTCACTGTGAGTGGTTTCATTAGAAATACAAACAACAATGCCAACTCGTGGCCCGACACGAAAACTACGTTGTTGTCGGTGTTTCTGCCGTTTCCATGGAAACCAGCATTGTTTTCAAAACATGTTGGTGTCAACATGAACATATTCTGAAGCGAAAACGCAAAAGCAATGTTTTCACTTGAAACGTTGACGTGTGATGACAGTTCCATGACGGATCATCTGAACTGGTAATTTCCCAGAAGCACTGACGCCAATACTTTCAGGTTCAGGTGTTGAGTGGGGGAAAAAATATAATCTGATCACGGCTTCACATATTCTGCATGATGCAATAACTAAGAGAGACGAGCTGTAGGTCGTGGGGCCGAGCCGCCCGGAGCTCAGAGCAGGAAGCTTCTCCCAGCAGGAAGCTTCACAGAGCAGGAAGCTTCTCAGAGCAGGAAGCTTCTCCCAGCAGGAAGCTTCTCAGAGCAGGAAGCTTCTCCCAGCAGGAAGCTTCTCCCAGCAGGAAGCTTCTCAGAGCAGGAAGCTTCTCAGAGCAGGAAGCTTCTCCTAGCAGGAAGCTTCTCCCAGCAGGAAGCTTCTCAGAGCAGGAAGCTTCTCAGAGCAGGAAGCTTCTCCCAGCAGGAAGCTTCTCAGAGCAGGAAGCTTCTCAGAGCAGGAAGCTTCTCAGAGCAGGAAGCTTCTCAGAGCAGGAAGCTTCTCCCAGCAGGAAGCTTCTCAGAGCAGGAAGCTTCTCAGAGCAGGAAGCTTCTCAGAGCAGGAAGCTTCTCCCAGCAGGAAGCTTCTCCCAGCAGGAAGCTTCTCCCAGCAGGAAGCTTCTCCCAGCAGGAAGCTTCTCAGAGCAGGAAGCTTCTCAGAGCAGGAAGCTTCTCCCAGCAGGAAGCTTCTCAGAGCAGGAAGCTTCTCAGAGCAGGAAGCTTCTCAGAGCAGGAAGCTTCTCAGAGCAGGAAGCTTCTCCCAGCAGGAAGCTTCTCAGAGCAGGAAGCTTCTCCCAGCAGGAAGCTTCTCCCAGCAGGAAGCTTCTCCCAGCAGGAAGCTTCTCCCAGCAGGAAGCTTCTCAGAGCAGGAAGCTTCTCAGAGCAGGAAGCTTCTCCCAGCAGGAAGCTTCTCAGAGCAGGAAGCTTCTCAGAGCAGGAAGCTTCTCCCAGCCGAGCGCTACGTCAGCGTCCAGATCCACCTGAAGGCCTGAGGAAGCTGCACAAACACAAACTCACATTACATCCCCTCATGTTATTGTCTCACACGAAGAAAAGACTCATCCAGCCGTTGCAACATGTCCCAAACAACATAAAACCCCAATTAAATGTTAATCTCCCAATAATGATGATCATCTCGTCCATTTAAAATGTAATAAAAGCAATAACGTTATGACCTAGTGTGAAAATATTTCAACCAATAATCAAAATGTCCCAATGATTTGATCAGTGAAGGAACAGAAACCAAGAATAACAAGACAGCAACCGCGTGTTTGTCTTTAGTGACACCCCCCCAAACATTAATGTTCATGTGGAACTAGAAAATCTGCATATAATCTGAGATTTAACCTTTTTCTCAAAGTTCACATTGTTGTTGTTTATGATTTCCCGTGAAGCAGCTTGTGTGTGTGTGTTCGTGTTTTACTTAAGGTGAAGCTGCAGCTTTACCCAGCATGCACTGCTCCTAATCCAGTGTGTGTGGAGGTTATCATGTTTTGATTATCCATCCATCCATCTTCCTTCCCTTCAGGGTTGCGTGGCGCTGGAGTCGATCCCAGGATAAACCCTGGACAGGTCGTCAGTCTGTCACAGGGCGAACACACACATAGACAGACAGTCACACACACTCACACCTTGAGGCCATTCAGCTTCAGTTGACCTCAGTTGTTGGGGGACTGTGGGAGGAGACCAGAGTACCCGCAGGAAACCCACGCCCACTGTGCTCCACACAGAAAGCCCCCCCCCGGGCTGTGCTTGAACCCACAACCTTCTCGCTGTGAGGCGAGAGCGCTAACCATCGCACCACCGTGCAGGCCGCGCCATGCTTAAGCTCAAATTAATGTAACCGTTCAGCCACAAAGTGCTGCTATGCTGAAGCGACCTCGTAACTCCTGCAGCAATATTCAACCCTCAGAAACTCTGCAGCCGGCAGCCAATCAATCAGCGGGGCGGGGGATAGGTCAGGATTTATGCTGCTGCTGCAGTGCAGTGTCACTTTGAGCTCATTATGTCAGGACTTTATGAAATGATGTGATCGTCACTGCAGTGTGTGTGTGTGTGTGTGTGTGTGTGTGTGTGTGTGTGTGTGTGTGTGTGTGTGTGTGTGTGTGTGTGTGTGTGTGTGTGTGTGTGTGTGTGTGTGTGTGTGTGTGTGTGTGTGTGTGTGTGTGTGTGTGTGTGTGTGTGTGTGTGTGTGTGTGTGTGTGTGTGTCCCCACAGCACAGTCCCTTCTTCGCCGAGCAGCTGACGGCGTTCCAGGTGTGGTTGACGATGGGCGTGGAGAACAGAAACCCTCCTGAGCAGCTGCCTATCGTCCTGCAGGTACCGTCAGCCACAACATTATGACCACACACCGCTCACGGCTGTGGGTAAATAGTGAAGCACTTTTCCAGCGCGTGAGCAGAACCGAAGCGCTTCACGTTGTTAATCACATTCACACACCTTCTTGTTGGCAGACCAGCGCTCTGCCATCCGAGACTCAGCCGAGTTCTGCTGGAGTTTAAATAAAATTAGTATTTTACAAACAAAAGCAAAATGCTGAGAAAACAATAAACGCAATTAGATGATCATTTTAAATTGTCTCAGGAAATGCTGAGACGTTTTTAGGGCTCTGGAGATTAGCATGTAGCATCCCTGCACTGCAAGTTCAGACTAAACACATTAACGCACATCACTGCCGCACCGAACGTTCTGACCGTATCAAGGTCCAGCTCAGTCAGATCCTCACACCAGGTGGTACCGAGGATTCTTCTCTGCTGCCATTCTGTTGGTGTTGGCGTAGCGTAGCATAGCATAGCGTAGCGTAGCAGCTGTCGCTGTGCAGCATCCGTCAACCTCTCACACTGCACCACAAAAGACCAATGATCTTAATCAACTGCTACGACAACAGTTACAAACCATGTTCAAGATCAGTAACTGTAACGTAAAGATCAGTAACTGTAACTTAAAGCTCAGTAACTATGAGCTGCTCTGGACTCTGTTCAGGATCATTTGATGGAAGATGTTTAAATTTCAGGCGTGTTTTTCCCAAACCATTTCTGTGTGTTGAAGCAGCCTTGGGAGGCTTCCTCCTGCCCCCTGCCCCCTGCCCCTCCCTCAGGGGCAGTTTTCTGGGGCTTTTGTTCCATCACAGTGTCTGTGAAGCTGCATGGTAATTTCCCGCTGACTCAGCGCTCCTCGCTCTTCCATGCAGCACTTCAGTGGAGGGATTACACAACATGATGCCGCTCTCACTCCGCGAGGGGCAAAAGCAATCTGCTGCCCCTCATGATGTAACAGACGGACGCAGAAAGAGGTTTTATGCCCCTTTAAGCAAATGGTTGCATAAGAAAGCTGTTAAAAGACGAGTGAGGATTCACGGTCCGCCGACTAAATGTCATCTGGAAGAGTAGCGGGGTCCGGGTGTCGTCCATCAATAAAGCTTTTAATCAAATGATCAATACTCCTGTTGCGAGTAGTTTTTAATTTGTGCTTTTTTGTACTCATGAAAACTTTGTTCCTCTGTCAAATATGACGTTAATACAGTTTCATTAACTAGCCTCTTGTAAACAACCATCAAACCTCCTGTAAACAACCATCAAACCTTCTGTAAACAGCCATCAAACCTCCTGTAAACAACCATCAAACTTTCCGTAAACAACCATCAAACCTCCTGTAAACAACCATCAAACCTTCCGTAAACAACCATCAAACCTTCCGTAAACAACCATCAAACCTTCCGTAAACAACCATCAAACCTCCTGTAAACAACCATCAGAACTCCTGTAAACAAGCATCAAACCTCCTGTAAACAACCATCAAACCTTCCGTAAACAACCATCAAACCTTCTGTAAACAACCATCAAACCTTCCATAAACAACCATCAAACCTCCTGTAAACAACCATCAAACCTTCCGTAAACAACCATCAAACCTCCTGTAAACAACCATCAAACCTTCTGTAAACAACCATCAGACCTTCTGTAAACAACCATCAGACCTTCTGTAAACAACCATCAGACCTCCTGTAAACAACCAGCAAACCTCCTGTAAACAACCATCAAACCTTCCGTAAACAACCATCAGAACTCCTGTAAACAACCATCAAACCTCCTGTAAACAACCATCAAACTTTCCGTAAACAACCATCAAACCTCCTGTAAACAACCATCAAACCTTCCGTAAACAACCATCAAACCTCCTGTAAACAACCATCAGAACTCCTGTAAACAAGCATCAAACCTCCTGTAAACATCCATCAAACCTTCCGTAAACAACCATCAGAACTCCTGTAAACAACCATCAGAACTCCTGTAAACATCCATCAATTCTCCTGTAAACAACCATCAAACCTTCTGTAAACAACCATCAAACCTTCCGTAAACAACCATCAGAACTCCTGTAAACAACCATCAGAACTCCTGTAAACAACCATCAATTCTCCTGTAAACAACCATCAGAACTCCTGTAAACAACCATCAATTCTCCTGTAAACAACCATCAAACCTTCTGTAAACAACCATCAGAACTCCTGTAAACAACCATCAATTCTCCTGTAAACAACCATCAAACCTTCTGTAAACAACCATCAAACCTCCTGTAAACAACCATCAAACCTCCTGTAAACAACCATCAAACCTTCTGTAAACAACCATCAAACCTCCTGTAAACAACCATCAAACTTTCCGTAAACAACCATCAAACCTTCCGTAAACAACCATCAAACCTCCTGTAAACAACCATCAAACCTTCCGTAAACAACCATCAAACCTCCCGTAAACAACCATCAAACCTCCTGTAAACAACCATCAAACCTCCTGTAAACAACCATCAAACCTTCTGTAAACAACCATCAAACCTCCTGTAAACAACCATCAAACCTCCCGTAAACAACCATCAAACCTCCCGTAAACAACCATCAAACCTCCTGTAAACAACCATCAAACCTCCTGTAAACAACCATCAAACCTTCTGTAAACAACCATCAAACCTTCCGTAAACAACCATCAAACCTTCCGTAAACAACCATCAAACCTCCTGTAAACAACCATCAAACTTTCCGTAAACAACCATCAAACCTTCCGTAAACAACCATCAAACCTCCTGTAAACAACCATCAAACCTTCCGTAAACATCCATCAATTCTCCTGTAAACAACCATCAAACCTTCCGTAAACAACCATCAAACCTCCTGTAAACATCCATCAATTCTCCTGTAAACAACCATCAAACCTTCCGTAAACAACCATCAAACCTCCTGTAAACAACCATCAATTCTCCTGTAAACAACCATCAAACCTTCTGTAAACAACCATCAAACCTCCTGTAAACAACCATCAAACCTCCTGTAAACAACCATCAAACCTTCTGTAAACAACCATCAAACCTCCTGTAAACAACCATCAAACTTTCCGTAAACAACCATCAAACCTTCCGTAAACAACCATCAAACCTCCTGTAAACAACCATCAAACCTTCCGTAAACAACCATCAAACCTCCCGTAAACAACCATCAAACCTCCTGTAAACAACCATCAAACCTCCTGTAAACAACCATCAAACCTTCTGTAAACAACCATCAAACCTCCTGTAAACAACCATCAAACCTCCCGTAAACAACCATCAAACCTCCCGTAAACAACCATCAAACCTCCTGTAAACAACCATCAAACCTCCTGTAAACAACCATCAAACCTTCTGTAAACAACCATCAAACCTTCCGTAAACAACCATCAAACCTTCCGTAAACAACCATCAAACCTCCTGTAAACAACCATCAAACTTTCCGTAAACAACCATCAAACTTTCCGTAAACAACCATCAAACCTTCCGTAAACAACCATCAAACCTCCTGTAAACAACCATCAAACCTTCCGTAAACATCCATCAATTCTCCTGTAAACAACCATCAAACCTTCCGTAAACAACCATCAAACCTCCTGTAAACATCCATCAATTCTCCTGTAAACAACCATCAAACCTTCCGTAAACAACCATCAAACCTCCTGTAAACAACCATCAATTCTCCTGTAAACAACCATCAAACCTTCCGTAAACAACCATCAGAACTCCTGTAAACAACCATCAAACCTCCTGTAAACAACCATCAAACCTCCTGTAAACAACCATCAGAACTCGAGTGAGTGAGTGAGTGAGTGAGTGAGTGAGTGAGTGAGTGAGTGAGTGAGTGAGTGAGTGAGTGAGTGAGTGAGTGAGTGAGTGATTATTTGCTGACATCAGCGGTCGGGGCTTCAGGATGCTGTGATGAAGAACCACAAATGGATTTTCTCGCTTTAAGAACCGAATCATCAAAGCTTTAGCTTGTATTCCTGCAGGGCACACACACACACACACACACACCTACGTCACACACACACTCACATACACTCTCACACTCTGTTCCCACGCCTCCCGTGTAGCTGGAGGCGGACCTCAGCCGGTCTTCCCCGGCTTCACGCTCACCAGGTCCAAGTCACGGAGGATGCTAATAATATATTCATGCATGCGTGTCCCTGACCGCCACTTGGCGGCGACGCTGCATTAACGTATCGACGGTTTTAGCATCGACATATGTTTCCTTAAAATAGTGTGAATCTGCCACATCGTGATCCCGGGAAGCGTCACGGCGACACACACACACACACACACACACTCACACACACACACACACACACACACACACTCACACGCTGGAGAACTGTCCCACATCGCTTCCCAGTGTGACGACCAATCAGATCGCAGCCAAGAGGACCCACCCTGACACCTACGCATGTATGCTAACACACACACACACACACACACACACGCACGCAGTAAACATTGTCAGTGTGTTAGCGGTACTGGTGAGAGAGCCACCTGCTTCATAACCTCTGTGCCATTTCCCTGCTGTCCTTCTCCTCCTCCTCTTCCTCCTCCGCCTCCACTTCTCCTTCCTCTGCTTCCCGGAAGTGGCAGTGGTTGACCTTTGACCCCTGCTCTCCTGCAGGTCCTCCTGAGTCAGGTGCACCGGCTGCGAGCTCTGGATCTGCTGGGTCGGTTCCTGGATTTGGGCCCATGGGCCGTCAGCCTGGTACGTGAAGCTGTGCTCTGTTTGAACTACGACACCAAAACATGTTCCACGTGTGTGTAGGTCACTGGGTGTATGTAGTTCACTGGGTGTGTGTAGTTCACTGAGTGTGTGTAGTTCACCAGGTGTGTGTAGTTCACCGGGTGTGTGTAGTTCACCGGGTGTGTGTAGTTCACCAGGTGTGTGTAGTTCACCAGGTGTGTGTAGTTCACTGGGTGTGTGTAGTTCACTGGGTGTATGTAGTTCACTAGTTCACTGGGTGTGTGTAGTTCACTGGGTGTGTGTACTTCACCGGGTGTGTGTAGTTCACCAGGTGTGTGTAGTTCACTGGGTGTGTGTAGTTCACTGGGTGTATGTAGTTCACCAGGTGTGTGTAGTTCACTGGGTGTGTGTAGTTCACTAGTTCACTGGGTGTGTGTAGTTCACTGGGTGTATGTAGTTCACTAGTTCACTGGGTGTGTGTAGTTCACTGGGTGTGTGTACTTCACCGGGTGTGTGTAGGTCACTGGGTGTGTGTAGTTTACTGGATGGGTGGGTGTGTGTGTTAGTGTGTAGTTCACTGTGTGTGTAGTTTACTGGATGGGTGGGTGTGTGTGTTAGTGTGTAGTTCACTGTGTGTGTAGTTTACTGGATGGGTGGGTGTGTGTGTTAGTGTGTAGTTCACTGTGTGTGTAGTTCACTGTGTGTGTAGTTTACTGGATCGGTGGGTGTGTGTGTTAGTGTGTAGTTCACTGGGTGTGTGTACTTCTGTCTGTGTGTGTAGTTCTTTGGGTGTGTACTTCAGTGTGTGTGTGTGTGTGTGTGTGTGTGTGTAGGTCATTGGGTGTGTGTTTGCTCTGCTGCAGCTGGCAGAGGCTCCAGCTCTCTCTCTCTCTCACACACACACACACACACACGCACACACACACACTAACTTGGATTGTGTGTCGCTGACAGATGGAAGCTTGTGAATGACTCCTAACATAATTAAACAAGTCTTTGATTCCTGATAAGTTCTCGCTCCTCAGCAGCTTGTAATCTTCCTCCAAACAGTCCCGTCGCTGCAGTCGGTCCTCAGACTGCCCTCACTTCCTGCCAGCACGTTTGGCTCATCGGCAGCAGCAACTTATTTTACTTGACTGGGGCTCAGCGTCGCATTAGTTTCTCCTGACTAACAACCGGGAAGCATCCGGCGCTGCAACTCGCGAGCAGCGAGGAAGATTCTCAGAGACGGTCTCCATAGAAACGACTGTCACACTCTTCAGGTCGTCACAGTAGAACCTGACAGAAGTGCAGGCTCAACACTGCGTCAGTCAGTCAGCTTATGTGCGTGTGTGTGTGTGTGTGTGTGTGTGCGTGTGTGTGTGTGCGTGTGTGTGGGTGTGCGTGTGTGCGTGTGTGTGTGTGTGTGTGTGTGTGCGTGCGTGTGTGTGTGTGTGTGCGTGTGTGTGTGTGTGTGGGTGTGTGTGTGTGTGTGCGTGTGTGTGTGTGTGTGTGTGTGTGTGCGTGCGTGTGTGTGTGTGTGTGCGTGTGTGTGTGTGTGTGGGTGTGTGTGTGTGTGTGCGTGTGTGTGTGTGTGTGGGTGTGTGTGTGTGTGCGTGTGTGTGTGTGTGTGTATGTGCGTGTGTGTGTGTGTGCGTGCGTGTGTGTGTGCGTGTGTGTGGGTGCGTGTGTGTGTGTGTGCGTGTGTGTGTGTGTGTGTGCGTGTGTGTGCGTGCGTGCGTGCGTGCATGCGTGCGTGTCTCTCTCTCTCTCCAGGCGCTCTCGGTGGGAATCTTCCCGTACGTGTTGAAGCTGCTGCAGAGTTCGGCCAGAGAGCTGAGGCCGCTGCTCGTCTTCATTTGGGCCAAGATCCTCGCCGTGGACAGCGTGAGTGTCTCCGCCTCCTCCAGACCTGCAACGTGGTGACGGCTCAGTCTCCTGCTCGTTGTCACGCAGAGAATAGAAAACTAAAGTGTTCGAAAAACACAGAGGCGTTATTAAAGCTCCTCTTCCAGAATCCACACGGGAGATTCAGGGCCCCAGTTTTAGTGGTCGATGTTCATCTCTAATATGTTGTCACAACCTTAATGAAGGGAATTCGTCTATACGCTCATAAAAACACGTGTTTTCACCATTTAAATTTCACGTCACACACTCAGGTTTGTTGACATCTTGGCGTCACGGAAAGATCCCGTCTGTTCACTCGATCTCGATTCGCACTGGAAAAACGATTAACGATCAGTCACAAGTCCGTTTGTTTTTTTTTCTGGCTGATCCGGTCAAATGTTGATGTTTGTGCTGGAGCTGCCGAGCAATGCCACCTTTGATATCCCAGAATCCCTTGCAGCTGATTTCTGACGATGTCGTCAGTTTGCGAAACCAGAACACAGTTTGATGGCGACAAATTCCAGTTTGTTTGTAAACAAATCGACTCTTTCAAATTCGGCGTGATCGATCCGGAGACGCTGCGGGTTGAAATTCATGTAAACGAACGGTAATGGTCTGGTCTTCATGTGTTGGTTTGTTCCCTTTACAGAAGTGAGACCTTTGACTTTCATCTCAGCAAAATTAGAAACTTTTTATAAAAACTGATTCCAGAAAGAATTGTGATTTCGTGATAAATAGGCTCCAAGCAAAGCCAACAATTCGTGCAAAAAAAACACTTTTTATACAAAACGTTGAGACGGTCTTTAAACTTCGTTCCAGGAAAAGTAGGAAAGTTTCATGTAAAGTTAATTTGAGTAAAAGAGAAATCCCACACAAAGCAGAAAATGGCAAACGGACCCGATAAAGAGTCAAATTCTGATGCGGAGCAGAAAACAGAAAACAGACTGATGTAGAAAACGTAAGTGTCATGAGAGTCTGGGAGCCCGGCTCAGAATCAAACTGCAGAAGCTCCAGTTGGTCGGTAATAATAACGTCGGTGAGATTCAAGGTCCGAGCACAAACCGGCTTCGCTTCGCTTGTTTGTCTTCTCTGGTTTTGTTGGAGGAATATTGTTTTGTTTCTGCTCCGTGTTTTTAATCCTTCAGTCACCTTCAGCTTTTCTCCCACGCGTTTAGAAGAATGTTCAGCGAGACACTCTGACTCGACCTCGCACCGTCGTCACATGTCGCGTTTCGGATTGTTGCTCTCTGGAAACGTTTACGGAAAATAGTGAAATCGTGTTTCTCTCTCGGTTCTCGCAGGTTTAACCTTTATCTGTGTGCCGATGTTAATCAGTTCACACACGTTTCAATTTTCTTTATATCCATTTGTATTTTCCAAGGGTTTTTTTATTTATTTTTATTTTATGTTTAATCAATTCATTCGGTCCAGAACAGTAGTGTGCTCCACTGTTTCCTTTCATTCATTTCATTTAGTCTCGGATAATTATCAAATCAATTAAAAACTCGATTTCAAGTGAACGTTGGCGTGTGTGAGTTCTGTGTGAAACAAAACACAAATGTCCTTCAGAGTCTGACTCACAAGAATTCCAACTTCACCTCATTATGTTTGTCTCACACTGTGTTCTCTACACATTATATTATATTATATTATATTATATTATATTATATTATATTATATTATATTATATTACTCATAGAAAAGTGTCTTAGTCGAGGTGATATATTGTGTACTGTGTATGTATATATGAGATATTGACTGTTATTGATTCCTGTTTGTTTCCGTCTCTGCAGTCGTGTCAAGCTGACCTGGTGAAAGACAACGGACACAAGTACTTCCTGTCGGTACTGGCCGATAATTACATGCCTGTAAGTGAAACTTGCGTCTGAGTTTTCTGCAAACAACAAAAATGAAACGGAGGATTTCTGACTTCAGGAGCCAAAACGATGAGCAGCACGACTGAGCTTTCCATGTTTTCCTCCCATTGTCAGATTTCTGTTTTGACCCGGCACCACTGACACTTTTACACACTTGTGTGTAAAATGGATTGTTTAAAAGGGCAAGGAGACAAATTTAGAGTAAAGACTGTAGAATAAAAACTAAGCACACACACGTTGAGGTGTTTTATGTCCCATCGTACCGTCGCCCTTGAAAATGTCAGTAAATCTCAGATGAGTCCGATTTCATCACAATTCAAACCCTTTTCCTCCCTCGGGTCGGCAGCGTGCTCCGAACCTCCGTTTCATTCCTTTGACACGGATCTGTAAGGCATCCGAACACACAACATTTAACTTATTGATTTATTTCCGTATCAATCAGCAATAGGAACTCCTGTCAAAATCTTTAAAGTCAACACTCATGATTTGACATTAACGTGTTTTTAAAACACAAATTTACCCACTTGGAGACGGCAAATCATCAAAAGAAACTTCCAGCTCAGAAACTTTCTTTTTGTACCGAGATGATGAACTGAGGCTCTTCTCACATTCAAAGGAGTTTAGTAAAGTAGTTTCTGTTAATGCTGATGAGCGTCTCCGGAGTTCCACATTACTGGTTTAAAACAGGTTTTATAAAGTCAATAACCTGTTGAAATTGGACCTGTGTGAGATAACTAGGAGCTAACCAGGGGCTGACCAGATGCTGACCAGGGCCCGGTTGTTCAAAACTCAGTTATCATTTAACCAGCCGTTAAATACATTTAAACAACCGTCAACTTTGACAGCACAGTTATCTTGTTCAAAACTCAGTTAACTTTAACCGGGTGTTAATCTTGATGTTAAAGTTAACGCACCTCCGGACCTCCGCTAACTTGTTACCAGTGGTTAACTCTCACCATGCCGTTCATGATACCAGTTCAACAAAGGAAGGACAGGGTGAACCGTGGACTTAACTTTGATAGAGGTCAATACTCTAATGAAGAGTTACGCCTCTACGGAGCCCCAGAGTGGCAAGAGAAAAAATAATTATAATAACGTGTGGGAATGAGATAATAAGTAGTAACCTCGATTTAATAACTGGAGACACAGAGTTACTATCTCGTTCTCTCGTATTAGATTGTTTCACCGGTGTCGCCTCCATCCCGTCATATTTGCTGTTCTGGAGCTTTGAGATCAAAATGATACGGAGCACATTAGATGTTGGTGTTTTCTAACTAAAGCATGTTAAATACAGACGTGTTAAACTCTCCTTGGTCCAAAAAGAGAGGATCTCATTCTCACGTATTCCCTCTTTACCATTAATAAATGAGCTTTGGGGTTTATTTTTCACCATTTGGGTATTTCATAGTGACTTTCTGCTCCTTTCACTTTATTTCTGGACGTGTTTGAATCAAAAGCTTCAACATGGAGGAATGGAGGTGTAGAACGATAGAACGCTGCTCTGCAGCCGTTTCCAATAGCAACCTACATCAAAAATAAAAGTTCTCTTTCACATGAAGCCATTAAAAGGCTCATTTTATGGCAAAAAAAATCTAAGCTTTTATTTACAGTAGTATGTAGTTTGTTTAGTAGTTACTGATGAACCAAACATTTTGCTTTATTATGAAAAAGTTCTGTGGAGCCTCATACAGACCTCTCCCTCGGCCAGAGATTAAGTTATCTCGTTCCCTCGCTTTATTAATTTGAGGGAACGACTTATTATCTCGTTCCCACGCGTACGTACAGTCCACTTTCTATATCGTTCTGTCGGGTCAAAATTAAAAAGATGAGGCAACACGATGCCTCCTCTGATCATTCAGCTCAGTTTTCCTTTTCCACTTTAACATCCTGGCAGCAGCGTAGTTTGCCATGTTTTATGGGAGTTTTACAGACGAGATAAAAACACTGCGCTGCCTCCACCACAATGTTTAAGACAAAACGCAGAAGCACAGAGACTTAAAAGTGGGCGGAGCCTTGGGCGGAGTGGCGTCAGGGACGCTAACCACTGTTGTTACCCTCACAGTAAACTTTGACGGCGACGTTAACTAACGGGATGACTAACCATGTTTTAAACAACGCATTATCAACAGTCGGTTAACTAACGGCGGGTTAAGGATTTAACCGGTGGTTAGGGCTTAACCAGTGGTTAAAATAACCCAGTTTGAACAACTGGACCCAGATGCTGACCAAAGGTGCTAAACCAGGTGCTGACCAAGGTGCTAACCAAGGTGCTGACCAAGGTGCTAACCAGGGTGCTAACCAGGTGCTAACCAGGTGCTGACCCATCACAGCTTCATGTCGTAGCATCACAGTAGGTTATTGAAGGAGTCATATTATGAAGGTTTTCAACACTTTCACATGGTCTTGTTGGTCCAGAAACGTTGTATTGAAAGTTTGTTACCCCAAATTCAAAGGAAGCACAGAGACTTGAAAGTGGGCGGAGCCTTGGGCGGAATGGCGTCAGGGACGCTAACCACTGTTGTTACGCACACCGTAAACTTTGACGGCGATGTTAACTAACGGGATGACTAACCATGCTTTAAACAACGCATATTCAACAGTCGGTTAACTAACGGAGGGTTAAGGATTTAACCGGTGGTTAAAATAACCCAGTTTTGAACAGCTGGGCCCAGATGCTGACCAAGGTGCTAAACCAGGTGCTGACCAAGGTGCTAAACCAGAGTGCTGACCAGGGTGCTGACCAAGGTGCTGACCAGGGCGCTGACCGGGGAGCTGACCAAGTGCTAGACCAGAGCGCTGACCAGGGTGCTAAACCAGGTGCTGACCAAGGTGCTAAACCAGAGTGCTGACCAGGGCGCTGACCAAGGTGCTGACCAAGGCACTGACCGGGGAGCTGACCAAGTGCTAGACCAGGGCGCTGACCAAGGTGCTGACCAAGGCGCTGACCAAGGTGCTGACCAAGGTGCTGACCAGGGCGCTGACCGGGGAGCTGACCAGGGTGCTAACCCATCACAGCTTCTTGTCGTAGCATCACAGCAGGTTATTAAAGGAGTCATATTATGAAGCTTTTCAACACTTTCACCTGGTCTTGTTGGTCCAGAAACGTTTATTGACCCAAATTCAACTTTTCCTTGATTTTCTGCCGTTTGAATCTTGGATCATAGGAGCTGCATTCAGAATCTGCTGTGTCTGTGTGAGCTGGACTGGCTCCGCCCACACATGCCCATCTTGGGAAGAGGAGGAAGCATAGGCAGAAGAACTGGGTGGGACGTTTATCCCCCAATATCACAGACTTGCGCCTACCCATAAATTATATCACGGAGGAGGAAAATATTTGATTTTGAAGTTTTAACTTGCTTTTAATTGTGGTGGTGCAGCACATTTCCTGTCACTGCCCCGCCCCCTTCCTCAGCTCTGAGAGTCGGAGGCGGGAGACAGCAGCAGTGGACAGCAAGTTTATTAATTACACGACTTCTTTCGAACAAGGGAAAACGGTCTGTAGGGAACCTTACCAGGAATATGGCTTGTTTATAACATCATGCTGTCAGTTTAAATTCATATTTTGAAACTATAACTTTTCAATGAAATCCTCTTAATCCTGAGATGCTCATTTGTTAATTAGCAATCTTTGTCAGTGTTCCCAAGTATCGTCAACACTCACCCAAATATTTTGTCATCTTATTTCAGGGCAATGACACCGAAGAAAAGCCTGAAACAGCAACAAGACTTGCTTTGTTTTTAAAAAAGAGTAATGCCAGTGTGAGTAATGTTACACTACACAAAGAGAACACCTCGTCACGCCAACATTTATCAACACGTATGACTTTATTAGATATGTGCAGAAATGTCTGATCAGGAGGATGATAGAACTTAGAGCAGTGAAGCAGGTGGAGAGACTGAGGAAGCTCAGTTCAGCTCTTAAATTGATGAGTGAAATGTGGATTAGCGCCTTAATACTTTTGAAACAAACAATTTAATGAGATGAACTGTAATCCATCCAGGAAGAGAGAGGAGAGGAGGTAGAGCTTCAGGGTGTGAGGTAAAGTTTAAGAACCATATTATTGATTAGAATAGATCCAGAAAGGAGGACAGGTCAATGATGTCAAGTTGATTTTTATTTAAAGATACATTTTCAATAATTATTTCATTATTTCATGGTACTATAAAGGTTTAGGTTAGGTTTTGATGAGGTCATGAGCTACTAGAATACCCCTTTATCTAATGTAACTGGAAGCAAACTAAACGTGCATCTGCTCATTTTGTTCACATTCTGGCCATAGAAGTATTTTGTTTGTTTTTCATGTGTGGTTTTAAAACGGCCCACCTTTATGCTCGGGAGCTGCACCTTAGACCTGCATGTCTGAAGACATTCTGTATGTTTAGGAGCAGGAAGACAGCAGCAAGGAGACAGAAGAAGCAGAGGATGGCACAGGGCTGAAGGTGAGGTCCTAAAATAAATGAGTGAAAACTTTAACCGGCAGGGTTCAGTTATGCTGTAAACAGATGTAACAGTCTATCAGCCTATATACGTCTTCAAATCAGTTAAAAGACTTTATTCTTTATGACAAGATGCAGAGCATTTTGCACATGCATATAAGGATTTATTATAGCGACACCCAGCTCTTCTGCAAGCGTCCAATCAGAGACGGCGTGTGATTCAGCTGCATGTGATTCAGCAGCGTCTGAAACACGCTGTGAAACTGACAGATATCGAAGCTGGCAGTTATAATAGAAATATTTGGGGAGCGATGGCCTGAAGCACTCACTTATTGCACATTCCTGTCAACTGTTCAGCCGTAAAATGAAAATAAAATAAATCCACTGTGAGGAGGGTAGAAGGTGCAGGAGACGAAGCTCTGATTTGGCGGTCCATCATTTCATTCATTCGCCGGCCGTAACCGAGACGCCTCGGACAATCGTTCGACAGGACCCCCTGTCCCACATTGCGGCTCCCAGCTCTGGGATGGGGGTCCCGACGTCCCTGGATACCACTCTTGGGAATGTCAGGCGGCCCCGTTTGGATTGTCTCCAGAGAAGAACGTATTTGACCGGTTGTTGCAGCCTGCAAACGGTGCCCGTCACTGCAGAAGGTGGTCGCTGACTTTGGGTAATGGCCTGTAGATTTGGGCAAGAGTGTCTTGACAGGCCTTGCGCCCTTCGTAACAGTCTGGTGTAACAGCTGTCAAGACATTTGTGGACGCTGGAATTTAAGGTCCAGGTTTCAGAGCGGTGCATAAGGATAGGTTACATAGTTGCCTTAAACAGATTAAGTTTAGGCGCATTGGATAGTTAGCGTGCCAGACGGTGTGGAGTTTGTTGCAACCCTTCCAAGCCAGGGCCTTCCGTATATGGAAGTCTTTTTCTGAATCCATGATCCAGGAGCCAAGATTTTTGAAGTCCTCCACTTGCTTGATGGAAGCTCCCATTTTGGAATGTATAGAATGAGATGTCGGAAGTGCTGGTGGAGATAACTTTGTTACACTGCAGACAAACGCAGGCAGAAGCTTCCTGTAGGGCATGAAGGAGGCAGGGTATTCAGATGTTATCAGCAAAGTCGAAATCTGGGATGACCAATCTGGGATTTCTGCTGCTGGCGCGTGGTTTGATTAGAAGACCCATCAAGAGATACACGCAATACAGAATGTAGTAAGATCATGAACAGAAGCGATGTCCCCTTGGAGAACTTCAGTACTCATGGAGAACGGTTCTGTCGCACCGTCAGATGGCATCACTCTCACTTTGGTGTTGGTGTACAGAACTTTGACGGCTTGAACCACTTATTGTATCCATAGAGAGGTGGAATCATGAACATGGCTTCCCTGTTGATGGAGTCAAAGGCCAGGTGTGACATCTTTCGAAGCCTTTCCTCATTTCTTCAGCTATTCTCCGAAGCGGCAGGATATGAGGGAGGGGAGAGCGTCCTTTACGGAAACCGTCCTGGTTCACGCCAAGTAATGGGTCTATTTCTGGGACCAGTCTGTTTAATAGCATTTTGTTGTCGACCTTTGCAGCAGCGGCAGTTAATGATATACCGCGGGAGTTCTCATGGGAGGTGAGATGGGGCGCTGTGGGAGGTAAACACATTGTCGCAGATTTCGACGAGGGGAGGCTGGAAGTTGTCGTCTTTCCAGATAATTGGTGGAAGAATCTCTGGACCAGGTGCTTTCCAGATCAACAGTTGCTGTGGCTTTTTCAAGTACTTCAATTGTGAAAGGAGCCCTGTAAATTGGAAGATTTTCTGCGAGTCGTATTTTTGGAAGGTTTTGCGGACAGAGGAAACTCCGAGTAGCTTCCTGAAGTGGCTCAGCCATCCTTCTTTGAGTTTCTCTGGGGATCCTCCTCTGACCGTGATTTTGTTAATATTTTTACATACCGCACAGTGTTGATGGCCAGGGTTCCCGCGGGGTCTTTAAAAGTCTTACAAATCAGCATTTATTGCCTTTAAAAGGGTATTACATTTGATATTGTAGGTCTTAGGTTTTGTCGAGCTGCTGCACTGTGAGCGCTGCTGGTTAAACCTGCTCCTCTTTCTCCTCCTTCACTGTTTTGATATGAAAATGCCGGCGGCAGGTGTTTGTCCGCTAGACTGCGAGTGTAGCATGTCGCCTCGCTAGTGTGTGAGCCCCGAAAGTCCTTAGCATGTAGCATGTAGCATGTAGCACAGCTCGGAGTTACGTGCTGCACATGGTTGGACAAACGCGTCTCAGGGACCCGCCCTACTCCGCTTCTGATTGGCCAATGATTGGCTAGTACTCGCTGTGTTCTCTAATCTGATTGGTTAGTGTCTATGTTTAGCGTCAACCAGCCAATCAGAAGGAGAGGGGGGGCGGGTCATTCCGAAGTGTTGACAACTGCTAAATTATACCAAGATTATGTGACAATGAGCAAATATCTTTGATGGATTTTCACTAAACAGAGTCGTGTTACAGCCACTGTTTCTAAAACAATTTCTGAGTTGATTCTGGGATCGGTACACCGCTGAACATAAGTATATGATTACACTTGGTAACAAATTGTAAATTTGTAAATCGTCTTTTTTTTCAACTGATTTAGGACAGCAAATTAATTATATATTTTAATTTATATATTTTAATTCATATATTTTTGCACCGCTGAATCCGAAAATGATGTCCATTTCTCTCGATCAGGTCAGGATTTTATCCAAAGTTGTTTTGAAGGAAGTCCGATCTTCTGATTGCATCGATTATATTTTGAAATCATTATCGGTTGATTTTTGTTAATATTTCTCACTAGAAATAGGTTTTTGTTTTCCAACACAATGTTTTAATTCTATGTTACAAACTTCGATTTCTGCGTCATCGTTGAGAACCACTTCTTCTTCCTCAATTACTTCTTCACTGGAGGAATCTTCCTCACTAGTGTCAGGAAGTTCTCCAAAGACGGGAACTGGACGACGTGCTGATTCAAGATCAGGATACTTGAGGCTCCACCAGTTCTTTCTGTTGATCCCCGTCACACAGAAGTAACAGGCACATGATTTCTCCCTGCAATCCATAGGAATCCCAAACGTCAGACAACTCTTCTAGTCTTGACGCAGACACTCGGTGCATGCTTTCCATACCAGGTGTGGCGCCCCAAGCTTTGTCTTGATCACCAAGCTTAATACCAAATGGACTAACTTATATAGCGTCTTTTCGCTGACAGCAGCCCCAAAGAGCTTCACATGGTTCATCACATTCACCCATTCACACACACTCTCACACACCAAGGCGAGGCAAGGCGCTGTCACTCCAATGGGGGCAGTTTGGGTTCAGTTTCTTGCCCAAGGACACTTCGGCATGTCGGCAGGCAGAGATGAGAATCGAACCTGCGACCTGCCAATTGGGAGACAACCGCTCTACCAACCGCATACCAAAATAAGCATGGAAAGCTTTATGAAACTTGTGACTGGATTTCTGTTGGGAACACCGGGGTATTCGCCGCAGATGTAGCAGAAAATGTCGGGCTTATTTTTGCAAGATCTTCTAGTCGAAGCCGTTTTATTCACCTGCAACATAAAAAATACCACTTCGTCATCAATTAACTGATGCAAACTCTTTAGAGCTCCTTTATTTCAAGAAATAAGAAAGATGTTTGTATCATACAAAGCGAAGATAGTTGTACATGCAAACATAAATGTCAGAAAACATGTAACTGGCTTAGTTAAAAAAGTTGACCTGATTGAGCAAAGCCAATGTTATTTTTGGATTCAGCACATCAAAATTATTCTAAATCAGTTGAAAAAACCCAGACAATTGTTTGGCTGTTGACCAGTGTTATTAATGAGACTGTGAGATAGTCTGTATTTTTGTATTAAGTCTTCAGAGGAACGGTGTCTTTGGATGAAAAGCAGGAGGCTTAAAACAACAAGAATCTTTTAAGCGGATTATTGTAGTGATATATTGTTTTTTTGCTTCATTTTATTAATTTGGTCCTATTTAATTTTTTTTGTTTACATTTATGTTTTGGCCCCTGAGTTGTTTTAAAAATGAAATCAACACAAATAAATAGCCATCATTTTATGTTTTATTTTAATATTTTTTTAATTTGTCATTGATTAATCTGAATTGTAGTAGAAAGATTAATAGTTACTTGCTGTGTATTGTGTTTAGACGTGTCTAGGAAATGTCCAAGCTGCATAAAAAGTAACATCAGTGAACCCAGATCCAATTAGGAACCAATTTGCGCTGACCATCAAATATGCTTTGAAATGTGCATTCAATTTTGTTTTAAATAGTCTTATAAAGGTCCTGAATGTAACTTGTAGAAACCTGTAGGAAGTCGGAACCCTGGATGGGTGGTGCTGAGGTCTTTTATTTCATCAATCTTGCCTTGGGTGTAATCAGCAGTTGTGGTAGGCTTCCTGCAGGGAGTCACAGGTTTCTGTCAGTAGCACTTTGTTTTGTGGTGTAGAGGTCCGTTCATATAGTATGTTAGCAGAAAGTAAGTTTGCTTGCGAGCTGTCACAACTGGTTCGCTGCTGTCAACGGATTTAAAGCTGGATTTCTGCTTTCATGCTAGATTGTCCAGCGCTGCCTCCTCAACACAGGTGGAAATAAGAGGCGCTCTCATACATTTCAGACCTTAACGGTGTCGTTGGCACCAAGTTCCCGGTTTCTATTGACCTTAGACCAGATTCACTTCGCCGGATTAAACTAATTCTTTTTGGAGCAACAAAGACTTAGATATATTTTGACAGAAACAATCCTGTGGTCAGTTTGCATGGTACTGAATGTGGAGGATGCTCGACTGTTTCAAATGCTGTTGACCCATTTCCTTCTTGTCAGAATTTGCGTCGTCCCGCTGGTCTTGGTGTCCAGGAGGTGAATGGAAGGTCCATAGCTTGTTGGGATCATTCATAAAAGGACCGTCTGTAATGATGAGGTGGAATTCTTTGGTAAAGTCGAGTAACTTTTCACCCTTTACGATTTGTCTCGATGTTAAATGAGAATCTGGCTTCATTGGTCCCTAGTTTTTGCATTAAAATCTCCTCAGAACAGAAGAAGGTTGTGCACTGAGATCTTATCAGCTAGACAGCATAGTTCTCAGTCAGTCGTCCACTTCCTCTTCGAGCCTGCCCTTGTGTGGACTGTAACAGCAAACCGCTGATGTTATAGGGTTCAAGTTAAACTCCACAATAAGGACGCAAGGAGAGAGTTTCTCTATGTGAACCAGGTTGGAACAGGCTTTGGGAGAGAGAAGAATTCCAGCCCCACCAATGGTTGTCTTGACGTCATTCTTGTAAGCAGAACTGGTGATAGGTTCATAGCCATGATGTTTATGGTATTTAATTTCATCATCTAGATGCTAAAGCCAGTGCTATTGGAGACGGAGCACATCAATGTTGAAGGCTTGGGGCTAATCCGTCATTTGGCTCTGAGCGATTGGTTTAATTTTTCTCGTGGGCTGGGACCGTGGTGCTGGGAGTCGCACTTGTCATCTTTTCTCTAGTAGGTCATGTGCTCAGGTCGCCACGCCTGAGCACAGGACGGATGGCTGAGGCTCAGCCCCCCCCCCCCCCCCCCCCCGACGTTCCATCAACTCACCGACAAAATCTACAAGAATAAGTTCAAACCTTCGAGCCACGCTAAGTTGTCACTTAGGGCTATATCGAATATACTCGATGTATCACGGCTTGTTCTCTGTGCGATATAGAAAGTGACTATCGTGAATATTCGAGTGCCAGGCTGTAGCCTTTTGCCACGGGCATTAAATTGCTGGCTGCAGTCGGCGACCTCTCAGAGACCAAACGAGTGCACCTCCAGACATCCTGTACTCTCCCCAGAGCTACGTCATACACCTTAGCTTAGCAGAGCGCTAGCGGGTAGCGGAGTGTGCGAACAGACACGGAAGACGGAAGAAGATGAGTTGATTCCAAACAAATAGAGCAGGGGATCCATCGTATGGCGGCAGTTTGAATTCAAGAAGGAAGACCTTGAACAAACAACAGTGGTGTGCAAAACATGCCGCAGTAGCGTCGCCACAAAATGTAGCAGCACAACAAGTTTATATCACCGTTTAAAAATATCCACTAGAAAATGAAGAGTGTCTGAAACTACGACGTCAACATCTCCTGCCGGGTCCACAGCTAAGAAGCTGAAGCGACCGGCGCTGACGGAATTGAGTCTGGCGTCTTCCCTTTCCAGATCAAGAATACACGATAAAAATACATCGTCCAAAACATAAGGAGATAACGTCCGCGGTAACCCACCACATAGCAGAAGACACGGTCCCAGTGAATGTTGAAAAGTCTGGATTCAGAAAGCTCATCAACACACTTGATCCAAGATATAAATCTGTCTGGTCGCAAGTATTTAGCAGAGAAAGTTCTACCTGCATTTGTTTATTCAATTTCATGATTGTGCTGTTTATTAAATACTGTTTTGGCAACATTCTCTTTGTTGGCATTTCCCCTTTATTGCATCCATGTTAAATATTAGCATATATTAATGTAGTAGGAACAAGACTTTTAAAGTAGAATCGTCATACTAGTATGATTGCATGCGCCAAAAGTGTTGATTTCAGGCTCAAGGCAAAATATCAAGATCTATATTGTGTATCGTGATATGGCCTGAGATTAAGATATTGATAAAAGGCCATATTGCCCAGCTCTACTCTCACTAATGAGGGAGCTGCTATGAGAGAGGATGGAAAAAAAAAATTTGATTCCTATTAAATCTGACTTAAATGAATCTGATATTCTGACGATATCAACCAAGAAATCCTGTGAAAGAAAATGGTGACTGACAGCAGAGTTCTGGAGGTAAAGCAACGAATGAGCACATCTTCTGTCAGTTCTCCTTTAAACAGAGTCGAGAGAAATTGATTAAATCATTCCTGTTTACGGCTGCAGACGACTATCACAATATCATAAGAACCTGAGACCCCTTTAGTTTACGTGGACCTGAGAAGAGGACGACACTGGTTGTCTGGTACCAGCAGGGGACGATCTGTAACAATCATTCAAGTTATCTAATCCGTATGTTGTTTTAGTCCAGCAGCTTGTCATCGTAAATCTGATGTTTTATGGTTTTTAAGACCGACTCCAAGTCACAGACTTAAACAACGTCAAACGTAAAACGCAACTAACAAACCAAAGAACATTGAAAGAATTCACGGTGGTAATTATTAGATATCTGGAGGTTGCGGGGCCCCGATCAGGACAAAATCCAAGAAGAAACCAGCTGAATCGGTCCAGTAACTGCTGGAGTGAATCAGAGCCGACAGAAAGAGAGCACTGTTATCTGGAAGCACAAACACTCAAGCATCATCGGCATACGTGTTTGTGTTTATAACAAATCACCGTCCTCCTGATATTGTGTGGCCGACGTTTCTCTTAATCGATCGATAGGTTCTTTTGTTTAGTTTTTTTAATCTCACAGTTTGTCTGTCTTCCAGGCGGAGCATCGGACCATGGCCGTCTTCATACTAGCAGTGATCGTCAACAGCTACAACACAGGCCAGGTGCGTGTGTGTGTGTGTGTGTGTGTGTGTGCGTGTGCGGTAAACAAAGTGTTTGTGGCTCATTGTGTGTTTCCAGGTCAAATTGTTAATGTGACACTTCACCAACGACACACACGGTGAAAATGTGTCATCATCTCTTCATTTTGCTCTTTTTTTTCTTTAGTTATTTGTTATTGAACTCATTCGTTTCTCCAGAGGGCCAAACTCTGATCAAAATGATTTATTTCATCAGAGTCACTGCTGATGATTCAATTAAACTGAAAGTACTGTATTTTCTGGACTATAAAGGCCCCTGCATACTCCCATTCAGAAGCCATTAGAACAAGAAGAACGTTCGGCTGTGACGTCAGCCAGCTGCCGAAAAAAAAGCTTTTTCTGCAGGAGAGTTCATACAACGACAAGAAGCTGTCAAACTCGTAGGCCACGCCCCCTCACGGCAGCCACACATCGGTGAAATCCATTTCCCTGAACTGTTTCAGTGATAAACGAGAGAGTTTGTGTCCGAGCCGCCATGCTGGTCTGGTTTCAACCGCAGGTTTTAACTGCAGGAGCTGACAGCTTTGAGTGATGCGTTCAGGTGCATCACGTAAAGCCGCCCTCCGACACGGTAACAAGCTGCAGGGTTCATACAGCAGCGATGTTGCATGCTAAACAGGATTAACATATGACTGCCGAACCAATTTTCTTGGGCTCGCTCCCTCTAGCCGAAGAAAATGACGTCATTTTGTTCGGCTGGACCCCGGAGTGCCGAAAGTTCTTCTTGTTCTTCTGAAGTATGAAGTCACATCCATCAAAAAATGTATCATGACCAGCAAATAAAACATCTGAAAGTGGCATGTTTTGCCCACGTCCAGATGTAAGTTGAGATAGTCCAGGTCCATCAGCAGCTTCCAGACCTTTCTGTCACTTTGTTCCTCAGTGTTTAGCCACGACGAGCCTTCTTAGTTTGTTTCTGTTTTCTGATGCACATTCTATCAGTTTTTGCTTTGTACCTTTTTCTTTTCTTGCTCTGCCAGTCAAATCCAGCTTTCTATGGTCATATAGTGACTGCTAGTGGTCACAGATGGTACCTACCATAGATTTTAATATACGAGTCAATTTCTAATCCAAGTGGGTTGGGGTTTGTTAGGTTTTTTTTGCAGTACATACAGTAAATCTGGGTTATTTCAGTTGATGCCTGATTTAAAAAATTTAACAATAACGTATTGTTTTTTTCTTCAAATAATCTAAATATGAAACTGGACCACATGCGGCCCACCGGCCTCCTTCTACTCCCGTCTGTCCGATAGAAACATAAGGACTCAAAGTCAGACCCCCATCAGAGGCAGCTCTTCCTCCACATCCCATTAATAATAGATTAACTTTAGTGTCACAGAAATTCTCTCTCCCTGCTCCACACCTCCATGATTCATCCGTCCTTTCAATCACGGCACTCATCATCACGACATCACTGCTGCGACATGCCGCACAGCGCCGAGGGAAACTCGCCACGGCGAGCCGGCGCTCATCATCACGACTGCAACATGTCGCAGAGCCGCCGCCGTCTGCTCGGGATCGCTCAGAGTTCCCCAGCAGCGGAGGTCTCTGCTGCTGGCAGCATGTTTGTGTGACGGAGGTGCTGTGGTGAAAGATGTTCCTCCCGACGGGCTTCGTGCGTGGGAGGAACAGGGAGGACTCGTTCACACTGAGGTTTAGATTATTTATTAATGTTAACAGGCTCAAACATTCTGTCAGAAAGTCTTCACAGCTCTTCTAGAGATAGAAGGAGAAAAGTGTACATGGCCTCCTGTGGTGTGGACATTCATTCATTCATTCATTCATTCATTCATTCATTCATTCATTCATTCATTCATTCATTCACTGAGTGAGTGAGTGAGTGAGTGAGTGAGTGAGTGAGTGAGTGAGTGAGTGAGTGAGTGAGTGAGTGAGTGAGTGAGTGAGTGAGTGAGTGAGTGAGTGAGTGAGTGAGTGAGTGAGTGAGTGAGTGAGTGAGTGAGTGAGTGAGTGAGTGAGTGAGTGAGTGAGTGAGTGAGTGAGTGAGTGAGGAGTGAAGCAGCCAGAGTTCACCTCAGACTAAAGTGAGCCGACCAGTAAAAGTTTCTGCTGCAGCTTCTCCTGAATCACCAGCCTGGTGGAGAAAAGCTGGAGAGGAATAACAAGCGTAGCTCCAGTAAGACGTCTGCCGTGCCTGAAGCACGAGGAGTGTAGAGAGCAGCCCAGGATCAGCCCAGGATCAGCCCAGGATCAGCTCAGGATCAGCTCAGACTGAAGTGAGCCACAAGAAATCCAATCGAGCCTCAATCGTTCACTTTCAGCTGCAGTTAATGGTAAAGAAATTCTGCAACATGGAAAACCACAAGCTGAATCCTGCGTCATCAGTTGACATTGAAGAGTTAGCAATGAAGCCTCGAGAGTTTTTATTTCATTAAAAGTATTGATTTATATTAGCTGGTGGTTTTTAAGTCAGTGTTGCTGTGAAGCGACTCGTCCTTCTTGACGTCTGTCCAGATCGTTTCGCAGCAACACCTCACTTTGTCTGCATTTCCCTCCGAAACTTGGCTTCGCCGTGTGAATCGACATGATGCTCTGGAAATTGACAAGAAAAGAAGCTTTTCAAAAGGATTTCAGACAAAGGAATCAGCTTTTTCATCTCGCTTTAGAACTCTGCAAACCTTGACAGCCAATTAGCTTTTCTTCAGAGGAAATGTTGGAGCTTTCTGAATAAGAAGAGCTGCAGGTTACAGGTGAGCAGTGATTAACCAGTTAATGAGCTTCACCCTCCGTGGAGGAGGACAATAATATCTCGTCTCATTAGAATGAGATGAGGGGTTGAGATGATTTCTACAGTCCACTGGCTGGTATCCACTGGATCTGTGATGCTGTCCGATGTTGCTCAGTAGTTTAATTGCATTTATTAAGTACTCGTATTGGTACTTATTCTTTAAAAAAGTGGCCACAGTGCGTCCTTAGATGATAATAATGAACTTTTCTAACCATAATTGAAAGTGTTGAATCATTGGAACCTTCAGCAAATCAATCATTTAGAAGAAAGGTTGTCCCGTTCATGTGTTATCGCATTGTAATAAAATAAAATACAATAAAAGTCCTGATGTGTGCCTCCCCCCCCCCCCCCCCCCCCCCCCCCCCCCCAGGAGGCGTGTCTGCAGGGGAACCTCATAGCAAACTGCCTGGAGCAGCTGTCGGACCCCCACCCTCTGCTCCGTCAGTGGGTGGCCATCTGTCTGGGTCGCATCTGGCAGAACTTCGACCCGGCACGCTGGTGTGGCGTCCGGGACAGCGCCCACGAGAAGCTGTACACCCTCCTGTCCGACCCCATCCCCGAGGTGAGCGGGAAGCAGGGTTCCTCCGCCGCCTTTTCAAGTCTTTATTCTGTGTCTTTATTCTCTGGTCCTGCTTCAGCCAGAGAGACGGACACTGTCAGATCGTCGATGTTTCCATTCATCACTAAGACTCTGACACTGTTTCCATAAACTGGTGTGAATTGAGTTTAACCTGGTTAAAGTTCATTACTTTGCTCTAATACAAGATGAAACTTTGATTAATCAGCTTCTTGACTGTTCGTCTCAGTGACACACAAACAAACAAACACTTTCCACGTTGTTGATCTGTTTTCTTCCGTTTGTAATCTGAACACTTCAGGGACTCCGATTCTAATTTGCTGCATTAAAGTGAAGAATTCATGGATGAATGAATCTATTTGACAGGTTTTCTTCAATGTTACATTAAAAAGCATCTCGTTTCTGCTTTCTGCACATTTGCTGCGGGTGTGAGGACATAAATCTGTTTTCACATCCAAGTTTTAAGGAGTTATTTCCCTGTTGGGCACAAAAACTGAGTCCCCATAATGTAAAGCTTTAAATCTTTGGGTTCTGTTGTTTATGAAGTGACGCGGCTCCTCCAGAGTCTCGTGGAGATGAGTGAAGACCGTCAAACAGCGGCAGAAAGTTTAATTAAGTTCAAACTCGTCTGTTGGGACCAAACCAAAGTGACACACACACCGAGCTGAGTCTTTTTAACGTCAGCATCATTAACAAAGGTCGAGTGCAGAAAATCACCAGCTGTTGATCTTAATTCAGATCATCTGAACAAAACGGCAGCAGATGCAGCAGAAGCCAGCGACAGCTGTGACGTCTTCCACATTTCTGTCAATATCTCAAACCTTTTTAAACTTAAAGCCTTTAAACCGAGACAAACGTGGCGAATGTCTCCGATTTTAAATGTTGGCGGTGCTGAAACAAGACCCCTGAATGAAAACCTGCTCAATTCAACAGACATCCTGCCTCTTCCAGACAGCACAGTATCATCAGCGTTTGTGGATCATTTACTTTTTCAGGCATTATTAACCCCTTAGTGGAGATCTTTACAAGGAGCCATGGAGATCAGATGAAGATGACGGTGACTTCTAAAAGTAGAGGAGAGCACAACCAATCGTGACGATAGATGACGAAAGTCTTGAAGGGGTGGACACAGTCACGGAACACTGAAAACAAAAGACAGCTGTCAGTTGGACAAATCAATGTCGACAAATTACAGAAGACCAAAGACCAATTTCTTCACATCAAAACCAGGTTATAAAGATCAGTCATCACTTCAACGAGACATGGTCACATAAGACTGAACTACTTTATTGGCTTCACCTTTATCATGCATGGAGGTTATATTAGCACGTATAGCTGCAATTGATCCGAAACACTCCAGCTGTTACCTGATACAAAGAATCTACTGAGTCTGATTCAGTGCAAACACTAAAAAACCTGTATGTTTGCATTTCAGTCACATTCCGGTGAATTACAAAATGTTTCATATGTTTCTGCTGGACTTTTTAATCTGAGCAGAAGAAATGAAATGAAATGAACATCTGTGTGTTGCAGCATCACTGAAGCTTCACCCCAACATTTTAAAGCACCAGTGAAGCTTTTCTGTTCAGCCAAATATTCATTTTCCTGTTGTGATCCGCTTTGCAAAACAAGTTCCTGCTGGAAAAAAACTCCTTGTGGGTGACGGCGAGTTTAGATTAGACATCCGATGAAGCGGGTCGAGGAAGTAATGAGTTACAGCACGAATGCGGCTCATCGGAGCGCTCGACTCTCATGAGCTCGGCAATTCAGGCTGATGCACACACTGAAAATAGGAACTGTAATTACCTCCAAAACCTTAATTCAAAGTTTTTTATGGGAGGTGTCAGAGAAAGAAACGTTACAACAGTTAAAGAAGACGGAGAGCTGTGCATCCACAACGTGGAGCTCTGTTACAGAGATATGTCTGCTAGCTGCAGTAATCTAGTGGGTGTGTGTGTGGCGGTTTTCTCAGACATGTGCTTGTCTGTAAGGACCTGTTGATCAAACGTATATTGCTGTCAAGGACTTTTTCTCCCACAGTCTCGACTCACAGGCTCATTCTACTTAACTTAGATCATTTCATTGTTCTGGAGGTTCCACTTGGTGTTATAATGGGTGTATCACTGACTAGACGGTGCAGATCGGTGTAGGCTAATAGCCTGACGACTGTGAGCCTGCCAGTCCTCCCTGAGGGCAAACAAACCCCAAAATGGCCTTCTGATGGCAGAAGATTAAAATCCAGCTGACTGAGGTAGATTACATTTGAGGTGATGGTGAAGAGACATTTACAGGTCCTTGTAGTCACGATCGGACATACACATCAATATACACACATTCTCATACATGCACACACTTCAGTAAACACATCCAAAACTCAAGATACAAACAGAAGACGCAAGCAGTTATTTTAATGCCGCAGCTCCAGAAATACAAACATTTGTTAAACTTCAGCTGTTCGATCCCCATCAGACTTTACAAGTCTGAGTGTTGTCGTGTTGTGTGTGGTGTTCACGTGCACTGTTTGTGTGTCTGCAGGTGAGATGTGCGGCCGTCTTCGCTCTGGGAACGTTTGTAGGAAACTCTGCAGAACGGACGGATCACTCCACCACCATCGACCACAACGTGGCCATGATGCTCGCACAGCTCATCAATGACGGCAGCCCGGTGGTCCGCAAGGTCGCTGACACACACACACACACACACACACACACACACACACACACACACACACTTTCATGTAATATTGTATGTGCACGAGTGTGAGACGTTTACAGGAAATGACTCATTTTCCAATGAAGTGGATTTTATGTATTTATTGAAAAGTCTAGAGAATTCAATTCAACTTTATTTATACAGAACCAAATACAACACAGTCATTTCTAGATGCTTTTAACAGAGAAAAGAGAACAACCCAACAAATCCACATGAGCAAGCCGATTTGTTTGCGACTGTGGAAAGGAAAAACTCCCTCTAACAGGAAGAAACCTTTGCAGAAACCAGACTCAGAGGTGGAGGCTTTCTGCTGACCGGTTGGGGGGAGGGGATGGAGGAGAGGAAGGGATAGAATAGACAGAGAGATAGATTGGAGGGGGGATACGAAATTTCAAGAAAAAATAATAAGAGCTGTCATCAGATGTCAGAAGTCAAACAGCCAAATTAAAGTTATGGATGGATGATGGATGGTTGTTTAGTTTATAAAGTTTATAATAACCAGTAACGTGTTAATGATCAGTATCCTAGTTTTTTGTCCATTTTAACAGTAATAAAGCCAATGACATAATGACATAGTAGAAAGAGCGCGTTCCATAGTGTTGATGAATGAATCTTATTGTGAAATCAGCTTGAATATTTTATTAAACTATTGAAGAGTTTGAGCTTCATTACATTTTATTACATTTAGAATGTGAAATGATTCAGTGACGGGCAGACGTTACGTTCTGGGTTTCTACAAGACTCCTGACTCTTCACCTGGAAGAAAATCTCCAGATAGTTAAGAGAAAATCCTGGATTCACCCGTTTCACTGTCTAATCCCGGTTAAAGGTAGAAGGGTTATTGGTGATTGATCGTTGCGATTAGTTGATAGTTTGTCTGAAACCTTTGTGAATTCCAAGAGAACTGAAGGGCTTTGTTTTGTGTGTTTGGTGGTGGGACTGACAGGAGCTGGTGGTCGCTCTGAGTCACCTGGTGGTTCAGTACGAGAGTAACTTCTGCACAGTCGCTCTGCAGTTCATCGAGGAGGAGAAGAACTACAGCGTCCCGTCACCGGCCAACACTGCAGGTAAACCTTCTCATGGGAAACTGCTCAGCCTGGGATTATCACTGATAGACCCGTGTGACCTTTGACCCTCAGAGGTTACTCATGTTAAGGCGTCATGGTGAAACCTCGGGAGACAAAGTTCAGAGAAAATCAGACCGAGAGCAGTTTGAAAGACACGTGGTCTAAAGGAGAATTTTCCTGCAGTCTGTTATTAAATGAGTGAGAACGACTGAGTCTGTGTGCAGGAAAAAGACAAGACGGTCATTAATTCTGACTCCTCCCCATTTCCTCTGGTTCTGCCTCCTGTGAGGATATCCAGGTGATCTTAGATAATGGTGAGAATGACCTTGCTACTCAGGCAAAGAAAAGACACCTCCTCTTTATTAACAAACAGCGTCACAGAATCATATTGTTCTAACATAAGCTTTGCTGGAGACGGAGGCAGCAGGTCTGTACCGAGGTCTACGGCTCAGCCGAGGTCGTTAAGATGTAATGTGAGTTAATAAAGCTGTTGACGTTGTCTACATACAGCTTTACAATCACTGTAAAGTCCATTTTGGAGTGTGTATTCCATTAAAATGGACAAACAAAGGGAGTGATCACTTCAAGCACACTCTTTTCTTTATACATTCTAAACTGGCCACTCGTCTTTTCTACGCACAGATTCAATAATAAGATCTTTTTACCGTCGGCAATGAAATTGGCCCGAGAAGTTTATGTTTTTGTCTGCATGTATTTATTTTTTGGATTGTATCTATGTATTTTACAAACTTTTTCGTAAAAAATAATCACCCGAACTGCTTAAAATTTTCAGGAATGATTTATCATCATCCAACAATTCATTCGATTTTGGGACGTTAACGTCTAACCGTTACCAAATAAATCCACAAAAACTACGGAAAAGATTATCATACAAAGAGGATGACAAAAGTACCTCATGGAGGAAATCTAAGGAGATCAGTGTCTGTTGCCATGGAGACGCTTCCCGCCCAGTGTTTCACAGTGACGTTGCTACTGACAAGGTAGTTAGCGTCGATATGAGCTAACGATGCTAACTCGGTAGCGATGCTAATAACGAGGATTTTTTGTTGTTGTGACAACCAAGTTTCGGTCACATATTTTATCTTCACTATGAGCAATATGAACGTAACAGGATGACAAATTAGTGAACCCACACGAGAACATGATCTACAAAACAAAGGCCTCTTTTTATCGACGAGCCTCCAAAACTTCTCATCCATTTTTAACATGTTTTCAATAAGAATGAGTACGCTATGCCACGCTTTTATTCATTTCTATGAATTTAATTTATGTAGGAAAAGGTAGAGTTACGTTTTTAAAATGTTACTGAACAAAATGACATCGTCTGCATACAAGTGACATTGAATCGCTCTAAATTATTATTCAGGTCAGGTTTTCTTTTCAAAGCTTTCCGTGTGGTATCGTTTATAGTACTTTAGCATGCGTGCGTGCGTGCGTGCGTGCGTGCGTGCGTGCTATGAATGGAGTCTTATTTTACGTTTGACTCCATTCAAATGCTGACGTATAATTAATTTCAGTGGATTCATAATAAAATTAGCAATAAACAAGGGCGTGTCGTCTGCATGCAGATTTATCTGTCGTCTTTTGTATCGTCCACGTTGGTTGTCCGACCTGATGCATGTCCTCCTCTTCCTCTTCCTCGCCCACCCCCGCCCCCCCCCCCCCCACCCCCCCACCCCCCCTTCAGAACCGGGGAACCTGACTCCAGTGAGGGACAGCCCAGCCATCCCCCGCCTGCGCTCGGTCAACTCCTACACCAACATCCGAGCCGTGACGACGGCCCGCAACCTGAACAAGAGCCTGCAGAACCTGAACCTGAACGAGGAAGGTACGAGACTGTTGAAGGTTCAGTGAGGAAGAGGAAGGTACGAGACTGTTGAAGGTTCAGTGAGGAAGAGGAAGGTACGACACTGTTGAAGGTTCAGTGAGGAAGAGGAAGGTACGAGACTGTTGAAGGTTCAGTGAGGAAGAGGAAGGTACGAGACTGTTGAAGGTTCAGTGAGGAAGAGGAAGGTACGAGACTGTTGAAGGTTCAGTGAGGAAGAGGAAGGTACGACACTGTTGAAGGTTCAGTGAGGAAGAGGAAGGTACGAGACTGTTGAAGGTTCAGTGAGGAAGAGGAAGGTACGAGACTGTTGAAGGTTCAGTGAGGAAGAGGAAGGTACGAGACTGTTGAAGGTTCAGTGAGGAAGAGGAAGGTACGACACTGTTGAAGGTTCAGTGAGGAAGAGGAAGGTACGACACTGTTGAAGGTTCAGTGAGGAAGAGGAAGGTACGAGACTGTTGAAGGTTCAGTGAGGAAGAGGAAGGTACGACACTGTTGAAGGTTCAGTGAGGAAGAGGAAGGTACGAGACTGTTGAATGAGAAGGAATGGAGAAAAGACTGAACACTTTTCATTCTGTCGTCTTCGTTAAATTCAACACATCAAGTCTTTATTCCATTGATGATCGTCACTCATCAGTTTAACAGTTTGGTACTGGTCTGTACTGGTCTATACTGGTCTGTATTGGTCTATACTGGTCTATATTGGTCTATACTGGTCTGTATTGGTCTATACTGGTCTATACTGGTCTGTATTGGTCTATACTGGTCTATATTGGTCTATACTGGTCTGTACTGGTCTATACTGGTCTATATTGGTCTATACTGGTCTATACTGGTCTGTAGTGGTCTATCCTGGTCTATACTGGTCTGTATTGGTCTATACTGGTCTATACTGGTCTATATTGGTCTATACTGGTCTGTAGTGGTCTATCCTGGTCTATACTGGTCTGTATTGGTCTATACTGGTCTATACTGGTCTGTATTGGTCTATACTGGTCTATACTGGTCTATATTGGTCTATACTGGTCTATATTGGTCTATACTGGTCTGTATTGGTCTATACTGGTCTATACTGGTCTGTATTGGTCTATACTGGTCTATACTGGTCTATATTGGTCTATACTGGTCTATATTGGTCTATACTGGTCTGTATTGGTCTATACTGGTCTGTATTGGTCTATACTGGTCTATACTGGTCTGTATTGGTCTATACTGGTCTATACTAGTTGATACTGGTCTGTACTGTTTGATACTGGTCTGTAGTGGTCTATCCTGGTCTATACTGGTCTGTATTGGTCTATACTGGTATATCATGGTCTATACTGGTTGATACTGGTCTGTAGTGGTCTATACTGGTCTGTACTGATTGATACTGGTCTATCCTGGTCTATACTGGTTAATACTGGTCTGTAGTGCTTATCAAGTTGGATTCTGGGAGGAGTCAGTGACCACCACACCAGTGCTCATAATGAAGCTGTGTCTTCTCATGTCCTTATTTATTTATTTATTTATATATTTATAGCACTGTATGTAATCCCTTCCTGAACTGACCCATCGGTAGCAGCCACACAGGGCGGCGTTTAGGAGGAGCTGGGGGGGCCGAGGGTCAGTGCAGGTTTTTTTGGAATGTGGGAGGAAACCCACGAACACCCTGAGAACATGCAGGAGCCATATTTGAACCTGTGACCTTCTTGCTGTGAGGCGAGAGCGCTAACCACTGTTCCACCGTGCGGTTCATGTCCTCATGTCCTCTTACCACCATGTCCTCATGTCCTCATGTCCTCTTACATCATGTCCTCATGTTCTCTTACCACCATGCCCTCATGTTCTCTTACCGTCATGTCATCATGTTCTCATGTCCTCGTGTCCTTATACCCTCATGTTCTCATACCCTTGTGTTATCATGTATTCATACCCTCATGTCCTCATTTCATCATGTTCTCATACCCTCATGTTGCCATGTTCTCATGTCCTCATGCTGTCATGTTCTCATGTCCTCATGCTGTCATGTCCTTATGCTGTCATGTCCTCATGTTGGCATGTCCTCATGTTGTCATGTCCTCATGTTGTCATGTCCTCTTACATCATGTCCTCATGCCCTCATGTCCTCTTACATCATGTCCTCATGTCCTCTTACCACCATGTCCTCATGTTCTCATGTCCTCTTACATCATGTCCTCATGTCCTCTTACCACCATGTCCTCATGTCCTCTTACCACCATGCCCTCATGTTCTCTTACCGTCATGTCATCATGTGCTCATGTCCTCGTGTCCTTATACCCTCATGTTGCCATGTCCTCATGTTGTCATGTCCTCATGCTGTCATATTATCATGTCCTCATGCTGTCATGTCCTCATGTTGTCATGTTCTCATGTCCTCATGTTGTCATGTCATCATGCTGTCATGTCCTCATGCTGTCATGTCCTCATGTTGTCATGTCCTCATGCTGTCATGTCCTCATGTTGTCATGTCCTCATGTTGTCATGTCCTCATGCTGTCATGTCCTCATGTTGTCATGTCCCGCCCTCAGGGGGTCCGGCCGCCTTCTCTCCGGGGAACTTGAGCACCAGCAGCAGCGCCAGCAGCACCCTGGGGAGCCCCGACAACGACGAGTACATCTTGTCCTTCGAGACCATCGACAAGATGCGACGGGTTTCCTCCTATTCGTCCCTCAACTCCCTCATAGGTAAGAACTCTCCATGCTGATGTCGAAGACAAGAAGTCCGCTTCTTCTGTTCTAATTTAATACTGCGGTGGAAGTGTGTTTGCGATGCACTGCCCCCTGCAGTTTGGGAGCGGGAGCCGCGTGTAGTATAAACGGCACACACCTCCTCTCATGCTGATTCAGCACATCACGCCCGTGCATCAAGCATGAAACAGCTTTAAGTGCTGAAAGAGGAGCGTTTTCTGTCTTAGTGTTTAGGAGCAGTCAACCTGTGAAAACAGTCTCTCTCTCTGCCTCTCTCTCTCTCTGTCTCTCTCTCTCTGTCTCTCTCTCTGTCTCTCTCTCTGTCTCTCTCTCTCCCTCTCTCTCTCTCTGTCTCTCTCTCTGTCTCTCTCTCTGTCTCT